>NC_133757.1:100947477-101264977 GCF_036562045.2 Rhinolophus sinicus
CAAAAGCTATCATTTACAATTTATGGTAGAACACAAAAGAAAAATTATTGTAAAGGAGATCTCCTCTCAACCCCTGCATTTTAAGTAAGGTTTTGAAAAGCTAGGATCAAAATACAACTCCAAGGCACAAATTGACAGTGGCACAATTTATTAGAATAAACTGAACTTATGTAAAATAAGTTATTTATGTAGCTCTTCCTGATCTAAAATATCATAGCCTTAATTCTTGAGGTTATACCCTCCCACACTCTCTCCTGTGCTTTTGGAGGTTTTTGGTATATCATTAGACATAGCAGGTTATAATCAATAAGGCTTTTTTTCTTTTTGTAGCTCTATAGTTTAGACCTCAGAAGATTTTTCACCTACAAACATTAAAATCCAAACAGTTTTTCTGCTCTTCTACTTCCATAGTTTCCATTATATCAGTTTATAGTGACTGTAAAAAGGGGACATAAAATAACAACCCTGACTGACTGCAATGTTTGTTCACAATGCCTGACATTATTACTTTTACACTAAGATCACTGAATCATTTTTAAATAAAATACTCAAATTAAGACTGTATGTCTGATAGAGTTTGCAATAAGAAAACTACAACTAACCTTTTTTTTAAAAAAACCAAAACAAAACAACAAGTATGTTGGATTCAACTTTTAAAGATATGATGCCTTACCATGGACTCATGGAAAAGGAGACTCAACAACTCTGATTACTTACGGCATTCTGAAGTTTCTGCATCAAAGGAATATGGGAAAGTCATTGTGTAGTTATAGGCCAAGTATTTGTCAAGTTGCAAAGACCATCCATTGTTGTCTCCTAAAATAAAAATCAGAGAGCAGAAAAGTTCAAGAAAACAGAAATATTCTTGTTTGTTGGGGGAAATGTTCCTCACTTTAAAATAAATGAGTGATTCTCAAACTCAGTGAGATACATTTTATCTGGGAGCTTGGTACAAGGTGAATTTCGGGTCCCAGTTCTACAGATCCTGATTTCATAAGTCTGAGTTGGGTCCCGTAGTCTCCATTTTTAACAGGCACTCTAGGTGATTCTTCGGCCAAGCAGTATTTGGACTACACTTTAAGAAACAGTACTTTAGATGTACTGAAACGCAGCCGTGTTCTTGGCATGTGTTAGGATGGAAAGACCATCATGACAGGTAAATTAAAAAAGAAAGAAAACAACTTGAGTTGTTGAGAGGCAAATGCACTTGGATGTTGAGTCACTGAAGGGACAGATCACGGGGAACATGGCCATCGTATCGTACAGCTGCAACAAGCCCTGAGTGGCTACTGTAGATTGACTCACTCAGCCTCCATTCTGCTCCCCCTTCACTGGTGTGTTCCTGTGTAGCAGAGACTGAAAAGCTTACAAAGACCTTTCACATCTCCTTTATAGCTAGGACTTGGGGTGCACTCACATGTATTTTGGTTATGGGAAGAGAGGCAGAGGTCATTTTCCTGCAGCAGTGTCTAACACAGAGACATTGTGTGAAGAGGCAGCGTGGCAGTGGCTGGGCATTTCACGTGTTACCCGCTTGGTGAGTATTAAGACGCAGTGGTGTTGGTGGAAGGGGCAGCAGGGTCAGCTGCTGTCTCAGATTCTGGATTGCAGTGATGGGGGTGTGCCCTTGGCTTTAATGGCACCAGTGGGGATCTTGCTGACTCCCACTCTTCGAGCCCTTCTGAAAATTTTGTAATTATCTAATTTCTGTTTGACATACATAGAGTGGGTTCTGTTTCTTACATTAAACCCTGATAGATACAGAGACCGAATGAATTATTGGATTAAAATATGGTTTAAATATGGTTGGGCATTTAGCTCATTTAGGGAGCGCAAGTGGAATCTCACGAATGAGAACAAAATAGTGCACTTTTTCTGAACCCATGAGTTTCAGTGTAGCTTAATTTTGGGGTCTCACTACAGGGAATGTTGGTGACACTTTTCAGCATTCTCTGGCCTCTCCCATATGGGTTCTGAGGTCAGGATCCTTATAATGTGTTCTGCTTTACTGGGCTCCAGAATCGTCTATGTGTTTCCTTGGCTGCCAGGTTTAGAATTTTATGGCATTAAATTGTCTTTCCTGGTTTAGCTGAGTTTGTTGACTTTTTGGCTGGTTTTCACTTTTAAAAACTTGGTTCATGTCTTTAGGTATGAAAAAGAAGAATTCTGTGAGAGATTTTAATCCCCCCATGTTAACAGAGAAATTCAATATTGGCACTTAGCATCTGGGAGAACTAATATTTAGCAAGTACCTAAAACATTGTACTGGGTAATTTATTTCAGCCTCACAATTGCTCTACGTGGTCATTATTGTCATCTGCATTTACACATGAAGAAACTGATTCTGAGGAGTTTAAGTGAGTTACTAAGAAACATAATTATTTAAAATAACTAAATAATTAAAACAACACTATTTAAATTTTTCTTTTCTAGGCCAATAAATTATTCAATCAGTTTATATTCTACCTGTAGAATTCCAACTTTTTGTGACATCAGCTTTAAATATTTAGCTATTACTATTTGTTACCTATTTTTCTGTTATCTGTTTCATTTCCATTATTGAGCCTCTTATATCCTATTTGTGTGACTTATACAAACATTTATTTAAATAACAAACAGAAGTCATTATTAGCTGGGATTTAAGTTCATCATTATTGTTATGCATGGAATCAATGAAAGCATTGCAAATCATCAAGATATTATGAAAAATTTTTTAAAAAATTAATTTTTACATTAATGTTATGAATATTTATCCATTGATAAATGTTATACATAAAATATGGAAGATAAATCATTTGGCTCTGGATATGTTGAGGCATTGATTCTCTTTATAAATGATTTTTTTGTGTAGTGTCTGAAGGACTTAACCTGTAGGCAGCCAGGGCCGGTTGCACTTTGTGGGAAGAGGAGGTACACACTCATGTTCGCGTGTATGTTCCTAACACATCCCCTTGGACCTCAGGAAAGAACAATGGAAATTAGCTGAGGTGACAGCATTCCAGAGCACAGGCCTATTTCTGTGTTTCTTTGCTACTGTGAAATTCATCTGATCATGGGGCTGCGTGACCGCCAGAAGGTGTTGATTTTCTCTTTAGTAAGCCCTACACTTTACTGAACTTTTACAAATGAACTATTTCAATTTGCTACATTTTTATCATTAATAGTGTAGGGCTCTTTCCTCATCTTTTGTTCCCCACCATCACTCTCTTGCCCTTGTTCATACCAGAGGTTCACTAGATATGGCCTTAGTTGCAACATTTTAGTCCAACAAATCCAAACTAGGTAGTTATTTATGTTGTTTCTCTTCTCTGTGCCTTTCTTAATCTTACTCTTCTTTTTTTTCTTCTTTTCTACCTCATTGCACCTCATCCCATCCCCACCAGTTGGAAAAAAAGAGGGAAAGGAAGAGAATTAAGAGGTGATGTCAGAAGGGAAGTGGGGAATTTTAGAAGGCAGAAAGAAACAGGACAAATCTGCTTCTACTTCCCCAAGTCACAGCATGTATTATGTGGGAGAGATCCCTTTTTAAACAGCAACATCTTCAAACAAACGAGCTTTTTAGTAATTAGTTATTACCTTCCATTCTGCCTTCCCAAAGCATTTTTTTCTTATATAATTTAGGGCTATATAACTTAGGAAATGTAGCCAAAATTGCAAAGTGGAAAGTAAGCATTTTTAAGAAAACAGCTTTTAGTATATGTGTTTCTATATTTTAAATCCTGTATCCTTTATATTTTAAGGATGTATTGGGGCAGTGAGTAGAATGGTTTTTCATACTTTATTAATGATCTCACTGAAATTTGATTCTTTGATTTTTTTTTGAGACATCATAGGGTAGTGTAAAAAGCACTGTACTAAGAGAGTATTGTTAGGAGATTTGCTTTCCTGTATGTTTTGGTAATGCTGTATGAACAACACTGAGATTTATATATCTATATCTGTATATATCTATATATATCTATATCTATCTATATCTATCTATCTATCTATCTATATATATATATATATATACCCATATACATATTATATATACACGTACACACATATATATTATACATAAATTATATATAATACATATATATTATATATTATACATATATTATACATTATATATTTATATATATATATTTATTAACCAAGATTTTTTTAGCTAAAAAAATGAATGTAATGAATGTAATGGTGCTGTGACACAGATCAAGAGAAATCTGGGTTTGCATGCTGCATGAACTCAACAGATATTTGCTAATTGAATGACTGAATGGATGAATGATGAGGTGATGTCCTCAAAGACACTTAGAGAAAACCCAGTCTCTCTTACGCTACAAGAAAAATTGGGAACCGGGGTACTTATCAAAAATACAAGTTTCTAGGCTCCTCTACTGGAGATTCTGATTTATTTGGTTGGTATTGGGCCTGAGGATCTATATTTTCCATTAATGCCTTAGGTGACTCTTAGAATGAGTGTTGGGATAACTGCATCATGAGATTCACCCCAGTCAGCCCAGTCACATTGCAGCAGACAGCTAGCTTCAGTAACAGAAAAACCCTGTCAGCCAGAAAGAGCATATTTCTTTTCTTTAGCGAGGTTGCTGATTGTCAATAATCAGGTATCCAAAACACTCAAATGAGATTAATGTAAGAAATTTATAATTTAAGGGCACTTTGCTTATATCTCTCTTGTTACAATTAATATATATATATATATATATATATATATATATATATATATATATATATATATATATATATAATCTCTTTATGAAAGTATAGTAGGAAATAACCTTCCTAATCTATGTATTTTTTATATACTTCAGTGACTACTAAGGTACTTTTTTAATGTAGTTAAAATGTTGTTCTTACTAGCTGTCATGAAGTGCATAAAGTATATAAAGTACTAAAATATTATTTCATTTGCACCAAATACTAGTTACAATTTAGTTTTGTGGATAAGTGGTTGAGACACACCACTGTGACTTCTGGACAATGCATCTCCCTCTCCTATGCTGACAGATTCCCCTGTCATTGGCTTGGAGGGGGCAGGGAGGCTGGGTTTCAAGGCAGGAGATCTGGATGGGAATGAGAAAGGTCTAAGTTTCCGGCATGCACTTATTTGTCATGGTGCTGTATTAGGCTTGTCTCCTAGTTTCCCAGGATTCTCCTTGAGAAGAGAGTTCTGGGGTAAAATATGTTTGGGAAATGCTGCATGCTATACCCCTACTTGGAATTAATAATACATGCTAGTGTGATGAAAGGAGAACTCAGGCATTCATGAAATATCTTTAATTTTGCTTAACCCTTTTTATCAGATACCATATAAAGCAAATGCTTTTGGAAAGTATTTGCTTTTGCATTTGCAGAAGAAAGAGTATATGCAGAGTAGTGATTTTTGAAGTGCAGATCCAGGAGCATCAGCATCAGCATCACTTGGGAACTTCAAAGTAAAGCAAATTCTTGGGCCCTAGAGACACTGAATCAGAAACTCTGTAGATGGGGCCCAGCAAACTGCATTTTAACAAGCCCTCCAGCTGATCGGATGCCTGCTAAAGTTTGAAAACCACGGCTCTAGACTAATTAATCACTTTCTAGGTGCTCTGAATTGGGTAATAAAATTGTTTGCATTGGGAAGTGAATCATTTCAAAACTTTAACAGGTGTGATATTCACCTGCAGTGTTTGGTAAAAATGCAAATTTCTGGGCTCTGCTTCTAGATTTGCAGAAGCCACCCCCAGGTTCCCTTGATGTCTGGATTTTGAATAATCAAAAGTTGAAGGGCTTGGGTCTCTGTCAGAGACAGGAACGATACTGGGTGTGCAATGATCTCTTTTATTTAAACGAAGGCCTAAAGCCTACAGCTTACAAAGTATCCGTGTTTATTGATGAATGAATGAATGAATATGTGGTTAACCTATAAAGCTGGGATTTATGCAAAGCAGTGCATTCCTGATTCTAAGATATTTACTCAGTTCTCAGCACCCATTCTTGGGACACAGTGGAGCATCTTTTTTTTCAGACGGTAATGATCCCTAGAGACCCTGGGCTATTAGAATAAACCTTGAGATGCAGCCTGACCTGGCAGAGGAATTTATCCAACTAGTTGGGTGGAATGTCCTTAAATAGGAATGACAATAGCAGTTTGCTGGATAGAATGAATTTGACTCTTTTTGGGCTGTTAGTATCTTTGGAGCCAACTCTTTGAAGAAATTAAGGGGTGTAACATTATCCTGGGTATATTTTAAAGAAAATTGGAACCATTAAAGAAACTGTATTTTGTGTCCTATTGAGTAGGAAGTGTCCTAAAATGGAAAGTCTTTGTGGAGTTAATCCAAACACATTTAAACATTGTTGGATAAACAGATAAACATATTGAGGTAAAAAACATGGTTTTTGTTTATAGAAAAGTCAAGGGTTCAGCTACTAGGTATTTCCAATGCTACTTTGGGAATAACAGAAAACCAATCTTTTTTAACATATAATGCATGGTTGTATATTAATAAACATATTTATGACCCATGTCACTTTTCCTCCTGTGTTTTTAATCTTAGAAAAGGCAAATGGCCAACTTTGATGGAATATTCTAAAACGAGAAGAGCTAAGTTCTATATCAAACTGCCTGGTATTGTCTCATTTTGACAGCAGTATAAAAAGCTGTATTTAGAAAATGAAGGAGTATTTAGTGTTTCAGAATTTTAAATGCAGGCCCAATTAAAAATTATGAGTCCTTAAACACACTTCAAACATTTTTATAACCCTATTAAAAACCATACATCACCATCACCACAATTACAAATAAATACTGTTTATCTAATTCTCATAGATTAGCAGTGCCAAGCCAGGGACAGGAAAATATTCTGGGGTATTAACAAAGTTTTTCTTCTTTTGAATTCCTTGCACTCTATGTATGCCCTTTTTCCTATAGTAGGCAGTCGAAGTTTTCTGCTTTCATTGCCTTGGGGAATGGATGACGCAGAAATTTGCAGATAACAAAGGAGTCAAATACTATGTGATTTTCAAAGGTCTAGGTTTAGGCATTGATAATAGATTTGGAAAAACAAAAAAGAAAACTGGGCTTTGCTGTTCCTAGGCTAGATAAGAGACATGGTCCAGAGAGGGGGAGGGGAAGGGTCTTCTTCCCCCCTCCTCCTCCCTGGGCTAAATCTTGCGGAAACCAGAAAGTCCTTACCTTCGTTACATCTGTAAGACCCTAGTTCCATATCAGGTCACATTCTGAGGTACTGGGTAGACATGAATTTTTAGTGGATACTAACCTATTATACAAAAGGTATCAGAAGAGGTTTCCATTTTCCCTATGGATTATGGAAATACTAACATGGAATCAGAATGACCAACATCTTCATCCTTTGCCTGCAGACAAGGTTGCCACAGTGTAGAGCAGGTGAGGGATGTTCAAAGAAAGTCTATAGAGGGGAGGGAGGCATCAGAGTTTGGGTCTTCGTGGTGTAATGATTCAACCTGCCTCTAGCAAGGGGCTGAAGTTGGGGTTGTGTAATCGTACCTGGGAGCCCTCTTTGTACAGCCATCTGTTTATAATACAGAAGAAGAAATGCTAGCAAATTTTAATCTGGAAATGCAAAAAGTTCCTTTTAAATAAACATCTCAATGTAGTGAATTCAATTGAAAACTTTAAATCTATTGCTTTTGCTTATATTGTGTACACGAAAAATGCTCAGTGATTTGATGTCTTTCTTATGCATTTTGTACTAACTTTTTAAAACATTCAGTAAAGTGTTTTGTTATAGAGAAACGGGTTTTCTAAGAAAACCAGGAACTTAAAATACCCAACTAAGAGTACTTGTTCAAGATGCCTGTGATAATACAAAAGTAACAGTTCTTTCTAAATATGATTAGTTCATATTACAGTTCAATATATGGGGAATCAATTTAATTTATTTGATGGTATTTCACTTTTTAAACTAACTCCCCTAAATTTTATTATCACTATTTCCATTTGACTTATTTCTCAATTTTAATAATTATTATTGGTGTCAGTGTTTAAATAGCTTAAGAGAACAAGGGAGAGGTTTTTGAAGGTATGTTTTAGGACACATTTTAAAAGGTTTATTAAGGAAAAAGGCCTCCTATCCATTAGAAAAATAATTTTTACTTGACAATATACTATTAAGTTATAAATGATCATTCTAAAAGTGATTTTTTAGCTGTGGGGTTTTCTTTTATTTATATGTTAAGATAGTGCATTTTATGTGATTGCAAATATATTTAATGCTGCTTATTCAAATAAGCCAAGATTTCCATGTTCTAAAAAGAACCAACTTTCTGACTTAATTTAATTAGACTTTAAATATAGATGCCTTAAAATTGAGTAGCCTGGGGAACTTAAATTATCCAAAAACTATAAAGTGAAGGAAAAAATAAACCTACAGCTGGTGAAGAAAATTAAAGCAATAAGAAGCAAGAAGAAATAACTACATCTCGTAATTTTTATTACCTGGACTCTAAAGACAGTGGTGCGATTCTGCCATTCTTCCTGGGAAGTTTCAGCCTCCCCATGGATGGAAACAGCTGCATGTGCACTGCTCAGCTATGCAGTTTTGATCAGAATTCTTGTGTGGTTTTTTTTTTTTTTGTATTTTCAGATGACTACAACTAGTAAAGTGTCAGTTTTTCTTATAGAGACAAAATGTTTTAGATAATTGATAATAATGGGGTTTGTTAGCAAGCTAAAACACTTGCATGCCATATTAAAAACTTGATTCTAGTTTATTTCTGCTGTGGCTACCATTTTGCATGCATGCCTAATTTGCTCACTGGGGCTTAGGTCATTGGTTCTCAGAATCTGCTGTGCATCAAAATGACACGAATAGCTTATCTCTGGCAGAGTTTCTGAGTCAATAGGTCTGGGATAGGGCCTGAGAATCTTTATTTCTCACAAATTTGTGGATGATGCTGATGGGTTTGGTCCAGAACTGCATTTGGAGATTTGCTGGTTTAGGTGAACTTCAAGAGAGCTATACAATTCTTGCAGAAGAAGACCGGGAACAGTTTAACATCGCATTTGTTACATAGACAAGTCTTCATAAGAGTGGTGGACTTGGTTTGATGGAGAAAAGGATAGAGAAAAAGACAAGTATGAAACAGAAAGGAAAATTGATAAGAGTAAAAAACGGGATGGGGGACAGTTAAAGAGTCAAAATGGAAGCCAAGAGATGGGGAAAACCATGAGACAGAAAGAGAGAGCATGGCTCATAAAACCTACAGAGAGTAGGATAAAAACACTGGGAGAAAGAAAGTCAAAGAGGTGGGGAAACAAAGAAACCATTATGGATAGATTCACTGGCCAGATTTCTGTTCTGATTAAGTGTTGTTTTCACAAAAGGTAAGCCCATGCTTGTCATCAGAATTTAACTCTAACTATAAAGAAATAGGTCTATTATATTCTCTCTATTAATATTCACCAGGATTCAGTGTAATGAATATAATTAAGGGCCAAATATACAAATCTACATAATTCATCTCTATGAATGTAACTATAGTTACATCTTCAGGAGATGAGGCCCTGCAGACTTCCGCTTCACTGCCGGGTGCCATGTCTCTCCCATGAGAATAAGCCTGGCTTTGCCTGCTGGAGGACCAGAGCCAATCACCCGGTTGCCTCACACAAGGTCCCAGGTATGACAGCACAGCTGGTGCACAGATTACTAAGATGCATGAGAGATTCCAACACGGCTGATTTTGGACAAACCTAGCCTGAGCTGTTGATCCACAGAATTGCTAGTAGTTAAATAAGAGGTTTCTACGTTAAGTCACTAAGTTTGTAATATAGTTACCGCTGACTGATGCACCAGCTAACATTTATTGAGTGCTAATTATATGTTAGATACTCCTCTAAGCATCTTAGAAACATTCTCTCACTGAATCCTCTTAACACTCCCTAGATATACTCCTGTCCTTCCCATGTCCCGTAAAGAAAACAGCCAGGATTTATGCCCAGGCCTCCCCAGCTTGATCTCTACGCTCCAATGCTGTACGGCTTCCATCTGAATTTGCTGGTTGGTGAAACCTGAGAAACTTATACAACTTTAAGGATTATTACTTTACAGATTGCTAATGTTTGTTACTTGGTCTCTTTAAATTTAGCACTAAGGCAAGAGTCTCCAAATCTGTTTCACTGAGAGACTACTTTTGGAGGTGAATTTGCTGCTCCTACCAGGTTCCTTTTCCTGCTTCCTGCCAACATTTCAATTGGTGGGGAGCTCTCAGGTCGCTCTCCCTACCTGAATTGCTAGCAGGTTGAAGGGGAAATGGTCGGCAGTGGGCAGTTTAAAAAAAAAAATCTTGTGTACGTAGTAGTGAGTTACTTTAAGATGCTATATCTATATCTATATCTATTTTATATATTTATATGTTATATATATTATATATATTATATTATATATGTATTATACATATATTATATTATATATATATATATATTTAAAGAAGAGAACACACATACACACATATTTAAGGATAAAAACACATATGTATAGCCATTTAAATCAAAGGTAATTGTAGCTTAAGCTCACCATTTTAGATAGTGTGCTTATTCTTACTGCCACCACCTAGAGACAGTGTTCTGAAGTTTAATTTCTTCAAGGTGGTGACTTTAAAAGTCTATAATACTTGAGGGAGTGGGAACAGCAAGGCCTCTTCAGTGTATCAGTTATTTTACAGCACTTAGAATTGTGTATGTCCTTGTCTTCCAAAAATAGTACCTTATTTCCCCATGATTGAGAAATCTCATTATTTTACATTAATAACCAAAGCTCATTTTTTCCAGTGAGTCAGATCTGGCCAATTAAAGTTCTTTTATAAATATGTGTTTTTGAGGCTTCAGATATTTGAACAAAATCCTAACTGAAAAGTTACTATGACTCCCAGCATGCACTGGATGCCATGACAGTTTCCGAGGAGCCAAATAGGGAGGACAGAGCAGGAAACTGAGGATCCCACCTCCTGGGAGGAAACCGAAGAGCCATGTCAATGGGATGTCATCAACTTCAGCTTTCGGGAGGCATAAATACCCCTGCGGGAGGGACTTCTTCCATGCAACTCATTCTCTGAGTTTGCCCGCACTTCCCTCTCTAGTGTGTACTTTCATCTCAATGAACTTCCTGTGCTTTTTTGCATCGGCCTTGCTCTTGAATTCTTTCTCGTGTGTAGACAAGAACCTGGTCGCTGCTCCGGGTTGAGTCCTCTCCTGGTCATCCCCGTGAGCCAGCAGTAACACTTAAACAGTGCCTGCTGTATGCCTGCACTATTCTGACTCTCTACATTTAATCTTCCCCAATTCCCTTAGCATAGCTACAAGTTTTGAACCCTTTTACAACATGAGGAAAGTGAGACAAAGAAAGGGTAAAAAATATTCATAAGTTTACACAATCGCCTACTGTTTGTACTCACGCTCAAACCAGGCACTTTGGCTCAGAACTCACATTCTCCATTTCTACACCATTCTGCCTCTTCAGACATAACTGGGCAGATTTGCAGGTTAGTACACGTAGTATGTGCAGAATCACTTTCCTAAAATACTGGCTGTGATACTAATACATAGAAAAGAACGGATATTTTAAGCTAATGAAATCAATGTAAGATTTCCTTAAGTGACACATATTTTGTATTGCAATGTAGGTTTCTCTTTTTCATTTCTCTTTGTTATGAGAGGTCTTGGTGACGTCCCCTTCAGCCCTTTATCTCTGGTTCCTGCTGTGACTACGGGCGCTTCACTCACCACAGTTGTTCTCATCGGCTTGGTTCCCACAGTCGTCCACACCATTACAATGGAGAAGCTGAGGCAAGCACTTGGTGATATTCCCACAGGGGAAGTAGCCAAGGGAGCAATTGACATCCTGTCCACTCCCATGAGAAACTGGGATGAGAAAGGGAAAGAAAGGTTAATATGAAAGCACTGCAAAAAGTGGTTCCCTCCCCGCACCCCAATATCCTCCCAGCATGTACAACCCTCACCTTGCTTACTAGCCTGACACCAAGTATTTTCCAAGAACCTCCATTGTAACAGAATATTCTTTTCCGTATCCTCAGAAGATGCCAGGATTTTCCTCTCTTTCCTTTTTCACATACTGGTTCCCTCCTGGAATGTCCTTCCCACCCTTGTTTGCTACGAAATGCCTGCCTATACTTTACAGGTTAGCTCCCTTCTTTCCTTTCAAATTTTTTTTCAGCCAATCATTCTAAAAATCACGAATTTACTGCATTAGCTCAGATTCAAGGCTGGTCTGGTACTAGAAGACGAAGAAGACATAGAGGATATCAGGCATGCAGATGCCATGTGCTCATTCTTACGAGTATATTGGACAGTTTCTAAGTGTGAGGCCCTGGGCATACAGCATTGAGGGAAAAAGAGAGTTCCTGCTCTTTTCAGATTGACTTCTTTCATTTTACTAACATGCATTTAAGGTTCCTCCATATCTTTTGTGGCTTAATGGCTCCTTTCTTTTTGGTCCTGAATAATATTCCATTGTCTGGATGTACCATAGTTTATCCATTCACCTACTGAAGAACAGCTTGGTTGTGTGCAAATTTTGGCAATTATGAATAAAGCTGCTATAAGCATCCATGTGCAGGTTTTTGCATGGACATAAGTTAACTATGCCATTGTAAAACTTCAGATTTATATAATTTCAAAGGTTATTGTAGACGCCAAGTATAATTCTGTTGCTTATTAGCCTTACCAAGTTTGTAAATCTTTGACACTTTCCAGAATAACTGTCAATTATGAAGAAATAAAAACAGAATAGTTTGAACAGTCAATAAAGTTATTATGTAAAAAACATACTTGTAGTCTATCATGAAAACATGAAAAGAATAAAAGTGTCTATTTCCTTTGTAAGATACAGTGAATCATTTTAATAACGGGGCAAGTGGTATTCTCATAGAGAAGCAATTAATTTAAGTCAGGTTTTGACTGTACTTAGTGGCTTTAGAGCACATAATGTGAGGAATGAAATAGTCGAATCTATGAAATAATGAGCTGTGTTGAAAATAGTGTTCCCACTTGTGAAATTATTTTTAAATTATTTATCAGTTTTTTTCCAACAAATTGATCAAAACAAAGGATCTGTATTCCACAGGACGTCACTGGTAGAACATCATACATTTCAGAGACCTCAAGTGTACATATAAATAAATTGATCTGCATTGAGACTACTTTCATATATTTATTAAGATAAAAGATAATCAGAAAATTCTTTGATAAATTGTCAATCTTCAGACAATTACTGTTTGAAGATGTTTTAACTAGACATAACTGTGTTTTCATGCTGTTTTCAAAACTCTTCTCAGAGTAACTTATTTTCATGAATATTGTGTCCTGTCTTTAAAATTTATATTTAGAAGCAGAACTAGCTCTTCAATAATTCTGCATGAAATTAGTCCCACATTTTAATAGCATAATTCAACAGATATAATCTAAATCTTAAATAGTAAGTGATATTTTAAAATAACTTTTTAATTTTCAAATGATATCAAACTTAAATAGAAGCTGTAAATGCAGTGTAAAGAATGATTCCCTCCCACCCCGAACCATTTGAGAGTAAAGTCTTGACCTAAGCTCCATCACCCCTAAAATTTTGGTGTGTATAAGCAAGAACATTCACCTAAATAATCACACTAGTACCATCAAAATCAGGAAATTAGTATTGATAGCTTACTACCATTGAAACCTTAGAACCCATTCAAGTTTCACATATTGCCCCCAAAATGTCCTTCATAGTAAAATAATCTAGTTCACAACCATTCCTTGCATTTAATTGTCACATTTCTTTAGTTTCCTTTGATCTGGAATAGTTTCTCAGTCTTTCCTTCTCTTCTATGACCTTTTACACTTTTGAAAATTGCAGGTTATTTTGTAGAATGTTCCTGAAGTTTGGCTATCTGATGTTGCATCATAATTAGATTTAGGTCTAGTCACTTCACAATTTGTCACCCTTTGTTAAAATGGCAGATAAGCCATCAAGTCTAACAGCTTCGAGTTTTCACTTTTTTTCTGTGGAGCCCCACTTATACAAAATGCCCCTGCGTACTGTTTTTGTCGTGTGCTAACCTAAATATTTTAATGGTTTGAAAATTTTAAAGGGGTGAGAATAAGAGTGTATTTCAATAAGAATTATTTTAACTATCCTCTTTAGACTGATACTTCTTATACAGTCTTTGTGGCTTGGGTCCTAATGGGGATTCACCTTTTCCAGCCTCTCTGGCTGCTGCCTTCTCTGGGTATGGATTTCTTGCAAACTCCGTATCTCTTAGATGATGCTCATGCAGAGTAACCTAACCTTCTTCCAAACATATGTGTAGCCAGAGCAGTCAGGAAGCAGGAATTATAAAGAACAACTAAAAAAATTCCCCCCCATAAGCTTTTCCAAAGGATCACTATGTGTGACACTATTAGGTTACGGGATGGAATATAAAACAATATTGGAATTGAAATGGATTTTCTTACTGTGGCAAAATGTACATAACATAAAATTTATCATTTTAATACATTGTGAGTGTACACTTTAGTGACATTACGCACATTCACATTGTTGTGCATCTATCACTACTATCTATCTCCAGAATTTTCCATCATCCCAAACTGGATAAAAAAAAAAAAGGCTAAATGCCACGAAATTGGTGACAATGCCTTAATCATATATGTGTTGTGTAGGCCGGAGTGCCTCTTCCATCCTTGTCAAGGGGAGTGCTTGTTTTCCCCCTTTCTTTTAATACTTGAAAAATTTCTTGAATAACATAATCCCCTAATTATCTCTCTGGATCCAAAGCTGCCATGGTTATTACTACTTCACTTAAAAAGATGGATTCATACATTAAAGAAACAGGAGAATAGCTGTTCTCACAGAAGTACCTTACTGAGCAAGTCCTGTTTTATTGAGTTTTTATAGTTCTTCCATTTTATATATAAAAAAATATAATTGTGGTAAGAACACTTAACATGGTATCTACGCTCAATAAATTTTTAAGTGCACAATACAGTATTGTTAACTAAAGGCACAATGTTGTACAGTAGATCTCTAAAACTTAGTCATTCTGTGTAACTAAAACTTATTTATACCTGTTAATTAGCAACTCCCTATGACCCCCTGCCTCCAGCCCCTGGCCACCACCATTCTACTCTGTGCTTTTATGAGTTTGACTACAATATTTTAAATGCCTCTTGTAAGTAGAATCATGAGGTATTGTCCTTCTGTGATTGGCTTACTTCATTTAGCATAATGTCCTCAAGGTTCATCCATGTTCTCATATAGGGCAGAATTTCTTTCACAAAAGGTATTGTTATTTGAATGTGAGAAATCACCGACTACATTGGCTATGATCCTGTAATATATGGTGATGGAAAGAGAACTGACTCTGGGTGGTGAACACACAATGTGAGATATAGATGATGTATTACAGAATTGTGCACCTGAAATCTATGTAAATTTACTAACAATTGTCACCCCAATAAACTTTAATTAAAAAAATAAAGTAATCCAGAAAAGTTGGGTTCTGAATATATAAAAAAGTTTTAGGCTTAACCAATTTGTTTCACTTATATATTCTTTCTTTTTATATATGACAAAGATAATATTTAAAAAAATCTTTCCAAGTAAGTCTAAAGGCACTTGCAAGAGTATAAAATAAAATTTTACATGATAATAATAAAAAAAAGAGTGGTTGAAATGCCACCTTTGAATAGTTGAATAGTTTTGTATTTGAATTGGCATCCATATGGGCCTATAAAGGCTGCAAGTTGGATACACCAATAAAAAATTGGTAAGAACAGACGCCAGTTTACTCAGAGCATTGAATCTTGGTCATTTAGTAACTGCATTTGATAACTAAAGTTGGAACAGAGTGTGCAGTGAAGAGAATGTGCCATTGTTCACTGACCAGTCAGTGTCCAGGAAGTAACTAAGCCCATGAAGTTTCTGTTTTGTTCTCTGCATATGTCCTTAGTATGTCTCCAGTGTCGTCAGTGCAGGCAGAGTCAGAGAAAAATCAGAAGATACTCAAAATTTATTACCCATTACAATATTTATAAGGATCGTGGCCCTGTCAGGTGGAAGGAATAAGAAAATAATAAAACTTTAATGTGATAGTGAAGACATTTGTGAAGGAAGTTGGCTGCTATTTACTTGGGGCACAGAACTCTGCCTACTTGAATTAGATCATAAATGAAAGAAGTTACAGATAAAAGAGGTATGATTTCACAGGAAATACTGTAAAAGACTTTGAAATGGGCAAACAAGATAAGTCTTACTGGGCTAGATTATTTCTACCTTACATTGTCTTTGAATTTAAAACCACAGCAAGTTGTAGAAAATGTATAGTAATGCAAATGATTTTGTCTATAGAAATGTAGATTGTGTTTGACAGAAACAAACTGTGAGATACATTGATGATTAGATCTTGGTGATTTTTGCATGTATTATGCAAATTTATTTCAGCATTTCTATTGATCTGTGTGTGTGTGTGTGTTTTGTATTCTCCTTTGACTTGGTTGTAACATCTTACTGGTTTTCTCACTAGCAAATGAGTTAAATAAAGTCTTTGAGACATTTTATTTTTATATGTGCATGAGAATTATAATTGTATCCCCTCCTCCCACCATTCCTCTTCCTCCTCCTTCTTCTACTTTTTAAAATATTGTTTAACAGGTGTGGGAACCCATTTGGAACCCCAAAGTTGGTATGAAGGTTATTTTAAGCTAAAGACATTTGAAAATCAACAGATGCAGAAGGAAGTCTTCTGGGATCTTCCCTTATCTGACTAAAAACAGAAACTTCTGGGAAATGAGGCTGCCATAAATTCCCTTTTTGGGAAGGTTCTACTCCCAGGAAAGAGACCAAGAGTAAACCTACCATAAATTTCCTCTGTGGGGGAATTTCATGGCCACGGAGAAGAGGGAAAGATTCTACTTACATCTACATAAACAAAGGTTATCACAAATTTTCTTATCTTACCTTTGCTCTCTTAAAAAACCATTTGTCTTTCCTAGAAACCAATTTGCTATTTTGCCCTAGAAGCCTTTCCTTCCCTTTCTCCTTTTCCCTAGTCAGTCATATAAGTCCCTAACTTTAACCATTTAGTAGGTTAGATTCCCATTTAGCTCCTGTTGTGATGCATACAAATACACTTTTTCTCTTGTTAATCTGCCTTTTGTCATTTTAACTTGCAGGCCCCAGGCACTGAACCTAAGAGAGCAGAGGAAAAGTTTCCCCTCCCCTATACAGATCTAACTCAAACTTCAGGAATGTAGACTTTCAGACTAACTGCCACTGAAGGGTGTGCACTTGGAGTTTCTTCCTTACTGTTAGAGCTTCAGGTGGTCATCCTGGACATAAGAAACTTCACATACTGTGTCCTGGTAAAAAACTGTTGGCCCCAAAATAACCTCAGCTTGTTTGAGACGAAACCTCTGTTCATGTGGTATGGTAAAATTGTCCCTTTAATGGCTGTGGGTATTTTCAATGGTGATAAATTTTAGAATTAACATAGAGATAATGAAATTAATAAAATGTACAGTATTGGTAATGTATTTTAATATAGGAATAATCTGTGCTTATTGGGACTATAAAGTGTTTTTTTGTTTAAATGTTAGAGAGAATTAGGCAATTAACTTACTAATTTTAATTTAAATAAACATAATTGAATTTAAAATTGATTTTATGTTATCAGAAAATTTGACTCAGTCAATAAATAATATTGAAATATTTAAGAGACTAACATTTACTATACTTAAAATCTGTTTTATTGGATTTTCTAGCATTTTTAAGCAAACATTTAAATATTTAAAACAAAATCAATCATTACATATAAAATGCTATTTAAAATAACTCAACCTATTTAACTTACTTAGTCTTGAGTGGAACTAATTGTTAAAAGGAGTTCAGTTTATTCATCTTCAGTTAAATATTAATAAAGTACAGGAGTGAAGGTGGTTTATTTTTTAAGATTCATAAATAGAACAATAAGGTTTGTAAAGTGAAGTTAGAAACTTAAGGAAACTAGGTTTTTTAATTTGTTGGTAAAATAAACTTGCAATCATTTAAAACCCAAGCATGGTAGACATTGCTGGTTTGATGATTCCATAGTAATTCCCAAACTCTTCTCTCGCTGCCCTTCAATTATAGAGACTGGAAGAGCAAAATACATTCCTTGCTAGTTCCTTTGCTTCTGGGTGGCTAAGAGGCACAGTTCTGGTGAAGAGACATGGGAAGCCGACAGCTGACAATGTCCTGGAGGTGTCAGCTTTCCTGATACAAGAAACAGATGGCGCTGCGTGCATCAATATTTGTCTGATCCTGAACACAAATTTTGTTGAGGCTAATGTTACTACAGTTGTAACATTACAGTTATAACAACTAGTTTAACATTTTTGTGTTCATCAGCTTGACCTCATTATTCTTATTGATTTCTATAATAAATGTATTTTATAAGTGTATTAAGAAGTTTTAAAACCACTGATCGTTGGGTTTGTTTCTTCAATTACACGCTTATATGCCTATGGTTTTTCTGCACCCCCAAAACTCATTTTTGTATACATGACCTACAGCAGCCTGTTGTCGAATTTATATAAATCCAAGATTTCTCAAACTTTAAAAATCTACACCCTGTTGTAATGATCAAACATATTTCATATACCTTTCCTGAGATGCTGATATTTCTCATAGAGGTAAATATATACTTTGCTTCACAGTATATGAGGTTGGTGCAAAAGTAATCGCGGTTTTTGCAAATATTTTTAACCTTTTAAATCGCAATTACTTTTGTACCAACTAATATATATTTAGGGGCTCCCCACCAACGAAGATAATTTGGTCCAGCACTATTTTTTGTAGCTATTAAGAAAGGACTATTTTTCCAAATATAAACTTACATTAAAATATTGGCAATTGTATGTTAAACCATGCATACCTTACTCTATCCATTTCTCTATTCTGGTAGGCTACTCTTCACTGAGAATCTCTGTTTAGATGGCTGTATGTAGTTTGGCTATAAATAAGGGAGGTTCAGTGATTTTTGGATGTGAAGCGTAATGGAGACAGCAATACTTTTAACTTAATCTCTGTGTGTGTGTGTGTGTGTGTGTGTGTGTGTGTGTGTGTGTGTGTGTGTTTGCAGACACAAAACCAAGCATTAAAGCACAAAGGATGAGGATAGGAGGAAGAAAATGGTTTCATCTGAATCACTTTTTGCTTATTTTAAAATTAAATTTATTTAGTCCTAAGATGGTAGCAAGCTCTTTTCAGATAAGGAGTGGATAGATGAGATAGAAAAGTTTAAGGAAATGAGATTTAGTGCAAATGTTGCTAGGCTTATTTCACAGGGAAAGTATGTAGCTTAGAAGTAGATATATTTCTAAATAAGTTTTTGAAGGCTTTCTGACCACAATAAATGATATATTAAATATATATGACTACATTTATACACTGAGAATTTATAAGGCACTGAGACAAGAAAATTAAGAATTTCAACAGAGATCGGGGAGCAAAATAGACTCAGACCTGAATGAAAACACTTAGCAGAGCTCTAGTGATGCAGCGGACAGTTGAAGAATGTGACAGCATGACAATGACGAGGTTATGTGGCTCTACTAGTGTTGCCAGAAAAGGGTTCTTGGTATTCATCAGAGGAAAGCATTCAAGGATGCACTGCGTGAGTCAAGCAAGAGATAGATGTATTAAAAGGATAGTACACTCTAAAGATGGTGAAAGCAGTCAGGCCTGCACAGGAGCAGCTGCCCAGAGGAACAATGAGACTTGGGAATTTCACTAAAAATGAAGGCATAAAATAGTCAAGACTTAGGGGTGGGGTTCCTAGGTATGTCCTCACTGACCACTCCTTCCCATTGGAGGATGGATTTTTGTTCTTATTTGGCTCTATCGGAACTGTCAAGGCAACACAGGGGGGGTGGAGCTTTTCCCTGACTGCAATGCTAATAATATTATCATCCATTGCAATTAGCTAAAGTTCACCTTGAGGGGCAAAATGGCATCCTGGATCTGTTCTCGGCCACCGAGATCTAGTTCTGGCCAGTCTGGTAGCTGCACTTTTTCTTGAGGATGATCTCATCTCTTCCCCCTTTTGTCTCCCCTTACCTCCTCTTTCCCTTCCTCCCCCTCTCTCCCCATAGCCCTATTCTTTCCGCTTATGGTAACATTAGCATGGTGTAAGTTAATGCTTAATGTTGACATAAATGCATCTTGCTTTAAGTGGTACTTGAAATTAAATTTTTGTGATGACAGTTTTTGAATCGAATATTCTCATCTCATACAAACATCACTCATAATTTAAGAAATGTATCACTTAACTTTCTAAAAACTCACCCTAATTGAAAAATTACTCCAATGCATGAGAACTCAAATAACTATTCAAGTCATGCTTAAAGCAACTTGGAAAAAAATGCTTAACAATTTTAATAGCAACAGCAGAAACATTTTTGATGAAGCTCTTAAATCTCTTCCTTCTCCTAGAAATCCTTCGTGAGGATGGAGAAACAGAGGAACAGTCACCTATGCTGATTGCCAAGTGAGACACAAGCATTGAGTGAATATCAGTGACTTCCTTTTTTTCTGCCAGAGAATGAATTACTGTCATCCCTCAAAGACTAAAACAATGTGTATGTGGTGTGCATGAGTTTTAGGGGTCTGTGTGAACTGTAGTGCACAGAGAAGGAAAAAATGGTCTAGACTTTGTGCAGCTATTGTAACTTTTTCTTTGGCTTAATTGGGTTCCAATGTTATTCGAGGGCCAAAGCCAGACAGCAAGTACAGTGAAACATTTTTATAATGTGGTTTTGAGGAAATTGTACCAGTTTCCATACAGTAAGGTGATTATGCTGTGGCTGGCTATCATTTTTTTTTTTTTTTTGGTGGGGGGGAGACGTGATTTGACCTGGGTTACATCCAAATCTTGAATCCTTCTCTGAGAACTAAATCCTTAAGTGTTTCAATAAACATTTCTTAGAAGCTAAGTACCTAGTGATTTATCATTAATGGAATAAAACTTAGCTTTTACTTGTTGACAGATCTTGACAGAAATGCATAAGCACTTACAATTGTGTCTAGGGAACTCATGAAAATCAACTCAGTGAAATTATAAACCTATTCTGTAACAACATTAAATGTTAAAATGGAAAATTTTAACATTGCTGCTCTGAAATCAATGCAGTCACTGCACTAAAGGCAGTTCTGCTCACTTAAATTTAAAATAAAGTAGGTGAGCACATTTAATTAAAATGTTTATAGTGATTCTGTACAGCTATGACTTGTGTTAGCACTAAGGTTAAGAGTTTTCATTGGATTCTGTAACTTATTTTCAGCATTTGAAATCCTTTTTACAATCTATGGAAACTAAGCAATATTCCTATTTTCTAAGATAATTACTCACATCATCAAAAGTAGTTTGCTAAAATACCTTGTTAGAAGAAAAACAACAAACAAAATAAACAAAAACCAAAACAAACTCCCTTTCAAAAGATACAAAGACAAACTTTCCCTATATTCAATCCACTTATTTTTAAAGATAATTTCTATTTTCAGTGATGATTATCAATAACTATTTCAGATATCTAGAAACAAAACAAATAAAAATATCAGATGTAATAGAGGATTGTTAATTTATAGGGTGTAATTATGGATGTATATATTTATATATATAGTTCAACACTTTGAGAAATGAGATAGATATACATCTATTGATCTAAGATATTTAAGGTATATCATTAAGTTACAGAAAGTATATTGAACAACAGTCTATACAGTTTGAGCTTATTTACATAAAATAAAGGATATATAACAGTTGCATTTATAAAGATATGATATATTAACAAGAAACTGCTAACAGTGGTCATCTTTAGGAAATGGGACCAATAATCTCAAAAGAAAGGAGAGATATTACTCTGCAGTTTATATGCTTAGGAAAATTTGGACTTTAAAAAAAAGTGTTTAAAAGTATTTTATTAATAATAAAAAAATAATCCAAAGCTATTTAGAGATAATTCAAATATGTGAAAATTTGATTTCTTAGCTATAGATTAAAAACAAACCCTGATCTGTAATACTAGTTAGTTTTCTTTAGACCTTTCAAAACAAGGTAGGATGAGGCCAGTGGTTCTCAATCAGGGATGATTTTGCACCCCAGGGGACATTTGACAAAGTCTGGAGACATTTTTATTGACACATGTGGAGGATGCTATTGGCATCTAATAGGTAGAGCCCAGGGATGCTGTTAAACATCCCACAATGCACAGGACAGCTCCCCCAAACAAAGATTTATCTGTCTTAAAATGTCAATAAAGCCCAGGTTGAGCAACCCAGGACTAAGACACTGGTGCAGAATCACTGGGAACAGTCCACGCTGGCAGACTACCAACGCATGGACTAGGCAATTAATTACCTCAGTGGCAGTTCATCTTTAGTCGAGATATTCTAATTGATTTCAAGAGATATTAGAAGTAGACAGACATTACCAGAGACATTACTGTGCAGCTGTTGTATCTCTTGAAAGGTTGTGATCGTTGTTGTTTTTGACGAGTAACTTGGAAAAGAGGTTACAGTTTATGTCCACTAATGCCAGGGAGGATATTCATGTGAGTCATAAGGAATAATTTCTTAACTACAAGGATTATCAAACAATGACTGGGTTACTAAAATAATCTCTGGAGGTTTCAAAAAATTGGACAGATAATGTAAGTATATTCTGCCAAAAATAGAGGAATCAGCCGTAGAATATTTTCAGGATGCTTGAACTAGTTCCATGAATCTATGAATAACATAAGCAGAAGTTTAAAAGAAGCAATTGTTTAAAGGAACATTTTAGGCTTTACATTTGAGATTTTGGGATATGCATACTCTGTACACATAAAAAACCTTTAAACAAATTCAATTGTCTATACCTCCATAAAGCTGAAAAATAGCAAAAAAATTCAATTTGCCTGACAAAATCCAGATACTCAATATCTCTTTATATTGCCTCAGTCCAGTTTCTCTTTTTAAATCTTCTATTATGTTCCTTCTCATAACTTATATTATTAGCTCCAGATAAAATTGGTCACTGTGTGTGCCCAGAATTATGCCTTTCTCATTGCCTGTCCCAATTTCAGTCTGACTTAAGGCCTCACACAGAGCTGGTCCAAGGACAGACTGTTTTCCCCAAATGTGCCATGCACATTACTGCCTCCTACCAATAAAATGGCAGTGGGGTGGGCAGGGTGGTTTTCTTATTTATTTGCCAATAGCCTATGCTTTCTTCAGGATTCAGATAACACCTCCTTCTGAAAGCTTCCATTTCCTCCTCAGACTGGATTATGTGCCTCTTTTCTGTTTTATTAGCATCCTGTACTAATCCCATCTCATCTCCATGGTGCACTGTATTGTAATTGCTGTCCATGTATGTCTCTTCCGTCAGCTCTCTGAGGGCAGAGACCACGTCTCAAATCATGGGCAGATGCTCTGTGCTTAGTTCGCATGGCTGTTTGTTTGTTTATTTAATTTTTCAATTGCAGTTGACATTCAATAATATTTTATACCAGTTTCATAGCATGGTAGCTTAAGATGGCAATACATATTTATGAATAATAAATGAGAATGAAAGATATGTGATGAATTGGATTGCATAGAAATGGACTGATTTTTCATGAGCGCTATCTACTATTGTTACCAGTTTAATAGTCCTTGCTGTATTTCACTATTATTCTCCCGATATCATATCATTAGCTTAGGAGAAAAATAAGGACATGCCTATTACAAATAACTTCCCACGAAAACCAAGCAAAAAAGAAAAAAAAAAAAACTGAGAAAAGTTAGGTTTTGTGATACGTTAAATTTTTAGTAAGTTCATATCTTTCAATTCTTTCTATTGAATTTGATCTGATTTTTTAAAAATCTTGTCTCATTTATGGGTATCTGATAAGTTGGTAGAACAACATCTGAAGATAATACGTGAGGTTTGTTTTCTCCAGGAGTCTTCACTCATTTATTCAGTGATATTCATTGCTACATAGGGAGGGCAGTTATAGCCTAGAACCAAGAAATATATTACTACCTGAATTAATTCATAAACTTTTAGCTGAAGCAATATCAAAAGCCCAGATTTCCATTGCAAGAGCCAAGCTTTTTGGGGGATAACGCTTTTTTTTTCTCTAAGCTCAAAAAGGTTGACTTGTCTGGAGGACATAGAACACAGTGTTTATAGATAAAGCACAGAGTAAAGAGAATGTATATGTGATAGTTAATTTTATGTGTCAACTTGGCTAGGCTATAGCTCTGTCTAGTGGTTACTATGAAGGCATTTTGTAAATGTTGTTAGCATCGACAGCCAGTTCACTTTAAGAAAAGGAGATTTCCCCCAATAGCATGGGTGGGTTTCACCCAATCAGTTGAAGCTATAAGAGCAGAAATTGAGATTTCCTTGAGGAAGAGGAAATTCTACCTGTGGACCAGTGACAGCTCTTTCCCATGAATTTAAAACTTGCCCAGCCATACCTCACAATCAAGTAAGCCAGTTCTTTGAAATGAATTACTCTATATCTATACCTGTCTATGTATACATATCTTAATATATGCATAGGCACATACATACAAATAAATATATAAACATAAATAATATAAACATAAAAATCACTTCTTATATCTGTGATTTATTCCATACGTATATTTCTCTCTCTATATATATTTTCCACTCTCTATATCTGTCTCTCTATATATATTTCTCTCTATATATATTGTTTCTCTGGTAGAACCATGACTGATTTAGCATATGATGAGGTAGTTTCCTGCCCCCCAAAGATATAAGAATCCACCAGAAGGCAGGAGGAAATGGATTAGAGGGAACCTCTATCCCCCTGGGCTCAGACCAAACAGACAATCTGGAGAGAGGATGAAAACTATGCCCTGTGCGAGGAAACAGGAATCACAAACTGCAGTGGCCCATCTCCATCCCCATCACATGGTGTAGCCACAAGAGAACAGAAACGGAGATGTGGTGTGTTTAAGGACAGAGACCGAAGGCCACTTTCTACACTCTTACTTTACGAAACCCTGGACTGGAATGGAAGAATGTCCAGAAGTCTACCAGGCTCCCCATGGGTGATGGAAGTAGTCCAGAACGAGCGAGCCAACCACTAGAGGCCTCATGAGTGGGAGGAAGGTACAGACTGCCCTCCATGACTCAGCACTAGGAGTGTCGGGGAGCAATGGCTGTGACAAGGACACAGAACCAGGAACTAAGGATGGGTGGTGTGGTTTCCCATGTGAATGACCTAGCAGTGGACATAAAGGACCAAAAGCACATTCCCCTCCCACCAACGTCTAGATGACGAAAATCATGGCTCCACTCGGAGTATTCCTGGAGAGACGAGGAGACATGGGAGGTGGAGCGCCTTCAACTGGCAAAATATTAACCCAAAACATATTGAAGGGAAAAAAGTAGGAGCAGAAGTAATTGGATTACTTGGAAGTAGATTAAATTTTCTGTTATATGGTGAAGTGGGCATTCAAGTTCATTTTAATTTCAGAGAAGTAAAGGAAGTTCCATGATGTTTTTGCCCCTAGGTTCCTAAAAGGAGTTTTACTGTTTCTATTTTACTTGTGTCTAAATTGTATATTTTTCAATATGACTAGTTGCAGCCACATTTTAAAAATGGCATATTCTATTGTGGGTGCCTATTTTTAAAAACTGATTTAAAATCAAGCATGGTGGAGCTCAAAATACATTTGCAATGGGTTCTTTCCATGACAGAGCACTGAGATGAATTCCAACCTTATCTACTCAAAGGCCACTAGGCTGCTACCACATAAATCCTTTCTGGAGGAAGGTAGCACTTTAAGCAAAGTGTGCAGGACTAGCTCATCTGGCATGTCTGGGAAGGGGCTGCTTGGTTTACTCTGCACGCTCAGTGATGGCCTATATCTGGGAAGCATTCGGTAAATCTTTATGAGTGAATAAGTAGATCTCTAAACAGAGTAGTTGAGATTTATGAATCTGGCTTTTTTGATTTGCAGCACTGAAAATTTGCCCTTTTGAGACATATTTTTGTGGCAAAGCCACAACCTCAGTTACATCTAGCTGTTTCTCCCAGACCTGCACTTGTACGGCTAATCTTGGCAGGAGAAAAGCACATGATCCATTTCAAATCCAGGACCACACCTAAGGCGGTCCTTAACACTGACCCGCAGTTGTTCCCTTCCTCCATACATTCTCTCCGTTTCCTAGGTGATGATTTTATTCCTTCTCTCCTCAAACCTCCAGCATCTCCTCTCCCATCTTCCTGCTTCAGTGATAAAAGCAAGGTCAGCAGAGTAACCCCGCAAGTGCCCCCTACACATCTCCCCATGGACCACCCTCCTGTGCTCTGCCTTCTTGCCCTTGTTATGGATGAGCTGTCTTTGCTGCTGCCTAAAGCCAGTCCTACAGCTCAGCTCCAGGTTCCACTCCCTCACTCCTCTCAGGACACACTTCAGTGGTTCTCCCTTACCTCAGCATCATCAATTTTACCTCTTTCCCCCATCATTCCCAACAACCTGAAAACATGCTGGCATGTCTTCCTTTTTAAAAACTAGACAAAGCAAAAAAAACCCCCCAAAAACAAAAAACAAAAACCCATCATGGCCCATACCACTTACATCCCCATTTCTTTCTTGTCTCCCCTTTTTAGCAAAGCTTGTCAGAAGTTTCTATATTGGTGTGTCTGGCTGAATTTTTGTTTTTAGCTTTACTTCTAAAGTTTTGGAAATCTACTGAACACAATATTAACATGCCCTTGTGAATGTGGGCTATATCACGTTGATGGTGCTTTCAGGGCCTTTTGAGGGGACTTGTGTCCTAGGAGTTCTGTCAGTTTTTCAATCGTCCATTTCCACAATTCTTCACTAGCTGTCACTTCAACTATCATTAATTTGTCTGCCTCTGTAGTCTCAGTACTCTAATTACCATTTCTAATTTATTATTTGAATCAGCTATAACTAAAAATGCAGATATTTAGACGTGATAGACGTTTGAGTAAAGAGTGAGCAAATAAGCTAAGAATGAGAGCCTGAAAAAGGACATGATTTCCTTCCTACTTTCTTTTTTTTTTTGCTTAATGTCTGGGTTTTAAAAAATCAAAGTTTTTGACATTCTAGGATAAGGGATCTTCAGTTGGATAAGACATTATTATAAACATTGCTTAGGGCTTAGTATTCTGCCACGATAAGCATTCAGTCAGCATTTATTTAATAAATGTACATTTTTCCCAACACATAGAGTAGTCAAAATTTCTAAAGTTTCTATTTATACCTTTCTAGCATATATCTCAAACTATGACAAAACTCTTTTCTGACTCTCCAACCATAATTTATTCCTGCTCACTGATGAGATAGCAGTTAGTTTTATTTATTATGCTAGTAGTGCAGCCAAGGAAAAAAGATCCTAAATCAAGGGCAGTTGTATTTCTTCTTAATAGCTCTTCCATTCAGCATCTTATTTCCATTCCTACTGTCTCAACTGTGATTGCAATCTGTATCATCTCACATCTGGGTAATACGTTTTTAATGGCTTCCCTGAGATTATACTTTAGACTTATAGTCAAAGCATCCCAACTAGCCACAACCTAGTTTTTTAAATCTAAGAATCCATTACATTAACTTTTCACTCTGATTAGTAGTTTTTTTCTTTCACGTTTTGGAGCATTTACTGTATTTTAGGCACTGTGCTAAGCACTTTACATGCCTCATTTCATTTCATCCTTATAACAATGCCACTAAATAATTATTAATATTATCACGATTTTACAGGTAAAAGACATAGAGGAATAAGTTACTTGGGGATCACAGAACTACTAAGTGGCAGAATTGAGATTCAGACTCAGGTCTGTCTGATTTTAGAACATGCATTTTTAACTGCTGTGCCTCTACTAGTCCCCCATATTGACTATGAGCCCCTGAAAAATCATTTCACTTCCGCCTCCCCTTCTGTGGTGTATGACAGTGTCCCTGCACGTCTTTTTTTTTTTTTCACCTTAAGTCTTACTTTTCATAACCAAGCTCAGTTATACCTTTGAACTGACTTCTGTTCTGGGTAAACTGTTCCTCTTTTGAAATCTTTCAGTGCAAGGATGAGATGCTGCTTCATTGGGGGCATTTCATGTTTGTGTTGCCCTGAGTATTCCAAGATATTTCCTCACAAGGTCAAAGAAAAACATGATGCTTCTAAATAGACATTTTCCTATTGTTTCTTGACAGTGTATTGGAGAAGGCAGCATTATAAATCCATGGTTCATATGGAGCTATGGTTTCCAATGAAGAGAATGGTTTATTACCCTAGCTTCTCCTTCCTTCATATTTAAAGAGTAAATAAAAAAAATAAATACAAAAATAAACTGAATTAATGAAGCCTCATAGAGAACTTTATATTTAAATACCCAAGGTATGGGAAAGAGGGAACAAACAGCCGAGAGGAAAAATATGTACTGTGTATTCTGAGTGGCAGATACTACGTTACTGACTTAATAGGTTATGTTTTATTCTTGGCTGTGGCTCTAAATTGATGGGCAAATTTGGGCAAGTTACTTCATCTTACTGGATTGCAGGTTTCTTCACATGTCAAAGGAGACAGTTCCGGCTGCTATAATGTTATTCGATTCTAGGCGGAAGATGAAGTGTTAATAAAAATAATTGAAAGTTCATTTTTCAACAGAAAGTACTAGAGAGAAAAGATAAATGAAGTAACATAGAGAAGAAACATAGGGTGGAATTAAGAAGTAGGGAATAGATTTAAATAGTGATTGGGAGGAGTCAGAGAAAGCCTTAGGTGCCTACCCATTATCCATTTTCCCCTTTCTCTCTAATAAGGGAATTCCCATTTTGTTTGTGGTGATGATGCATTCAGTACTGGAAGATGAGATGACTGGCGTCAACATTAATGATACTTCTGTTTCCCGCTGTCCCTGCTGTCTTGGCAGTGAGGCATGGCTACGTGACCAAATTCTGACCAATGAGATCTACAAAGTAGAAGTCTTCTCGGGGGAATTTCTGGAAAAGCTATTGCTTTCCCTTTCTTCCTGCTTTAAACACAGACGTAAAGCCTGGCGAGACAGTGGCCATCTTTCTATGCATCAGGAGATGAATGTTTAACATAATAACCAGCGCACAGAGGATGGTGGAATAGAAAGGCAGAACGAGCCTGGGACCCTCATGGGATGGCCAGACTGCTGCTCCAATGCCAGCAAGCACTTACTTGGGACTGTGCTCACGCGAGAAAATTAAATTCTTTTTTGTTGAAGCCACACCGTGGTTTGGTCTTGCTCTTTGTTGCATCGGAATGCATTTCTGATAGAGAGGGGATCGATGAAAATAGCAATACAGACTCTACCCTGGAGGGGAGCATGAGAACCATGAGTGTGTCTAGGTAAAGGAAGCCTGAAAATGATTGCCTGAAACAGGTGAAGACAAGGTAGGGTTACGGCTTCAGAAAGTTCGTCAGGATAAATGAATGTAATGTCTTTGTTTCAAGATTGGCGGAGCACAATGGAAAGAACAAGCAAGACGTGAAAACAAGAAGTTCTGAGTCATAATTTTAAAGAAAATTTGATGCTAATGGGAAGAGACGTTAAAAGGAGAGCTGGTACATGTCTATGATAACTTTTGTAACAGTCTTGTGTTTGCAAAAGGTATACTTTTTAGGTACACACAAGAGAGTATACATACTCCTGGACCAGACAAACCCAAATTGAGAAATGTTCTACAGAACAACTGGCCCACATTCTTCAAATCACACATCACTGTCTTCAGATTAAAGGAGACTACAAAGCTATGGCTGCTGAATGCATGGTGTGATCCCGGGTTGGAGCCTGGATTAGAAAAAAATGTGTTTTTTTTTTCTATAAAGGTCATAATGAGGACAAATTGATGAACTATGAATATGGTCTTTATATTAGTCTTATTTTATCAATGTTAAATTTCCTGAATTTAGTAATTGTATGGGGGCTTAGAGAATGCGATTCTTAGGAGACACTGGCTGAAGTCTTTAGGTGTGGAGAGTCAAATGTCTGCAACTTACTCTTAAATCATTCTGCAAGAAAAAATATGTACGTATGTGTGTATGTTTGGTGAGAGATAGAAAGCAAACATGGGAAAATGCTAACAATGGGTGAATCCAGGGGAAAGGCATATAAGTGTTTATAGTGCCACTTTTGTAATATTTCTGTTGGTTTGAAATTTTTCAAAGTAAAAAAATGTTTTTGTCTTTTTTAAAATAAGTTTGGTAAATATTTTAATATTGAATTTACTGCAGCTGAAACAGGTTGTAGTTTCTAGGTTTTAAAATTTTTATTATTTGAAGAATATTTAACTCCCCCGTTGCCTGGTATTTGAGCATATACCCACACAATTTTTGAGTAAATATGAAATTACCCAGATACCACATACATCCGTGTGTGCATATGTAATGTACTCATATGTGTGCTTTTAGCTTTCTGAGAATTATGGATGTAAGACAGAAATAATTTTCATGCCAGAAATATTATTTTTAAGATATGTCATTCCGTATCATTTGTGTTTCTATGATTCCTCTCCCCCGCCTCCCATTTTTAACACAAAGGACAATGTCAAAGGCATTTACAGGCTATAAGAGCTGGAGAAGGTTTTATTGGACATGACATAGATGTTTCATGATGCATAGTGAAAGGATATTACCTTTTTAGGGGGATACGATAAGCAGGATTGTGAATGTCATTAAGAGGCAGCTCAGGGAAGTGACTACTGGCCAACTGCATATCTGCAGATGACAGGTTAAGTGGCCAGTGATTCCTTTTTAGAATTCCCATGAAACCTATTATTTTGTTAATGACAGCTACAGTGGGCTTAATTTTAATGCTTTCCCATACAACCACTTATTATTCATCAAAATCAAAGAAGCTTATTTAAATCTGAGTGCTGGGCTATCCTGCTTTTTCCTTTTCTTGGAATTACCTCATTGTCCTCAGACAACAGAAGTCCCCAAGGCTTGCTCCACACACCTGTACTGCTGCTCACAGCACAAGCTAAGTGTGGCTGCCATGGGACAGGGAGGTTATTCTTAGAAGTTCCCAGTCGTGTCTCTGCAGGTTTTATAACTTCTCAGTTTTCTCTTCTAGAACACGGGGATTAATAAATCTCCCTCCCAAGTTTCCTGGTATGATCAGATGAAGCTAATGGATGTGAAAGAGTCCCTCACCGCCTTTCCCAGAAGTCACATGTACTAAATGTGCATTTCTCTTCTTTCTAAGTCCACTGGTCTTAATTTCCAGGTTACTTCTCTTGTAACTAACAATTGTGCTAAAAATATATTTAACAGAATCTATAGCATCCAGTCAATCACCAATTCATGACATTGTGAGCACCATGGGATAAATATTGGCTAAGATGCCAAGAGTCACATGGGGCCCACTTCGATGCTAGGACCTTCTCTGATACCAAGTAGATACTGCTTATGCCTTTCTTTTCTTATAAATGTCTACCAGGAACTAGTTAACACGCTTCTTAATCTTTCATAGAGCTCCCCCATCCTCAAACCATTCATGGTTGAGTTCTAATGAACATGGGTACTTAGTTTGTGTTCATGACTGCCTATCTTCCTGGTCTGTCCAAAATGCCATCTCAAATTAAGAGTGAAGCCTGTGATTGGAATGGGCTGTTAATTCAGGTGACAAGGTTAAGCAGTGAGGAAGGATTCATTTTCTCTTCTTTGGTCATATCCTGTTATTGCAGTTGCCCTGGGGCTGACTTTGAGTGGCTGCCTGCTGACCCGCTCACCTGTACCCAGCTCACTAGACCAGACCAGTAAATGGGTTAGATGCTCATCTGTGGTAGGTAAGAGAAAGCACCCTTTCTCTAGGATTGAATTTTTAAGCAGAGAAGCCACAGATTCCATGATATTTTTCTGCATATTCTTTTCTCCTTTAAAAGTAAATTCCTTTTGCGACTCTCAGATCCTTACAATTCTCTTTGCATTCTCTCATCTTTTATGGATAAAGGACTCTCTTTCTCCTTGCCCCTCACTTCGCTTCTGCGATCCTTCAGCAAGGGCTGGAGACAGTCTCTCCACAATGACCTCAAATGTGTTAATTCTCAGCTCTGCTTCCCTCCCCATAGTGTCCGCCGCTGTCATTTCTTAGCTGTGGTTCTCTCTCCCTTGGACTTCCTGCTTTCACTCTAGCCTCTTTTCAACCTGTTCTCCATACAGCAGCCAGAGGGAGCTTTTAAAAATAAGTTAGATCATGGAAATGTCCTCTTTCAAACATCCCACTATTACCCCATTTTTCTTCAGATGAAATCCAAACTTTTTATCCTCACCTTTCAACCTCACCTGAATGAGCCTCTCCTTCTCGTATATTGACTTGGTTTCTTTCCAATTTTCCTTCCTCACCGAATTCAACTGTTCTCTGGATGGGCTAAATCTGGTTTTAATTTAGGGTCTTTGTGTTAGTTGTTCCATCGACCTGGGTGCTTGGATTGTGCTTCCCCTGGGTCACATGGCTGGCTATTCCTAATTACATAGGTCTCAGCTTAAATATCTCTCCCTGAGGGAGAGTGGGATCACTCCATCTAAAGTCCCTCCACATTCCTTGCTAATTATTACACCCCCCCCCATTCTTCCTCACAACACTCATTACTATCTGAAACACTTTACTTATTAATTTACATTTTTGTGACTTGACCATCGCCACCAGAATGTCAATTCCCATAGGTGAATGAGTGATCTTTCTTGTTTTGTCCACAATTGATTTCTGAGGCTTGTATTGGTGCTACACATATAGAAGGAAGCCAAAAAACAAACAAACAAAAAAAAAAACAAAAAAAACTGAGCAAAGGAGAATGAATAATTGTCTATGTATGTGACACATGTAGAATAGTGCTTTTAAATGGTGGTGCTGTGAAGATCTCCTTAATGGGTATGGGCCTTCTCTCCAGACTGGCTTCAGCTAGTGAGGACCCAATTTCCAATTTCTATAAATATCCCCCAAAAGCATCCCAGCGCTAATCCTAGGTTAGTCAGCCGCCAAGTATTTGTTTCCTCAAAAGACGTGAGCCCTTTACCAGCTTCATAGCGACTCTAGGACTACAGATTTGTCTCCGGAACAGTTAGACTAAGGAGCCTTAGCTGTTTTCTTAGGGAAAGGGGAGGAAAGGATGCAAGGAAGTGAAAAATAAGGAAAGAAAGAGATAAATAGAAGTATTTGAAAACAGGACTAACTCTTCAGTAAAGCTGCTGGTGGAATAATACTGTATTTACCTCAGCTATAGTTTGTTATCAAATGATGGTGAAAATCCTAAAGAGTAATTGGATTTTAGTTTTGGAACCTAGACTATACATCTGTATTAATCAAGGGAACAAAAATCTATTTTCCTAGATTAGTTTGGTTTCTATAAATTGACAAATTGGCATGGGATTTACTTTTCTAGGGGAAACAATAAACAAAACTTTGTACATTTCATATGTATGGAATTCTTTCAGCCTCCCAGTATAAACCCTATTTAGCACACCAATATCACAACTCCAGAATGTATATGATTTTCTGACTGTGTTATTTTTAAAGAGTCAATACAGCTTCCAAATGTGCACTTAATTTGTAACAGAAAGTAATTTACCCAGTGCAATGATATGACTTAGTCCACCTGATGGCGATTCATTTTTGTTTTCATAAATGTATTGAAACTATTTTTCAGTTTTCTATGACTTGTAGTTATAACATTTCCAGTCATGTTAGAAGTCATTAGCTATGTTTTTTTATATAATGTATACAGTTTGCAAAAAGAGCCCATTTTCTGTCATGAACCTCTTTTAGTTCAATACTTGAGTTAATAATTACCTTCAAGAATGATATAAAGTATTTTTATTTTAAAGATGTTCTGGCAAGCTCTATCTCTAGAGAAAATGACCATGGTTATACAGCTTTTAGGGAGATTAAAAATATGCTCAGGGTTGAGGGTATTGCTGATACATTTTTAATGTTGTGCCTTAAACTTGCAGCATCATTTCCTCTTACTCTCATTGTGTCCTTTATAAAGGAAAACCCAAGAAATAAAGTAATGAATGTACACCTGGGCATAAAACCTATCATGGATAGCGCTACTGATTAAAATGTAAATGTATTAAAACAGAGGGAGTAAAATTATATTCCTATATATATTAGGCCGTGGCTCCATGAATATGATATTTTAAATTATTTATATACATGCTGCTTTTCCACTGTTGGGAAATTACAGTTGCTGAATAAAAATCTTAAATTTGCTGGCTAATAACTTCTTAGTAACGGCCTTGTGTTTCAAAGTTACTCATCGATTAAAGAGTACAGATTGTACTTCTAGATAATCAGTACCTTCCATTGGATTCAAATGACTGCGCATAAACACTTTGTCCATTTATTTATTGTCCAGTCATTATTGCTCGCACCTTTGCTAACAATGCTTTCTGGTATGTTTTATCAATTCCCTTATTTGCAAATTGGATCCAAAAGCCCTATGCAGTCGAAGAAAATAGCACGTTAGAAAACACAAGAGAAATAGGAGGCGTGGTAAATACAGGCACAGAGTAGATCAAACTCTTGAGGGAATGAGAAGTAGAGATATAGTTGGATGTTAGTGAGCGTGGTGTCAGAAAAGCCAGTCCTGTCACATTTGGAGGATTAAACAAAAGCTTTGAGTTGTGTTCCACACATATTTTGTCTATTTTATAGGTACCGGTCAGAGAGAAAATATATTAGAAATGTATTAAGGTCCTAAGAAAACAATGTAAAAAACCCAGCAGCTGACCTGGCTTGGTCATAGCCTCTACCTCTTGAGTGACTCAAATGCAATGGCCACACCTCCTTTAGTAACTGCTTTTAGTTTCTCACATTGGAAACCATGTTTGGTAAGTTGCCAGAGCTCCTTCTTAAGGAATAAATCTCTTTATATCATTCCATGGAAAACCTCCATTCCAATGACTCATTTACTGTAGTCTGAAGTACATTCTTAAGTGTGGCTTACAAAGACATGATGACATAGTTCAATGATCTTCTCTAACTTTCTCTCCAGTCATTTGCTTCAGGCCTGCCCTTAAACCACCCCGCCTTCCTTGTCACCTCCTTCACCTTCCCTGCCCTTTCCCGTCCCTGCAGCCTTGCCCACGCTCTACCTGTTCCTACAGTGCCTTCTCCTCTTGCCTGGGGAAGCAATTAAGTGGTAGATCTGAACTACGTTCAACTTGCTTGGTTAGTTTGCCCATCTGTAAATGGGAATACGAACACATATCCCATAAAATGAGAGAAAGAATACATAACTATGCGTCATGATTTTGGTGATTGTATGGTGAATGGGAAGAACTCAGACTTGGGTGTCAGATGAACCTGAGTTCAAGTCCTGAATTAAGCACTTCCAAATCTTGGCAAATTCCTAAGTCTGAGATGTAGTCTCTCATCTGGAGAGGTGAGGCTACATTACCCTTCCGGGTTCATGTGAAAATTTAATTAAACAACACTTACAAGTGTCTATCATTTAACCAGAACTTCAATAATGTAGCTGACTCTAACTACAACTGTAGCAATATAAATAACTCATGTCAATAATCAGAATCTGGTAACTGTGGTCTAGCGCATTTTTGTGTATCTACATATGGAGAATAAAACACATTAAAATAGATATTAAAAATGTGCAGCAATCCCCCCCAGAATAAATTTAAAAGTAGTGTTGGTTCCCGGACAACTAGAGGAGAGTGTTTGTGACAGCACAGCATCTAGGGAGGATGAGAGCGTCATGCCAGACTGTCTATCACAAGCTCCATTGCTTTTCTACCTTCCATCAGGAAGGATCTGTGGAAGAAAGTTAACAGATAAACACAGCGATCTGGGAGTTTTCACAATTCGAATAACACTTCTCATTTTGATGCTCTCGTCTATCATACTGTGGTTAGTGTTGGTTAGAACAACAGGAAAAGAAAGCATATAGTAAAATGTAGGAGAAAGGCATTAAAAATAAAAACTACACAAAAGGTAAGTGAAATAAGAGGAAGCAGTTTGGGCAACAGAATGGAAGAGTTGGGAGGGTATCATCCCAGAAGGGGTACAGGATTTTGAGTCATGATTTTGAGTTAGAATCCAAACAGAAAGGGCGCATTTTTGTGTGACCTAAGAAATACCAAATTCAGATACCCCTTTGATAAAGTGAATAAGTCTAACCACCGTTATGCACATATTGAAAATTTTGATATTCCTTTAGAAATTTTTTTGAAAGTGAGGGTAAACAGGTACATTCACTTGTGTCCACTTGACATTATTGAGAAATACAGCTAAATATTTGACATTGGGTGTCTTGCAAATTCTCAAGTTTATATTTTACTAGGATATTTCATTACGATTTCAAATTACTGTGGCTTCATGCTTATAATTCCTGTTTACCAAGTAATCTGAGGGGGAGCAGCACACCCCACCCCAAAGTGTGCTACTCAGGCATGTGGACTGTTTTGAGCTGAAAGCAATTAAAACCTGGCAGACTCAGGAAAAGCTTTTGTCTTCCCCTTAATCGTCTGAAAGAATTTAGAAAGGGGATTGTCCCAGGAAGACAGCTATTATCAGAGGTACCTTTTCGTATCAGAAAGACTTCCCTGCAGGGCAGGGCAAACATCTCTTTACCAAACATTTGCTCTTTTCATCTTCCTGGAATTGTCTTCTTCCCCTTTAAAGTCCCAGACTCCCTTCTGCCTAGCTCAGGAGGTTATATAAGCTTTAATTACCTGATGGCTGGGAGGTGTGTGTGTGTGTGGGGGTGGGTGGGTGGATGGGGGGTCTCATATGTACAGAAGGGGTCTTCTGTATATATGAAGTTTGGTTTTTTTCCTGTTAATCTGTCTTATGTCAATTTAATTTTTAGATCAGCCAAAGAATCTAGAGGAAAGAAGGGAAAAGTTTTCTGCCCCTATAGTTTCATGCTTTTACGACAGATCCAAATATGCTTCTTTCTTGATTATTCCTTTTTTATCCTTCCACCACCAAAACTAGGCAGTACACTGTCTTGTACTTTCTTGCCTAGGGAAGGGAGAGCACAAAAGAACCTTTCTAGAATAGTCAAATTATTGCCTGAGTTCCAAACCCTAAATGTCATGGCTTTCAACGGCCTAAAAGAGATGCTTGAGAGAGAGAATATTTTTTTCTTTTTATTTATGATTAGTTTTTGAATTCTACCATCTTAGCTTTAAATATCAAGACCAAATACTGAAGGGCATAGATCATTGAGTCAGTCTTTCCACAACCTGTAGCAGGGCATAAGCACGTCTGATGGCCTCGAAGCAGTTCTTCTGAACTTGGTGGGAGCTAAATGTGAGAACAAAACATCCTGTCGCTCTGGAATCTAAAACTCCTTAGGGGAACGCAGGGGGAGGAAATCACCAAGAAAGTTTGGGGGTGGGGGGAGGTTGCCTATGCAGAGGTGATTCTTATCTCGAATCCTAATATGATTCCCAAGGAAAGGGCAAGTCTCTAACAGAAGCCATATGCCCGCGTGTGGAGAGGGGACTGGGTGTCTATGGTGGAGGGCAGGCTAGAGACAGGTCTGAGTCAGCCCCAAACCCCTGACAGGCAAGAAAGGACATGTGAGGTCTGTATGCTTTCCTCAGAAGCCTGGCTCTGAGCAGTCAACATAAAGCTGTGTTGTTGTTTGGGTTAGAAGCATCTGGATTGCCTGGTGCTGGTAGCTGCAGAATATGGAAGTGGTTACATGCTTTGCGGGTGCTGATGCCAACATTCGGAGGAATGAGTTAAATGTCATAAGAAGCTGACAAATGACTATAGATGTACCTACATCTGCCCCTCTCTCTACCTGCCCTTGCACTTTGACATTTCAGAAGCTGCCCCTGAACCTAGATGCTATTGGGCAGAAGGGGAAAAGGCGGAGTAGGTAAGAATTCTTAAATGACTAAGATTGTGTTTATGTTTTTAAAAGTGCCTGATTTTTAAAACAAACTACTTTGAACTGGCAAATTTAAATGTCTATCATTTTATGTAGGTGTTATGAGCTCTAAGTTTAGTAATAGAAACATAAAATTTCATTTCTGCATATCTGGGATTTGTTGCCTAAAATACAATTTTTTTTTAACCATATACTAGATCTAGTTTTGATTTACTTAATATTAATGAAAGGGGAAAACTATTAAAGTGTGTGTGTGTGTGTGTGTGTGTGTGTGTGTGTAACAGTTTATAACATGTTCCTCCACCCTCACATTTCCTTACAGAGAATGTTGGCATTGCCTTTTTAACCTCTGGACTCCTCCCCTACCTTGTGCTTTCTGAGGAAAAACGAAAAATAAAAAAGGACAAAACCTGAGAGGTGAATTCTCCTGAAACAATTAGTCAGAACAGAAAACAAACTTTGGGCCCAGGAAGACCTCGCAGCCGAGGGGCGTGTTTAGTTAGGAGTGCGTCAGGAGGGCTGAGTGATGGGGAAACGAGAGGCAGATGGGGTGTCCCCACACACAGCCTTGGAGCAAAGGGAGAAGTCTTGTGGGTGAAAAGATTCAAGGGCTGCTGGCGCTTGAAGAATGATGGAGAAGAGGAGAGAGCGCAGAACTTTAATAGGACTTGTGTAGCTCATTTATGATGCACTACTCTTCATATCTTTTCAGAGCCATGAATAAAGGTGAATACTCATGCTAGACAAGTTTCTTTAAATGTGAACTCATTCGGAAACTGGGTCACATAGAATGGCTTTATAAGGGTTACATTAACCTCATCACCAACAGACACATGTCTTAGCTTGTTCCTTACCCTGGTCTATATCGAGGGCTGCTGGCTGATTTCACTGAATTCACCTTTTATCTCTGTAGGCTCGCTCTCTGTCCACAAACACTATTTATTTATATTCAACACCATTCAGCACCATTCTCTCTTTGATTCCTCCGTAGTACACCGCCTTGTTATGTTCCATGCTTCTTGATCAGTAAGTACCACATTCACTTTTCCTTCTTCATTGATCTGTTTAGGCATTCATTATAACTGTACCATAGGAACAATGGTATGGAGATATCACAATGATAAAATGTTTAGCCTTGACCTATCTGTTCACATTTTAATTTAATAATTATAGCTTGTGTCTGTTCATATCTATTTGTCTTAGATTGCGAACACCTAGAGGGAAGAGAATGAATCTATTTAATTTTTTTGTGCAGCTCCTCCTAGGTAATGACTATAATGGAGCATGAGAAGCATAGATACTGAACCTGCTATCTATGTTAGCATAGAAACTGAAAAAAAGATGCCTATGTGTCAGCAGCACGACAAAAAGATTTGTACAGATTTTTTAACATTGAAATGGATCTGATGGACAAATGATTTGCCACATGATTTCAGGTCAACACTAGAGATAAATGCTTAGTTACTGAGAAAAGTTATTGAATTTCAACAAAGACAATCCTTCTTTCCAGAGAGCATAAATTGTGCTGTTGGAGCTCAAAAGATCAGGGGTAAGGATTGCAATCAGAAGAGCAGAGAGAAAAAAACAACTAAATTTAACTTAGCCAAACCAGCCACCTCTCTTGATCTTAACACAACGAGAGAGGTTACATGGAGGTTAAGAGAACCTAACAGAAAGTTTGACTAATGACGTCTTCTTGTCTAAGTTTGAAATGTGTGAGAAAGTAGAAACATTTATAAACCATGAAGCAGTTTTGCAGTTTCCAACAAATCAGACACAACCAGGAAAGTAAAAATGGAAAATCTTGTGGACTACTGAAAATGAGTCAAGCATTTCTAGCCTGCTCTGGGAAAAATCTGTTAAAACATCAAAAGGCTGCGATGAGCTATGGAAGATGAGGGAAGAGGATAAAAAAGAAAGATAAGGATCAGAGGTTTTGTTAGTGAGCATAAAGGCAGCCTGAATTGTGTTCTATCTCAGAAACCAGTGCCTTATGCTTCTGAGAACTTAATCAGTTATTTTCATAATTTATACTTGTAATATGGGACCTGAATAAAAGCTTTTCTGATTTCTTTCAGCTGATCCAGGTACATACATTTATAAGTTTTGTTCAAAATTTATCAATTCATGTTCATTTGCATGTCTTAATTTATAACATTTCAATATCAAATCTGTAAAGTAACATTTATGTGTTTAAATGGCCACAACTGCAGAAAACTCAGGGTCATAACTTCCTTGTACTGTGAGGGTCCAATGTTGGAACCATCTTACTAAATACTGCAAAAATCAGCCCAAATGTCCATGAATCCAGGTAACCACAAAGTGGGTGTAGACATGTAATCTGCATAGAGTATATTTAATAGGCAGCTACCCTTTATGAAAATCCTAATTTGTGAGGAGGGGATATTAGGGAGAAGAGGCGGGTACGAATAAGAATTCTGGTTTCAAGTTTTGGGACCAAGAGAGCACAGTTTCTCTTTGTGTGGATTTTGTCAGGAGGGTTGGTGAGACTAAGGAATAGAGAGAATCGTTAAGATAAAAAAGCAGAAATCAAGTGTTAGGGGAGAAAGGAATTGGTTGATTAGAATTGGAAATCAATATCTGGGCCACTTGGAGGCCAGGAAAGGAAATGTTCCTGGGAAAAGGAAAGAAAATTCGCTTGGCACGAAACCGACTATATGTGGGAGAAGAGAAGAGGAGGAGAAACTGAGCACATCGCAGCATCAAAACTTGAAGGCGGTGGGGCAGTGACCAGGGAGACTTTGCAGTTCTCACATACCCACTTCATCTCAACGCAGGAACCAAAATTCAAAGACAGTCTCATTCCACACGAAAAATAAGAAAGCAGACTGGCATGGTAATGGATAGTTACTACCAGTGTGGGATTTATTTGCTACCAAATCATGAGTTGTTGAGTACCTTTGGGGAGCTTTATACGCAGTGAAGATGCACTGTGTTGCTTCTCTAAGTGTCCTTTCCATCCTCACAAAGTTGGAAAACATGTTACTCCATCTCAGGAAATTGTGTGCGTGCTAAGGTGCGGAGAGGGGGGAAAAGAACAAGTTCAGCGTGACGCTATTAAATGTGAACAGTCTCAACTCTGCCTCCTCTTTCTGTCACCAGCCTCAGCATAGGAAGGAAGACAGAAGAGATGGTATTCATTTTGGGGGAGGGGCGGGGAAGGAAGGGATAATGGGTGAGGTTAAGCACCTAGTTATTTGGTGCCTAAGCTGTTTCGGGGTGGGTATCTAGAGAAAAGAAAACATCTGTCTTGAAACTGGAAGACAACTGGCAACTACCAACTATTCCTGAGAAGCTGGCAAAGTTTTGTCCATTGTTGGCTCACTGGACATCTGTGTGGCAATACCCAAGTCTCATTTTTCAACTTGCAACACGGAAAGACCCCCCCCCCCCCACCTCAGGGAGATGGCTCCTAGGGCCAGATCCATTATCTGCATGGCCTGGGGAAGGACTGTAGCTTTATGGATAGTGTAGTTGTCTGGGGAATAGCCCTGGAGCATGGACTGGAGGGGAGAGGGCATGCAGATTGGGAAAACATCCACCGGATCTTACGCTACTCTACGAATTCTAAAAGCCCCTTTCAGTGAAGTTCCTCTGGGCCTGATACAAGCATGGACTTGGGGAGAGAAAAGTATAATCAGAACCCTTCTCTCTTCTGTCCATATTCTCCGTGGTTGTGAGGATGATTTAAAGCATGTACCTACCATGCAGGTATGTGAAAAAATGATTGTATTGCTTAAGTGTATTGGCAAAGTCTCAATCTTTGAGGACAGAATTTTGGTGGATAATAAATTGATTTTCATAACCTCAGTCTAGGTTCTTTCTATTATAAGGTGATATTTTACCCTTCTGATATTTCCTGCCCTTCTTATGCTACATATGAAATTTGGAGACCCACTTTTAAAAGTGATTAAAGGATAACAGAGCTGAAAACAAAAAGGAACACAGCTAAATGGCCCCAGTTTCTATGTAAAAACAAGGGCATTGTACTTTATAAATTTAAGTTACCTTTGAACTCAGAAAAGTCTGATTTTATGAAACTTAAGTTAAAAAAAAGTCCTTGAGAGACATAAGAAGAAACTGTCCAACTAGACAACAATTCACTTGAGACTCAGAGGGCGGGAGGCAGAAAAAAACTCTTCGTACTATTTTTCTTTAAATGAATTAGATACGAGTCAAGAGGAAAGGTTTTCAGGAGACACTAGTGCAACGAGATATTTTAATCAATGAAATAGCTCATATAACTGTACAGCCTCTGTGTTCCAGTGCATACTCCATCTCCTAACAAAAACAAAAAAGGATTTCAAATTGTAAGTGTTTTTTCTTTAAAAAGGATGAATCTTGCATTAAAGAATACATAAGATTATCTGGTGTCCTTTTTTGGAACTAATCACCTGGGTGACAGTTTCATCCAAAGGGGCCACCCCTGACTAGCGGTAGACCTGGAACTGGGTTCAGAGACAGGGGCTAAGCAGACAGCTGTGTTGTTCTGCTCCAAGAATGAGAACTTGAATCCCTGTGGCAAATAGGGGAGGGGTAGTGGAGGGAGGATGACGAGAGAGCGGTGGAGAGAGGAGCCAGCACAATGACAGAGGCAAGGGCTCCACGTGGCCTAAAGCTGCCAGTGAGAAAACCCCAATAGGCCCTGTCCCAAATAAAAATTCTTAGACATTTTTTGAGAGCACTGATTATTTATAAAAGACATATTTGTTATTATGGAAGATTTAAGAAACAAAGTGGCCTTAGTTTAATCAGGTAGTACTCAATTATGCAATGGATCTATATGACAAAAAAATCAGAGATCCAAATTACTATACAATGTAACTGTTTAACAGGATAATACCAGTTTCTAGCACTAGCAGCAGGAGACCTTGCTGTATACAGTCCTTTTTCCACTCGACTTTTGTCTTGGTTGCCATAGAGAACAAAACCTAAATTTGAAATATTAACAACTTGCCCCTGCTTCTCTCCAAAGAAGGAAAGAGCTGTTGGTTTCAGTGATGGATGATTGTCATTCTGATCAGGATGATGGGTGAAGGGGCAGAATTGAAGAAGATGAGAGCACATTGGATCACTAGGCATAAGACAGAAAATAGAGCTACTGGAGGTGTGGCAATAACGAGGGGAGAAAAATACCCAATAGGTAGATATCCAAGAAGAGGGCGAGGTAAGCTAACATAGGAATTAAGCTCATATTTATTGGTACTTCCTATGTGTACAGCTCTGTGCCAGGCGCTGGAAACAAAGTGATTTCTAAGCAAAATCCTGGGGTTAATACAGGTGGAGTCTAATTTTCTATACATTCAAGTTATTGACCTTTATATATACCCTTTACCCAGCTTCTCCTAATGGTAAAATCTTACACAACCATAGTACATTTTCAAAACTAAGAAATTCACACTGGCGCAATATAGCGAACTAGACTATAGACTGAGGAATTTCTCCAGGCTAAAAGGAAACGTTTTCTGAATCTTACTGTCTCCCTCTCCTTGTGCCCTTGTCTCATTGTTGGGTAATCCCAGATTAACTTGCTGTCTTCTCTACGCTACCCTTTCAGAGCAGGAATCATGCCTGGTCATCCTTTCGTCCCACTTACTGCTTACTCAAGTAGCTGGCATTCGGTAAGTATTTTGGGTTAAAATGCTGACTAATAATTGCTTAAGTCTATAAAGGGCTTAACGTTTGCAAAGCCCTTTTACACACATTACCTCCACTGAGAATTTCATGGCCTAGGGGAAAGAGCATAGGCTTTCAAAGCATTCACATCTTGGCATTTATTACCCTGAGTCGTGTGAGAAGGTACTGAATGTCTTTGGGCCCTGCCTTCCTTGTGTACTTAATTGTATTTACAGAATAGAGTTGTTTTGAAGACACAGGGAGGTAATTCATGTAATAAAAAACAAACACGGGGATCCGGGAGGTAGACAGGGTAAAAGAGATTTTATTGCCATTTTACAAACTAAGCCTCAGAGAGGGTAAGTCATTGTCAAAAAACCACAAAGCTGGTACATGATAGTGCTGCTAAGCACCTTAAGTCAGCTGTCTCCCATGACAACTGTTCCCAGGCAACTGGAAAGTGGATTAACAAACAAACAAACAAATAAACAAACAACCATGGGGCAGTTGCAGAGATTTAAGACTTCCCTTTTATGTCACTGTTGACTTCTTTTGCTGGACACATAGGAAATCCTCTCTTAGATGAGGCTGAGTGATGAGATAAACTAAAAGGGGAGTCATGGGTATGGATGGCTATTTCAGGGGTCCCTGTCAAATGCCCCTCCACTCCACCCACTCAGAGGGCCTTGGATGTCTATGCCCTCATCTTTTTTGCAAGGCAGAGAAGGATGAGGGCTTGGAGTTCTCTAGTACTCACAGTTGCATGATCAAAAAAAGTTTAAATCAAAAGAACTTAAATTTAAAAAGTTGTAGGGTTTTGACATTATAATCATCATTATTATTATCTATTTTAGATTTTCTGCTCATGAAAATAATTTTTTTTAATTGAAGTTTATTGGGGTGACAATTTTAGTAAAGTTACATAGATTTCAGGTGTACAATTCTGTATTACATCATCTATAGATCACATTGTGTGTTCACCACCCAGAGTCAGTTCTCCTTCCATCACCATATATTTGTCCCCTTTACCCTCCTCTATCACCCTCCACCCCACTTACCCTTGAAAATAATTTTTTATTAACAAAAAAGAATATGTAAGCAGGGAACCTTTTTACTAACCTGAAATGACTGGTAGGTAGCACATTAGCCAAAGCTGCTTCTTAACCTGCCCTGAACACCTTTTGCACACCTACCCTTGAATTCCTCATACTAGAATGCCTATTTGGAAGTATTCTTTGGTTTAATCAACCTATTCATTTTGTTGAAATGGAATAAGAGATGGTAGAATATGTTACTGATTTACAAGGCGGTAGGTGCCAAATCTCAAAACTCTGATAGTTTAAACACTTGGATTATAATTAGAAACACCCGGTTTCTGGCGGGTGTTTGCAATTTGATTCTTCCCCCCTAGTTAAAAAATGGGAATGTCAGTAATCAATATTAGAGATGGAGAAAGCTAGGAACTAGAATGTTTCTCTAGGATTCTGATAATTTTTTTGACTTTGATGCTCTCTCTCTCCTTTGACCATTAAAGTGAGGTGTACTAGAAAGCAGGAGGAAAGGAGAGAAAGGAAAAAAAAAATCACGTTGGTGTGGCACATGCCATCAGAATTGGGAGAATAAGGATTTAAATTTATTCTGAGCCATTTCTTAATAGAATACCTTTGTGTAAACAAACTTTTGTAAACTTTTAAAAGATTTGAATTTGGGTGGTAAACATATAATACAGATGATGTATTATAGGATTGTACACTTGAAACCTATATAATTTATTAACCAATGTCACCCCAATAAATTTAATAAAAAACTAAATAAAATAAGAGATAAGGGAATATAAACATGCTTGTGAATTCTAAATTTGTTAAATCTCATTCATGGCCAGGATCACAAAATACTAAAGTTACTCAGAAAGTTTTCTTTCTTGATTTGCTTTGACCTTCTCATCATCTATTACCCAAGAAACAAAAACCATTTTATTTCTATTTACATAATATAATTTAAATAGGGTTTAATGCAGAACGACTCTTTCCCTTGATTAAAAAAATTCTGAAAAATAACCTATGGCACACACAGAGAAAACAAAAGTTGTCATTATAGCAAAAGTAAAATGTCCATTTGGGCTTTTCATGTGTCTGTGTTTTTCATTGCTTTGTACTTTTCCATGTTTTTCTTTTAAGGGACAGTGAAAAACCTTACTAATTAAAAAAAGTTTTTAAATGCGTCTCCCTCTGAGGAGGCACACCTATGATATCAAATCACACAGGACTAGGACAACGGACTATTACAACCACATAAAAACTAGAGCAAATGTGAAGACTTCCCAGGATATTTCAACGGGCATATTCCTAGAACCTGATCTGTTTAGGGACTACTCCTCCTGAAATATTATAAAATGACTTATAAAATATTATAAAATGACTTATAAACTAATTGTTAATATCAGTTACACAAATTGGTTGCTATGAAGCATTGGTTGATATTGGCACGCTAGTCTTGCTTAAGTCCTGACACTGGCAACATATTCCAGTTTTTAATATAAATACCAGAAATGTATTAAGAAGAATAATTCTGAAATGAGATTACAGTTTTGTCAGAAAAAAGCATTTTTATCTCAAAAGCATCACGTAAGTAACATTTGTACTTGTGGTCATTTCATAAACTACTAAGGTATACAAAATTAAATACTGAGCATACTTACAATATTTTCCAAAAATCAAGAGGTAGAAGAGGACAGGACCAGATGTCATTTCCTTCTTTCTGAGCAACTGATTAAGAAAAGTGAATACAATTTAGTCTTGGTTTCTGAGTCGCATGAAGCTCACGGTGGTTGTGTGCTATTTCTGTCTGCAATCTTAGCAGCTATAAAGCAGTCCGCCCTCCTTTCTCTCTTATTTCCTCTCCCTCTCTCTTTCCATTCCCTCTTCTTTTCTTTCTTCCTTTCCCTCTCTCCTCTCTCTCAGACTCTCTCCTTCCCACCCTCCTTCTCTTAGAAGTCTTAATATGCTTCTTTACACACACACACACACACACACACACACACACACACACACACCCCACACACCCGCGCAAACACAGACAAAGCTCAGCCAGCTAGGAAAAGTTTCAGACAGAGAACGTACAGGCTTTTGTTGATGCTAAACATCTTGTTTCTATGTCCTGCGACGTCTACAAATCAGGGTGTGTATGAACACTGACAAACGTCTGAACTGATCAAGATCCCACTACTGGAAAGAAATTGAGCTAGAGATATATTACAAATGAAAAATATATTTTTCCCCCTCTATGATTTGGGGCTAGGAAAAGAACAGAACAAAAAACAGGGCAAAATTCTTTTGTGGAATGAAGTACAAGGCAAGAATTAAAGTGTAACCACAGCAATCTTTTATGATCTGTCTGAGTTTAGGCATTTGAATGATAGGTTATTGTTTGAAGAAAAAAATACAAAGAAATGAAAAGCAAATCTAAAATTTTCTTGAACTCATCAGTTTTACGACGGTGGAGACCAGGACCTGTCCTTGGTTGTGGAGTAAAGGCTTGCTGGGTTTGCATCATAGTCTGTTACTTTAGAGTTGTGTTGCTTATTCTTAGCTGAGCTTTGGCTTTCTGGAGGAAAACGTCTATCTGGACATTCAGCGCAGTTCATACTGAACGTCTGGCAAAGGTCCTTATGCATAATAGTTGATTACTAAATGGCAGCCATTCACATGACGGTGATTTTCATTATTTTTATCAGTGGGAAAAAGAGTATGCAAATGCAAAGCACATTTCCATGGAATGCATTTTCTTTTAAACAGGCTATATCATTCTTAGCATTTTGCAACTTTATAATTATTGCCAGAACAAGAGGGTAACCCCTTGACATGAGAAATGTGTTTGTGAGGCTAATGCCTCCTAACCACTCTACAGGTAGAATCTATTTAAATTACATTGACTTCACCATAAGAAGCCTATTTCTAAACGGTGGCTTCAAGGTTTTATTAACACTGCTTTTGTTCTTTCCTGTAGAAGTAATTAATACCGTGAGAAAAGAAATGATGTATAGGAAGCTTTACAAGTGCTTGTTCATTGATCAGTAGTTTTATTTAAGGAAGATACTGTTCTTTTGATAGACATCTTTATGATTAACTGAATTTGAATGCTCATTTAATGTTTAATAAGCGTTCATTAAGTGTTTATCATTTATAATAATACTTAAAATGTTTTAGAGTGGTTAATGATTTCTTAATTTAGTTTAGAAAGAGCACTTCCTGGAAGGATGTCGTGGGACACATTAAGGGTGACCCCCTAAGAATGTCCTCAACAGTAAAGCTGGGAAACATACATAAAGAAGTTGATATAGAGTTTTCAAAGTAATCCTAATGTTATTTTGTTAGCATTGAACATTTTGCTGGAGCTAATATCCTAGACATATACAGTTAGTGGACCAGTAGACAAAAAGTACTCTTTAACAAATATATACATTCAATGTACTTTCAATCTCAAATGATCAGTGCTAAATTTCAAAATAAATTTTCATTTCACTAAGACTAGGTTAGATTTTACTAAAATAGATATTTATCTAAATGGACAATGTTAGACATTTGTTTTTTCAGGATACCACTTCTTTTTTATTTTTGGCAAAGACAGTGAATCTGGAATATTCATTTTATATAGGTATACTGGTGGAAAAAACCCACTGACAGGCACTACTGGTATTTTGGGCCAGGAGATTTGTTATTGTGAGTTGCTGTCCTTTCCATTGTAGGATATTTAGCAGCATCTCTACCCATCTACCCACTAGATGTCAATAGCACTCCCTAGTTTCCACAATTAAAAATGTCATCAGACATTGGCCAATGTCTCCTGGGGGGGTAATCTTATTCCTGGTTGAGAACAACTGCATTGTAGCAAAAGACTTCCCTGAAAATGTTCAAGTATTGATTTTTTGCCAGAAAATTAAAATAGAATTCTTCTCACCTAAAATTTGAATGTAAGTGTGTTTTCTCATTTTCTTGCTTTGCAGTTTGAAGACATACATTAAAGAGTTTTAAAAATAAAAAAGAAAAGATGGTGTATGCTGCTAGCCTTCTCTTCCTGCCCACATCGTTCAGTTACAAACGTGCACTACAGGCCTGATAGAATCTGATGTCACTGCACAGGGTTGGCTGAGCACCGCAGGGCTTTCTACCCTAGATGTGGTGCTGACTCAGACTCATAGAGACTAACACCCTTTCTTATCTTGGAACCTCTTCTAAAACCGATTGAAGCACTGGGAATAATAACAAAACCTTCTGTTTGAAAATTACTTCTCGGAATAACCTAGTGAGTCAAGCCAGATAAGCATTATGAACCTGTCTGCACTATCTCGGCTCAAGTTTCCAATCTTGTGGTTTTTTCATCCCACCACCACTGACAACCACTACTACGGTCTGCAGTATGATATTTGAAAATTAGCTAATGACACTTAGGGCTTTTGTCCAGGCTTCTGAACCTACTTGCCACCATCATTTTCAATGGTGGAAACAGCCATTTTACTAAATGTTTGTTTTATTGTAGACCTGGGAAAATCTCAATGAAACAGTGTTGGTAAAACCTTAGTCAGAGTCTCATGATGTAGAGATAGTCATAAATTAAACCAACTCATAAATTAAGAATCAGTGCAATCGCAGGGCCAAAATGCAGGCTGTCACATTTTTCATCCTATGGATCCACTTCTAATTGACAGCTGTCAATCTGGCAATATTCTTGAAATACTCGTCACCTCTAAGTCACCCCAAAAGACAATTTTAGCTGTCACGGTTTAGTATGAATAAAAAATTCTGTAATGAGATGATGTCTTAGGAACAATATCAGGCAAAATGTGCAACACGGACACAGCAACGAATAAGTACAGGTATTTCAAAAGATATTTTATACAAAATCTAAACAATTTCACCTAGGTGGAAGTGATCAGAAGCCATTAACATCATTTAAGCAGAAAATTAGCCATTAAATGGCAAATCAAGTCCCATGTGGATTCATGCGTTTCCTTTGAGGGATGTAATAGAGACATGACAGAATGGTGATCCTCTGAAAAAGTGGTAGTGTGAAGCTGAGGATAAGTTTAACAACTCAACATTAAACTCTATCTATCTACCTACCTACCTACCTACCTACCTACCTACCTACCTATCTATGTGTCATCTATCTCATGAAGTAAATACTAGTTTATGGCATTTGTTAAGAGCAAACTACGTGTAGAGCTTGGTATTATTAACTTTGCTTGACTTCGTTCCCATAAACGATCATAATTGAAGACATACAAGTTTCAGGCTCATGCTGCCTATATTGAGCCTACCTAGTTCAAGACTGACAGTATAAAAGAAGCAATATGGTCTGTGATTGAGCCAGTGATAGGATCTAGAAACTAAACGCACTGTTTCATATCTGTCAACCTGTTGCTCTCGGAGCAGACACTGTCCTTCCTTCTTCCCCCACAGATGCACTGCACATGCTCAGTTATTATAGCTAGGCTTCAGCTTCTTCAGTTGTCTAGATTGCACGTCAGCGTCCCTGCTGTGACAGGAGCCTTGCGTCTAACCCTCGCTCACTTGCCTATGATTTAGATTGCTCTTCACTCCATGGGGCCACCCCGACAGGAGATTTAGTGCTCTCAGCCCCAGCGTAATAATCCAGTGTCCTCCCCTCTAGGCACTATCCATCAGCCAGCCGCCGATGCCTCTGCACGCCTCAGCTGACTACCTATTTTATGTGTGGGGCATGTCCTACATGCTGGAAGGAAGAATAAATTAGAAAAGTAAAGGTGGCTCGTTTCAGTAGTACCAGTAGAAGATAGGAAGTTCCAGTCCCAGTTTTGTCACTGATTGCACATAGAACCGCTGATAAGTCACTTAAAATGCACTGGTCCTCAGCTGCCTCACTTGTAAAGCAAATAATGGATCTTTCAGATGCATTATAGCTCTGTCATTTTATGAAATACAATACTCTGCTTCAAAGTAATTTATAAATTAGATGGATCCAGAATGCATGCCTATGAATCACCTAAAACATATTTTAATGAAATCTGAATGAAAATTCATGCAATGAATTATATAACGTGGTAAAGGAGATGTGAGAGGGCATCCAGGAGACTGGTACAGACAGCTATGCGGAGTTGACTAAGGGAGATCTTTTAGGGGAGAAAATCTGTGCAGCGAGTGTGAAAGACAGAAGGTCGTGGATCGACAGAGTAATAGAAACAGCACTGAACTTTAAACACAAGTGAGTGCAAAAGATAAGCATGTGCAAATCTTTTGTAGGTCTGGATGGGTCTAGATCAGAATAGACAAATAAACGGTATTGGAGAGCTGTGGGGTAATCAGTTGTTGGAGAGTGTCAGACATTAGGTTGATGAATTTAGATATGAAAGTGAACATTAATTTCTGAGCAATGAATTGAAATAGTCAAAAGGAAACGGAAAAAGGACTAGTCTCATGACCATGTGCTGCAAAAGATGAGAAAGAGCAGGGACTTCAGTCGGGGAGAGGAGGCTGTTGTGTAACATGTGGAAGTCAGCTATTATGGTTTGGTGTGACTGCAAAGGCATGCAAACGCAAGCCACTGCCAGAAAGAACACAGTCTTAATCATAGTTAATCATGAACACACTTAGACTTTAGAACAATGATGTCTAAAAGAAATACAATGCAAGCCACATATGCAATTTAAAATGTGCTAGTGGCCACATTAAAAAAGTAAAAAGAAACTGGTACAATTAATTTTAATAATACATTTTATTTAACTTAATATAGCCAAAACATAAAAATTGAGAGTTTTCTTTTTCTTTTCTTCTTTTTTTTTTTTTTTTTTAACTGTCTTTGAAGTCGGGTATGTGTTTTACCCACGCAGTGCATCTCAATTTGGACCAACCACATTTAAAGTGCTCAGGAGCCACGTGTGGCCAGTGGCTACCATATTGGTCAGGGCAGCTAGAAAATGGTGCACAAGGTTTCTTTAAGACTTCATCAGGTTACATTTTGTTACATGGAAAAGAATCATTGGATATTAAACATATAAAGATTTGTAGTCCTTCAGTAGTGTTTAAATCTGATGGTCAAACAAAAAATAATTATTTCATAGTTACGTAGAATTTTAATTAACAGCAATGTGGACAACATAAGGTTACCAAGCTTAATTTGGTCAAGTAAAAATCATCAGGGTAGGAAAAAGGTAACATGACAAATTGCACATTGGCTCTGAAAGTTTCTACCTGGAAGTGAAACATGTCTGCTCACATTTCACTGGCCTAACTACAAACGTGGTAAGGGAAGGGCACTCCAACGCTGTGGCTGGAAGGAGGAAAGCAGAAATATTTTTACACTACTAATGACAACCTCAGTCTACCTTTTTGATCACTTGTAGACATAATATAATAATCTTTTACAAGGGAGACATTACAGAAGTTATATCTCTTATAACAATCCTCTTCCCATTTTTGCATGTCAGGACTCATTGGGGTGCAGCTGACAGAAATCCAACTCAGCTGAGGTTCAGTCTTTCTGTCAATTTCTGCCTGTCTCCTTCTCCTCCCCCACTTCTCTCCCATTCTCTTTTGTTTCTCCTCTCTGATTTATTACTTAGATAGACTTTCTCTGAGTGATTGACATAATGCCTCCTATTAACCTCTGCTTCTTATCTTTTCAGGTCCATGATCCTCAAAGCAAGGAAACATCTCTTACTCTAATTAAAGAACTATTGGTGCAGGTCTCTGATTTTAGGTTAGACGTTTTGCCCTGAGCTAAGCATTGTGTTAGACCAGGGGAACAAAGTCTAACAATTATCTGAGACTAGATTATGTATTTATCTTGATGATTAGAAGGTGATGTACTATACATTCTCAGAATATGGATAATGGGCAGGATTGGTGGGCAGATCCACAGTCTACCACAATCCAGAAGTTTCCTATCACAGTAAGTATAAAAGGAAACAGTACCTACGCTGAAAATGCTTAGGCAGTGTGGAATTTGTGATTACAGGTAAGAGGAGAATGGGGCAGGGGACAGGAGTGTGGACTGAGGAAAGATTGGCAAAGGAAAAGACAGGTGGTAAATAAATGGTTCATTAACTAATATAAGTTGAATTAGAATATTGTCAGGCTTTATAAGTTGATGTATGTGGAACTTGTGAAGAACATGAAAAGTAACTGCTATTATCACAATAGTCATCAATGCAAATATTAAAAAGTAATATATAATTGTGCCTTATGATTTTGCTATGTAAAGACAGATTTTGTCGTATTATTTTCCTTCTGGTGATAACACTCTTCAGGCTGTGCTACTGAAATGAGAAGGTGTTGGAATAAGAAATCCTTATTGTGAAAAGAAAAATGTGTTTCTTATTTCTCATTTCATTTTCTTTTAGAATTACTAGAGTCCAAATCTAAGTTCTTGGGATTAAAGATACATTAAAGAACATAATTTCTAAATTATGTTCCAGGTAGCTGGCTATCACTGATGTTAGCATGTTATGAAATAGCTATAGGGAATTTCTCAGCTATTGTATCTTCCAGAGACTAATCAAATACAGCATATTATTGAATCTGGGAGTAAAAAAAACTTAATGAAGACAGATTTGGGCAGCTCCTCATTCCTACCATGTTTATTGGCTGCTATTCACTTTTCGAAATGTGAAGTTGGGTTTCCTCACAACTTGTTAATCTGTAAACAAATCAAACAGTCATACACTTAAAAAGGTCAAATATCTTACCTGATTTGCCATAGGAGGATAAAAAATTTTATGTGTGGCATATCGTGGGACATGTGTGGGAACCAAAGGGAGTGAACGGGAGGTGGAGAAGAGGTACTAGAGAAAAATGCAGCTTCAATCATGATATAAAGGGGGAAATTATGGAATAAATCCTAGTGGAATCATCAGAATTCAAACTGGAAACACCAAGAATCAAACAGGCACTTGACAAAAGCTAAGCAGACTATTGGGTACTAAGGATCAATAAAGAGAAAATAAGGGCATGTGGGATGAGGCTCTGGAAATGGATCCTAAATGAGCCAACCTAGTGTGCTGGACCTCTTGTCTCTGAGACTATTATTACCCCGCTCATGGGACACCTTAGACTTTAGTATCTCATACCTGGTGATTTTTCTGGAGGAGAGAAGCCTGAGAAAATAGCGATGCATTAAAAAGATTAGGAAGAGAAGGGTCGGAGAGACGATGAATCTGGGTGCATTATGTCAAATAGTCAATTAATGGTAAACTTTATTTACTTGCATATTCTTGATGATCATGATTGGATTCACCTTTTATTTTCTCTAGGATAAATGGTAACTATTTTTTAACTCCAGCAATCTGCTCATCTTTGTTAATTTTGCCCAAATTAACGTTATAAGTTAATTTAGAATTTAGACTTTATGCCAAGACATGGAAACAACCACAGTGTCCTTCAGTAGATGACTGGATAAAGAAGATGTGGTGTACATACACAACGGAATATTACTCTGCCGTAAGAAAAGATGAAATACTGCCATTTGCGACAACATAGATGGATCTTGAGATTATTATGCTAAGTGAAACAAGTCAGACAGAAAAAGTTGAGAACCATATGACTTCACTGTATGTGGGATATAAAACTGAAAGCAACAAAGGAACAAGACAAACAAATAAAGAAACAAAAACTCATGAACAGAAACAACAGTTTAGTGGTTACCAGAGGGGAAGAGGTAGGGGGGATGGCATAAGAGGGTAAAAGGGGTCAAATATATGGTGATGGAAGGAGAACTGACTCTGGGTGGTGTATACACAATGTGATATACATGATGTATCATAGAATTGTACACTTGAAACCTATGTAATTTTACTAATCATTGTCACCCCCAATAAATTCAATTAAAAAAGGAATTTAGACTTTGTAAGTCTCCACATCATAGTAATAATTCATACTCTTTTGAAAAGCTGGGAGAATTGGTGGTCTCATAATCATTAAAATGAGTTTCTGAGGTTGTTAAGACCATTCTTGGTTATTAAATAACATAATATGAAAAGCAACCCAAAGTCCTGAAAAGTAACCTTGTCTGAAGGTGTCCCTCTCCTCACAAAATTCTCTTTATCTTCACTAGTCAGCGTGCAGCAGAAAAGCTAGTTTTCAGAGAGCTGAACAGTTAGAGGAAGTGTTTATATATGTGGTTAATTTTTTAAAGTGCTTCAAATAAACATAAAAATATACAGGGTCTAAAGTTAATTAAAATTAAGTTTTTACCTAAAAACTTAATTTTAACATGTTTTAACACGTTTAATAATTTGCAGTTTCAAATCTTTAATGAATGAAAAATATTTCTTTGGGACATAATTTATACCATAAATTTAGGAATCTACTGTGGGTCACTAGTTTATCACAAGAACTAATCTTATTTACTCTCTAATGTAGTATCTCTATTTAAGAAACTAAGGTAAATTGATTTTTTGATTAAATGCTATTTCTCACATTACCACATAAACGATGATATAATTGTATATGGTTCAAATTGGAAATTAAAAAATATGACTTAGTTTTAACGAGAGGTACAAATAATTGGTAGCAAACCACACCCATATAATAATATATGATTTTAGAAAAATTTAACTTTATATGTACTCAGAGTTTGCTTTGCAACTTTTGGAAAATCTATAAACATACGTGAAGCCGACTTTAATTTAGTTTAGTTATTTTTTTTCTAAAAGGTAATACAGTGTCTTTAATTTTGTGTTATTTTGAAATGAAAGACATGTATGTTCTTTGGAAAACCGTCTATAAGCTAAAATAAAATAAATAGCTGTGGTCAAACTTCCAAATATGAAGGCAAAATGAATGCAGTATAATAATGTTAGACATATTTTTGATGATTTGAAAAAAATGGATATTCATAACATTATTACTTACTAAATTTCTTGTAAGAAGTATTACAGAACTGTACACTTGAAACCTATGGAACTTGACTAACAATTGTCACCCCAATAAACTTTAATTAAAAAAAAAAAGAAATATGACCAAGTGAGAAACTAGATCAGATGAGGACTGAAAGGTGTCACTGAATTTAGGGACATGGAAGTCATTGGCAGCTTCTATACCCCAATAGGGGAGGTGATAATAAAGGGTCATTTGCAATGAAAAAAAAGAAATACGGTGAGGTTCTAGATAATTTTTAGTCAGAAGTATGAGTGTTTTAATTTTCTTAATTTTCTTTAGTAGTAATTTAGGAGTTAATTTTTTTGTAACAACTTCTGTTTCTTATTGGACCTATAGCACAGTCTTTAACACTGGCTCTCAAGCTGTGGGTCTTGGAACTAGTTAGAAACAAGTTCCCCATCTACTAAAGCAGAAATTTGGGTTTGGAGCCCAGACATTTATTGTTTAACAAGCCTTCCAGGTTCGGATACACACTCAACTTTGAGAACCCCTTGTCCAAATGAGTGAGAAAGTTATTGTCTCATTTGAGACATGAAAAAACAATGAAGTCTTTCTGGCCTTAGACATAGGTCCTGCTCCTCCTTTGAGTGGGTAAAACCACGCTGCTGAAGAGTGAGTACATCAGTACTGATCGCTGCTCAAAAACAACGAGAGTTCCTCCTACAATGGCTTTTCAAGTTGGCAATTTGGAAAACACACCACAGTAATAATGCAAGAGGACTGCAGGGCAAAGGGATGTTTATTTAATTTCCAGAAAAGTAAATTTTTGAAAGTCATTAAAAATTGTCATTGGACTTTTGGCCAGGTGCTAAAAAGAAATCAAGGTGATCAAAAAGATCAATCAGTAATCTAAAATAAAAAGTACTTTATCTCTTTAATTGTTTATTTTGGGAAAATGAGAAAATGTGTCTTAGGAATCTGTGAAGGAATTTATGAGTTTTAAATGTTCTCTTAAATTAGTAACATAGGGAACAACGGAGGAAATATATATGAATAAAAGAGACGAGTTTTACTTTTTTTTTTTTTTTGGTGGGAATAGGAAAATCTTGTATTTTAAATAGAATATGTGAAACCCAGTGATTTTAGAAAGTTTTACCAGAAAGACCTAAAGCCAAGCTCTATTATTAAAACCAAACCTGGGCCTGTTGTATATTTAAGTTAAACACCTGCTCTTAGATCACATTTTAAGTGCTGTGAAGCAAATGTAATTGGGAAGATCTCTTGTAGAAGGACTTGAAGAGTTATAGGATTAAGGAATATTGCCAAATGTCATATTACATCCTGGTGAAATATTTACTGAACTAATTTACATAAACTAATTTACTTTATTCGAAAAATATACATAGTTCTTAAAGAATCTCCAAGTTAATATATGGCTTCTCTCACTGAACTACTAAAGTGATTTCATTTGAATAAATAGCCTGTGGTTACCAGCTGAACAGATTTTCTTTGTTTAGAAGCAAAAGATATAAGCAATAATTACTGAATGTCTAGTGTGTAAGGAAGTCTGTCCTGGTTCAGTTCTGATCTTTAGATACCAACCTACGCTATTTAAGAGAGGTTTCAGAATTTTGCAGTTAAAAGTGTGTGATTTGGGATTTATGTCGGAATCGTCTAATTTGAAAAGGTCAGCATAAATGACAGAGAAAGACAAAGTAAGCACGTCACATCTGTGACTGAGAAAGTGTGGCGGTGACAGCCTGAGAGGTGCACTTTCCTTTCCAACCAGAACGCAGGCAATGGCTTCTCACAAACACCAATGACCTAGGAGCCCTAGCATAGCCTTTCTTACTCTGTTACTTCCGTATACTAGCTAAGCATGACATAGAAGGAAACTGAAAAATAGGGTGATTCATAGTTCCTTTTTGTTTCAATCCTTCCTTATGTTTCAGTGAGCCCAAGGTAGAGTGTATTGGTAGAATGTGCTGTATTAAGAAGGGAAATAACACGTCTAAGTTAGTTTTGTGCAGGATTTTCACTGTTTTGCTAAGTATTAATGTACAAGTTACGAAATGCAAATCATTTTGGTGATTTTGCATATGAGTTAAATGTTCTTATATTTGAATTTAAAACCAGCATTGCACAATATGAAGATGGATGGCAACATTCATATTAATAATTTAAAATTTTAATTTTTCTTTACTTAGAACAACATTTAATAGCAAATAAAAAACAACAACACTGTGTCAGGAAAGAGAGGAGAGAGAGAGATAGAGATAGTCAAAGAGAGCGGAGAGAGAGCATGGAAGAAAGGAAAAGGATTAATATTTTCATACCTACACCTTTAATGGCAACTTTCCATTGCTTTTAATAAAAGGCATCCCACATTTTCATTTTGCACCGAGCCTTACAAACTTCCATGTTTCCCCGGAAATAAGACCTAGCTGGACAATCAGCTCTAATGAGTCTTTTGGAGCAAAAATTAATATAAGACCTGGTCTTTATAATATAATATGATATGATATGATATATAATATACTATAATAATATAATTAATACCGGGTATAATATAATATAATATAATATAATATAATATAATATAATATAATAGATTGGGTCTTATATTAATTTTGCTGCAAAAGACCATTAGAGCTGATTGTCCAGCTAGGTCTTATTTTCGGGGAAACACGGTATGTAGGTGGCCCTGTGCCTGTACCAACATTAAACTATGCACAGATGTCAACTTTCCTTTTTCCTTTCTTGGTTTTTATGAGTCTGTACACAAATGAGGACATAGCAGCCACTTTGAAAATACTGTCCCCCGCTGTATTCATTTAAGGTGAATCTTTTAAAAATGAATCTTTTAAAAATGCAATAGTTTACAGGTTTTTTGATTGCAGAAACTATTTTCTATTTGCATTGTTTAATATATACAAATTCTCTTACTTATTGTCAGATTGATGTAGTATTCATTATACCTACAACTCAGAAGGTAGAATTTAGTATTTTAAAGTCTAACTCAAGTGTTGTTAAGAATATCTGAGAGAGGAAGTGAAATACTTTGCCTAAGGTGGAATCTCTTCTTGTCTTACAGTTTATTAACAGCAAGTATTAAGATGACTTAAATATTAAAACTAAGAAAACATGTCTGTAATTCAATAACGTAATTTGCTACAATTTTGAGAAATAATATATTTTATTGAAGATGAGTGTGTAGCATCATGTTAAAATTGTGGAAATGACTTTTTATGTTGTTTCATGACTTGAATGTTGTTGTCATTTAGATTGGTTAGATTGGCTAGAAAGCAGACTTGATTTTCCCTCAGTAAACATCTGGAGCCTAAACGCCTTAGGATGTTATGTTTCACAACATTTGGCTTATAAGAAAGACCCTTTGAATTGTCCACTTTGGTGGGCTTGTAGCAATTTTTGACAACTACTGCCTCTATTCCTATTTTGCATTATAGATTATAGAATTTAATAAAAGAGGTATATCACATAAGTAAAAATTATTTTTATTAACAGAAAACTGACTAGAGCACAAATTTTAGTGACTAATCCTCTCAATTACTTTATTGTTTAGTTAACTGTTTTATTTTTCTCCTCTTCCTTTTTATCTGCATTCTATGACGGCACTCTGCCTATATTGTTATTTGTACTATTAGAAAATGAACAGGAAGATATTGTTCGTTTAGTCACTCAGTCAAACTATATTTATGAACTACCTGAATTGAATCTATTTTCTGGAACAAAGAAAGATAAAAATTTAATTTTAAAAATTGCAGATGGTCTCCAATACCAGTCAAATAATCAATCAATAATTATATCATGTTCCTTATATTCTAGGCACTGGGACCCAGGGAACTCTCTTTTCAGTGGTAAAGACATACAATACACATGTATGTGTGCTTGAGGTAAGTGGTCAGAGAAGGCCTGGCTAAGAGCTGACATCCAAGCTGTACCCTCAGTGATAGGATGGGGCGTTGGCATACTTGGAACACTTCCTTCTCTAGGAACCAGCCCCGCGTCTTTCAGCTTCTCCAGCTCTTGTGCTCCTGATTCTTTTTTTGTGTACGAACATCATAATCTTCAGGGCATGCTTCCTAGATGTTTCCATTCCTTAACCTAGACCTCTGGTTCAAAATCTTTTTGGGTAATGAATTTTTGAGACTCTGAAGAAAGATATAGACCCTGCTCTCAGATAAAATAAATGTGCTCACAAAATCTTGTATTTGTAGGGGATTAAAAGAATTTGCTGAAGACTACTCTTGGAGCTACAGGGGTGCATGGACCCCAAGTTGAGGACCCCTCCTTTACCTGCTATTCCAATTTCAACCACACCTATGTACCTATGGTATTAACCACAGCAAGAACTCTGTAATCTGTGACCTCAGCTCAGCTTCTGCTCTCTGTACATCTGACTGCCTTCCAGACATTTCCAGTGCATGTCCCACAGTCACCCTGATTTGGTATGTTTAACAGGGAAGGAACACACGTGTCCCCCATTCATCCCCATTTCTTCCTTACCTCTGGCCCTTCTGCCTCCTCCTGCACCTCTGTCTTGGTGACCACCACCACCATTCACTGAGCTGAGTATCAACCGTCCTTTCCTTTTCTAAGAAGCGGCCACATCAATCATCTTTTCCTCATGCTCAATGCCACGTCTGTTCTGTAATCCTACTCTCATTGCCTTTATTTATGCCTTTTCATCTCTTTCTTGGATGTTATCAGAGTGGAGTGGCATAGATTTTAAAGAATGTGGCAAATGCCTGGGAAAGCCAATCAGAAAAATGGGTGTTTGCTGACTTGGGACTGCTGAGTAGCACTAGGGGTCCAGGCAGTTCTCATTAAGAAGGAATTTACTCCCTGTTTCCCGACTTAAATCTCTCATGACAATGCAAGGATTACAAAGTTATTAATGAATAATGTTTTTTTCCCATAACTTGAACACGGTTATTAATTTTCTCATCGCCTTTTCATTGACCAGTTAGGTTCATGTCCTTTAATTTCCACATATTTTCATCTGTATTTCTATCTTTGGAATCCTTCCAATATTTTCCTCATACATATTAATGTTTCATTCAGAATTGGATGTTGGATCCTAGCAATTTAGAAAATTCAACAACTATATATTCTTTGTCCTAAAATAAATCGGAGATTTTTATGGTATAAGGTAGTGAGGGAATGCTGATTAGATTTACACATGATATAATTAGGCAAAGTGATTTAAGGCAATATCATACAGAAGAATGTAATAAAAATGCTGAAAAAAATATGTGATCAAGCATCAACGTGTTTGGCATTGAGCTGGGTAGAAAAAAGTGAACCCAATCATGAACAGTTGATTAAGGTTTGACAATAGGCAGATCAGTGATTTTCAGTTCATGGAAGTTTTAATGGCAGTTCAAAGAAGGACTGACTACCTGAGGACTCCTTTCCTGTGATACTTTAGCTGTGCTCCGAGGAGCCCCCTTCAGGAAGAAGCTGTGCTCTAATTTCCCCCCAAGTGGAATGAATTCCGGGCTTCTACCTCTCACTTCCATAGGAGCAATTTTGGGCTCATTGGTTTTATATAATACATCTGTCTTCTCTGTAAGATTGCATTTGAATACAGAGTTCCAGGAAAGAAAGAGAAGGAAAATCATTGTTATGGATATTGAATAAAGTTACTATCTACATAAAACATTCTTTTTGATTGTTGGGGCTCTTGATCAAAAGTCAGAATGCTAAAATTTTATTGTAAGCAGCATTATTTATGTTCACTATATGAATATATGATGCGTCTGTCGGTCTTGAGAGTTCTAAGGTTTACAAGATTTCACTGCTTGGGTCTCAAGTGAAAAATTTTTCCTAGCTGTAATTACGTAGAATAATAGACTATAGCTGTGAAAGAAAACCCAAGGCAATGTCTAGACCACCTTTCTGACTTCGGTGGGTAAGTTATAATTATTTACATTTTATAGAGGTCATATCCAAGGCTCAAAAAAGCAACTCGTCCAAGATGTTATGACAATGAATGGCAATGAAAATTAGATGTCTCATGTAAATTTGTACAGATTTTGCATTAAACATGTAAATGTTATTTACATCTTTGACACTTTGCTGATTAATATCCAGCAAAATATAAAGAAATCAGAGAATTAAATTTCCACAATTTCAATGTAGGGGTAATATATTATTTAATTGCTGTCATCAATATTTTATTTCTTTAATGAATATTTTTCTTTCCTCTTTTGATAATAGAAACTGGCTCTTATTTTGTGGTTACTGCTCCCTTGCAGCTACCTAACAGAAGCCCAGATATTCTCGTACTTCAGGGAGACACTGGAAGGCAAGCCTACACCTTTTTTTTTTTTTCCTAGTGCCACTTGCTGATCGTAATACCTCCTGATGAAATCTTACCTTAGCCCTTCTGAGGCTCCCCCATCAGCGACCCCTCTCTCTGCTCCTTTATGTTGCGGTTATTTACCTCTCTCCCAGTTACCACCTCTCATTCACTAAAGACTAACCAATTAGCTGATTGTCTTCCTCTCTACCCTCAGTCTTGCCATTATCCTGACTTCCAGGTCCACATGAACAACCCGTACCATTTTCTAGAAGTTTACTGATGTTTTCATTTCCATTGACCTTCCTTTCCACTACATTTTAGCTGGGCTTCTGTGGATATATCTGGGACATCACCTAGAATTGTTCCACCTCTGGCTAAAAACAAACATCCCTCTTGGGACGAATCTACCAGTCCTTCTAGAGGCATGATCCCCGTCTATACTCTTCAACCTCATAGGGAATTTGTGGCTGAGACAGCTAATTGTGCAAAAGATTCATGTTCTCTTTCTGTAATGTAGAGTTTTTGCTAGGAAGTGGCTGCCCAGCCAAGTTGTTGTACTTTTTAGCTTATCTTGCATTTAAGTGGGGGCACTCAATCTTGCCAAGGACCCTGAGTATAAGTGATGTGTGATAATTCCAAGTCCAGGTGTTTAAGAAGCAAGTGTACATTCTCTAGTCTGCTGGCTGAGTAACATGCCCAGGGGTGATCTAGGAAAGCATATATTGAAGATATTAATTAGGTCATCTGTTAACCTATGTCGGAGCAGAATTTCTCATCTATCCTAATCAGGAACATACAAGTGAGTGAGTTATTATATTAAGCCATTGGAATATTGGTGTTCGTTACAGCAGTCAGTATTTCTCTGGTTAGTATTAATAACTAAATATCTCTATCTTTGATATTTCCCAGTCTACCTTCTTCACTTTTTTCTATATTCAGTTTAGATTCCTTGGCTAACACTTTCTTTCTAATCTTTAATTAGGTGAACCTTTGTCCTAATCTTCCTTCTGGGAAAAACCACGAACTTAGAATAGTCCAACTGTGAATTATTTTGCTTATGTATCTGCTATTTTGTGCTACTGGAGAATATCACGTAACTACTCATATGTAGATCTACGCCACTACAAATCGATGGTTTCTAACCTCAAATGGATACTCAAGGGTATCCCATTTTTTTCTATTTTCCCAAGTCAATTTGCTCTCTTATTCTCATTAGTGGTTATTTCAAAAATCCATTCTCAAATCATTCTTCAATCCACTGCAGTTTTCATTCACCTCCATAACCCCCTAAATCTTTGAGCAGTATATTGGCTGTGTTGACTCCCTCCATTTCATTGAACCTTTCTTTTGGTTCTGTGATACTCATGCTCCGGGTCTATCTGTTTCTCTAGCTTCTTATTCACAGTCCCTTTGAGGAATTCTCTTCCTCCACTCATTCTTTGAAGGTTGGTGTTCCTTAAAGTTCTATACAAGGCTCTTCATTATGTAGGCTCATCATTTCCTATGGCTAAAAAATTGTTCTATATGTAGATGACTCCCAAAATTTTGTTTTCAAGTCCTGTCTTCCTCCTAAGCTTCAGAGACTTATTTCCAATAACCAGTTAAATACTTACTTTTCTATGCCCACAGCACTAAAAGTCAACATGTCCTGAAGGGATAATATCACCTCCTATGCCAACCTGCTCTTCTTCTATAAAACACTGGAAATGGCACTATCACCCACCTACTGCCTATGCTGGAGACTGGCTTTTGACTCCTTTCTCCTTTGTCCAAGTTGTCAGTTTTATGTCTTAACAATATACTGGATCTGTCCACTTCTCTTTACCCTACTGCCTCTTTTTTATTGAAGGCACCCTCATTCATTGTGTGGATTATTATGACAGCCTTCAAGTTGGTCTCCTGCCTTCAGTCTTCACTCCTTCAATGTATTCTCTACATTGCAGCCAGAGTGGTTGTTCTTAAATGTTAATTTTTTCATGTCAATCTCCTGCTTAAAAGTCTTTAAGGGGTTATGACCCCAAATAGCCAAATAAATCTTGAGAAAGAAGAACAAAGCTGGAGGCATCATGCTCCCTGATTTCAAACTATGTTACAAAGCTACGATAATTAAAACAGTATGATATTGGCTGTAAAACTGACACAAAGATCAATGGAACAGATTAGAGAGCCCAGGAAAAAAACAAAACCCAACGCATATGTGGTCAATTAATCTATGACAAAGGCACCAAGAATGTAAAAGGAGAAAGGACAGTCTCTTCAATAAATGGTGTTGAGAAAACTGGACAGCCACATTCAAAAGAATGGAACTGGACCACTCTCTTACACCACACACAAAAATTAACTCAAAATGGATTAAAGGCTTGGATGTAAGCCCTGAAACCATAAAACTCCTAGAAGAAAACAAACAATAAGCTCCTTGACATTGGTCTTAGCAATGATTTTTTTGATGTGACAACAAAAGTAAAGACAACAAAAGCAAAAATAAACAAGTGGGACTACATCAAATTAAAAAGCTTCTACACAGCAAAGGAAACCATCAATCAAATAAAAAGGCAACCTATTGAACAGGAGAAAATATTTGCAAATCATATATCTGATAAGGGGTTAATATACAAAATACATAAAGAACTCATACAACTCAAGAGCAAAAAACCCCCAAACAATCCAATTAAAAAATGGGCAAAGGATCTGAATAGACATTTTCCCAAAGAAAACATACATATGGCCAATAATTACATAAAATGGTGCTCAACACCACTAATCATCAGGAAAATGCAAATCAAAGCCACAATGAGATATCACTTCACATCTGTTAGAATGGCTATCAAGAAGACAAGAGATAACAAGTGTTGGCAAGGATGTGGAGAAAAGGAAACTCTTGTGCACTTCTGATGGGAATGTAAATTGGTGCAGCCACTGTGGTAAACAGTATGGAGGTTCCTCAGAAAATTAAAAATAGAACTACCATACAATCTGTAATTCCATTTCTGGGTATTTGTCTGAAGAAAATGAAAACACTAACGTAAATTATATATGCACCCCTACGTTCACTGCAGCATTGTTTACAATAGCCAAGATATTAGAAGCAACCTATGAGTCCTTCAGTAAATGAATGGATGAAGAAAATATTACAGAGAGAGAGAGAGAGATTAGTCAGCTTTAAAAAAAGAAGGAAACACCAAGCTCATAGATATGGAGAACAAATTGGTGGTTGCCAGAGGTGGGAATGTGGGGGGTCGGGGGTCGGTGAAATTGGTGGAGGAGGTCAGGAAGTATAAACTTCCAGTAATAAAATAAATAAGTCATGGGGATGTAATGTACAGCATGGTGACTACAGTCAATAATAGTGTATTGCACATTTGAAATTTGCTAAAAGCAAATCTTAAAAGTTCGCATCACAAGAACAAAATTCTGACTATGTATGGCGATGGATATTAACTAGGCTTATTGTGATCATTTTGCCAAATACACTAATATCAAATCATTATGTTGTACACCTGAAATATAATGTTACATGTCAATTATGTCTCAATAAAAAAACCTAAATGTTCTTCATTGTTTTAAGAATAAAACTGCAGGAAGTAATTAAACAGAATACACTGATATTATAAGGGCAAACAAATCCAATTATACACATTGTTAATCATTGATCAATACGGTTCCATAGATTAATATTAGCAACAACATTGTTATAACTATCCTTTCATTGTCTAAATCAGGTGTTAGCTCTTTTGCAGAAATCATGTAATTTAATCTTTACTGATATTTTAAATCATGTTTCTGTCAGTTGCTGAGAGCGTAGTTTTAAAATCTCCAACTATGATTCTTGAACTGTCTATTGCTCCATTAGTTCTCATATTTTTCTTCCCAGATTTTAAAGCTCTGTTATTAGATGCATACACATATATGATCATTATATATTCCTGATATATTGGTCCTTTTATCATTATGTCAAATGTCCATCTTTATCTTTGATAATATTGTTTGTTTTGAAACTTACTTTTTCTATATTACTATAGATACTGTAGCCTTTCTCATGCTTACTGTTTGCATGGCATATTTTCCCCAACTATTTAATTTCAATATATTTGCATTTTTATATTTTAAGTGTATCTCCTTAAAGTAGCATATATTTGGGTCTTAAAAAAATGATTCTGATAATCTCTGTATTATAATTGGGGCTTTCAGTCCAATAACTTTTAAGCAATTATTGGTATTAGATTTATGCTACCTTTTTACTATTTGTTTTCTGTTTTTCCCCTCTGTTTTTTGTTCCTCTGTTCCTCCTTTCTTGCTTCTTTTAAAGATTAATTGAATATATTATTTGGAACTCTATTTTAATTCATATATTGGATCTTTAGTTAAACATCTTTGCATCAGTTTCAGTGGTTGTTCTTGGGATTACAATATACATTTTTAACTTTCACAGTCTACTAGAGTTAATATCATATGATTATATGTAAAATGGGGACACTTTACAACTCTATAAATTCATTTACTACCCTCCCATCTCTTACGTTATTATTGTCATATGTATTATACATCTACTTATGCTGTAATTCTCACAATAGTGTTGTAGTTTTTGCTTCAAAATCACACACATTTTCAATAAATTAAAATTAAATAATTGTCTATTGTATTGAAACATGTTTACCATTTTTGATATTCTTCATTCCTTCCTGAAGAATTGAATTTTCATCTGGTATTATTTCTCTTCAGCCTAAAGAGTTTCTTTAAACTTTTGTTTTAGTGCAGAGTTCATAGTAATGACATTTACATATTTTTATTAGAGGATATTTTCACTGGATTTAGAGTTTTGGGTTGTCTTTCTATTTTATATTTTCAGCATTTTAGAGATGTTGACCCACTAATTCTGGCCTCCAGAATTTCTGATGAGCAGTCAGCAAATTAATTATTGTTCAAATTATGTAATTTTTTTTCTGGATGCTTTCAAGATTTTCTCTTTTACTTTTGGGTTCTGCAGTTTGACTGTGGCATGCCTAGATGTGGTTATTTTGAATGTATCCCGCTTGGAGCTTTCTCAGTTTCTTTGATCTGTTACTTTATGTCTTCCATCAAATTTGGAAATTACCAGTTTACTATTTTATCAGATATTTTTTCTGCTCCATTTTCTGCTTCTGGGATCACAATTACCCATATGTTAGTACTTTTTGTATGTCCCTCATTCTGTTTGAAAGTTCTTTGGGAAGTCCATCTAGTTTCCAAATATCTTTTTAATTAGAGCATATTTAGAGATACAGATTGACATTAACGGGTATTTCCCTTTTTGCTCTGGATGTTAGAAAGCAAACAAAATAAAACAAAAAACAAATACGCCCCACAAAGTTAAGGCTCAATCACAGAAAATATGTTTTTCAGATATGATTCCTTTCTACACATAAATTTTCAGTCTCTATTTTTTTAACCTCATTAAATATGTTACTATTTTACAAGCCATCTTTAATTTTTGTAAGAGCCACAGTGTAATAACTATTTCACATGCAGTAAATGCTTGTGAAGAAAATGAAAGAGCCCCCCCAAAATCCTACATAAAATAACCTGTAATTGCCCAATATATAAAATCTGTGAAAATTGACTCACCAAAAGAAATGCAATTAAATATTCATCTAATGAGAATTATATGCATTGAATTATTCCATTTACAATGTTAGATAAGAGATGAGCAACATATAGTCCTGTCCTTCAAAGAATTTAAAATTGAGAGAAGTATAAAAATATAGAGAAATTACAATTTTGTTAAAAATTTGTAATACAAATCATGGTGACCTCTGCTATTATATATGGGAAGAAAAGTTCTGTGGCGCCCAGAGAAGAAACTGTAAGGAGTTTGTATTTGATGTGGGTCTTAAAAAAAATGTGTAAGATTCTGACGAGTGGGAAAAGAGCCAACAAGTCACATGGGGACCTATATGTGAAGCTGGCAGAATTTGAGGACTGGGGGCAGACCAATAGTGTGAAATGGGATGTTAAGGTAGCTGAAGAGAACGTGACTAAAGTAGGAAAGAGGGCTACACAGAACTGAATTCCAGGAGCAACCTCACTGTAACAGAGAAAGTTTAAAAGTCATAGATCTAGGCTAAACCAAAGACCAAATGGCACCAGCTTTTATAAATGTGTTGTTACAGTGGGTTGCGGGTGGTGGGATAGGGGTGGTGGTGGTGGTGGTGGTGGTGGTGGTGGTGGTGGTGGTGGTAATGGTGGTGTGTGTTTGCAGTTACAAGAAAAATGCTATTGGCAACATAAGTGGTATGCCAGCTGGATTTAATTGTCCCCAGCTCCACTTAGTGTTCCTCCACAGTGCATCTAAGGGAATAGAATCTAATGAGTTTCTGTTTGATTGTCAATTTTGATTGCAGCTAGATTTTATGAGAGAGAGAGAGAGAGAGAGAGAGAGAGAGAGGAATGAGAAATAAAGTTAGAAAAAATGTAGGTTGGAGGCAGAATTGTACAGACTTCATTACTTTAAAATAAAAAAAATTATCAAAAATAAAACATATACGTGGTTGATAATGACAGAGTAATGAAGGATTTAAAATGAAAACCTCAGTCACACCTCTTTGCATTCTCTACTTCTTCCCCAGAGGATGCTGTTTTTTAACTGTTTCTTGCAATTTCAGCTTATTGCATATAGTACACAGATACTTGACTTATTAATTTTAGACATGATTTATTGACTTTCTGCTATAGCAGACAAAATTTAGCTCACTTTCATAATTTACTCAATTTTTTAACCTCATTCCAATATAGTTATTATTCCACTTTTGCTCCTCATGATAAATTTAAATAATATATTTATTTTTAATTCTTGTCCCATACTACAGGCAATAAAACTTGACTGTCTACATTGTTATGTGATTTTACTTCACCTTTTCTTTCTTCTTTTCATCAAATTTCTGCCATTTTACCTTCACTTTAAATTGTTAAGGTTGATGAGATATAAATTCTATTTAGTAATCGTAATTAATTCTTCTGGGTTTTATTGAGTGATTGACTTGGAAATTTGAAAAGCAGCAAATACCACTTCCTTTGTTATAGCTATGTAACCACCTTTGGTCTGGCTAACAGTACGCCATCATTATATTTCCTTTCTTAGGCATCTTTCTTTTTGTTTTTCTCTGAAGATTTTACTAATGTTTCTAATTTGTTACATTGACTGTTTTTACTATATTCTGAAGTTCTTAGTACCTTCTCAAGAATAATATCAACTCTACAAATATTTTTCTCAGATAACTTCCTCCTGGAACCATGTATCTTCCTGCTACAAGGTTTATAGTGAGATTATACCTCTTTTATTCCTTTATAATTATTTTAAGGGGTCTTGATAAATAATAAAGATAAATAGTTGTGGCTACTCCTCCATTTTGACCTTTGTTATTCTTTCACTGAAACAGGGAGACGCTCCCTAGAATCTAATTCTATCCCAGCTTCTTTTTGGATTTTCCCTCATCCTCCAGGTGCTCTCCTAGGCTTTGTATTTTTTAGAGTCTCAGGGACATCTTGTCATATACTAATTTCAGTTATCATCCATTTGTTAGTAAGTCCCAAATCAGTATCTCCAGCTGAGATCTCTCTTTTGAGCTCCTTTCTTGCCTCTAGATGTATCCTGTGGCAGACTCATACACATCACAATGTCAGCAGGTACAGAGTACATTACCATCTTTCCTCCTGAATCTGCTCTTCCTCATGTGGTCCCAGCCTCATTGCATGGAACCATCATCTATTTGCTCAAACGAGGGATCTGGGAGTCACTCTTGACTTCTTTTGTTTCTTCACTCTCTTAGCTCTCACCAATTAGTAATTGCTGTCAAATCTATTCCATAAATATTTCTCAAATTCATTCTATTTCTTAATCCCTACTGCCACCATTTTCGCTAAGGCCATCATCTGAATTATTCCAACAGCTTCCCAACTAGTCTTTGACTCTCTTTACTTCTGCCTGGGACACGCTTCCCCTCTATTTGCTCTGACTAATCCTTACTTGTCTTTTAGGCAGTTTTCCTTTAGGAAGATGGGAAAGAATCCTGTATATGAGATTAGATACTCTTGCTAAGTATTGCCACATTACTGCAAGCTTTTCTTATCTGTAACAGTATCTCACTTTGTAGTATAAATCTCCTTTGTTAGCTGTTCAATTGAATAATTAAAATTGTGTCTAGCTTACACAATATTATGTTCCTGGTACCTAACACAATGTCTGGAACATGGCAGAGGTTTAATACATATTTTTGAGTGTTGAACAATTGAAGTTGTGTTTAGTATTCCTTTCGAAGCTCTTTTCCCATTTTGATCATTTTAGTGTTTGAATATCAAATTAGGTTAATCATGTGCCAAGAGACAGCTCTGGACTAATACATATCTCACTTGGTTATTAAACACTGATTGTTTTGCATTTCACTTGTGAATGAAATTTTTTCTTTCGTTGCCTGCAAAATCATTTCTCACTTTCAAGTTTATTTTACTTTCTAATTATCAGAGCTATGAATGTGTATCATTTGCTGTTCTCTGGGGCCTCCTGGTTTCTCAGCACTCTTTTATAATAGTTAAGTCATTTTAAAAAATTCATGACGATAAATTTTCTATTAGAAGTATAAGTAAAGTAGAGGGTTTTATCTATAAAAGCTAAGTATAATTGAATAGAGATAAAAACCTCGGAAATACACCTGACAATTTAGGATATATACTATAGTAAACCTTTGAACTTTTGAATGATTTTCTTAATCAAGCATATTCTAAATACTTACTATTTGAATTCTAAAATTAGAATCTGTCTCAGCCATGAATTTAATATATGGAATGACAAATATATGATGGCATGATGGCCATATCACAATGACACTGTACATAGGTTAGAAAAGTTTACCTTGGTGCACACTGAAATTACTTCATTCAGAGCGGGAAATATGGGCAAAAAAAACCAGTATGTAAAGTCACATTTTTCAAAATCAAATATGTGGAAACTGAAGGGGATCAGGATATGTCACCCCCAAATATGCTACTTCGGCATAAGGATTATTTCGAGCTTAAGGCAATTAAGAATCAACAGGTGCAGGAAAAGATCTCTTCCCTCCTCTTGTCTGCCTAAAAGCAGGGCAAAAATTTCCCTTTGTGAAGGTGTCCCTTTCTCCTGTTCCAGGAAGAGGAGAGCAACTCATCACTAGAAGTGGAGAGCTGGCACCGAGGTGAGTCTGTATAAACAAACCTTACTAAAATAACCTTTAGCTTCTATTAGTTACCCTATATATTTCCTTGTCACTTTGCCACAATTCATTATCGCTCAAAGCCTAAACCCTCGTTCAGATGGTATATAAACCCCCGGACCCTAAGCAATTCTTTGAGTTCCACTTATTTTCAATGAACTCTTATGCATGTCAAATATTAATAAAATGTATGTTCCTTTTTTCCTGGTAATCCGTCTTTTGTCAGTTTAAATTTGCAGTACCCTGGACAATGAATTTAAGAGGGTAGAGGACAAAACAAGATAATTTTAACACTGTCTGAGAAAGAAACGATGGGATCATCATCAAAACTGTTTGGAAGCCTTAGCTTAGTGAGGCTTATTTTTGGCTAGTTTCTGGTAGATCCAGAGGTCCCCCAAAATGAAATTTTCAGGATGAAAAAATCTTTGCTTCTTTACAAGCATGGGAAAATGAATCAATGGGAAAGTGAAAATGCTGGAGAGAGAAGATGAAGGTGGGTTTTTAGTTTTCTTAATAGTTGGGGAAGTTTGGAATCTAGGACATGGGAGGGACTCGTTTTAAAGAAGGATAGAAGGACAAAAAATATGTGAGGAATTACACATAATAAGGAGGTGAAGAAGATGACAATTGATGGAGCTTCCATGGAATGAGCCTTGTTTTTACAACAAAGTCTGAGGCAATGGCCTCTGCTTAGATTGTGGGAGAGGAAGGGAGGTGTTACATGGGGTCTTTGTCCTCAGTGTTTAGCATTGCACCTGGCTATTATGGGTCAAATTGTCTCCCTCTTCATTGACCCAAATCCATATATTAAAGTCCTAATGCCCAAACCCTCAGAACGTGACTTAGTTTGGAACTAGGGCTTTCGTAGATATGATTAGTTAAGAGGAGGTTATCCTGGAGAAGGGTGGGCCCCTCATCCATCATGATGGGTGTCCTTATCAAAAAAGGGAAATTTGAACCCAGACCCAAAGAAAAGGAAGATAATGTAAAGAAACATAGGGAAAAGATGGTCATCTATAAGCCCAGGCCAGATGTCAAGAACAGATCCTTCCTTCATAGTCTTCAGAAGGAATCAACCCTGCTGTCACCTGGATTTTGGACTTCTAGCCTTCAGAACCATAAGCCAATACATTTCTGGATTGTAAATTACTCAGTCCGTGGTACATTGTCACGGCAACCCTAGCATGGAAATACACTGGCCATGATAGTAGGAAGTCAATACATGGTGAATTGAATAGATGAATGCATTAATAAATCATGGATATGAAGGGAAATGACTCTCAGGGTTGAGGGGAACAAGAAAAGTTACAATCAGTTATTAGGTTATCCTACATGGTCACCATCCTTCTCAGAGTTCAGTTGGTGATTTGGAGAAAAAAATTTGAAATTAAAATGAAGACAACTGGAAGGAAAGTGATAAATTAATGGTTTAGAAATAAGGAGATGGAACAAGGCAAGGATTGGCCTTTTTTCTTATCCCACTGAATTAAAGGGGAAATGGAAAAAGTGAAGCTTTAACACAGTGAGCGGCAGGGGATGTGGTATAAAAAATACGCATTATTTTTGCTGTACTAGAGCTCATGTTCATGGACATGTCACGACGTACTATGTCAGATCTCTTTTAAGCTACCACCACCCACAAAGCAGTTGGCTGTCAAGACAGGAGCCCAGAGACGTGTGTGCATGTTAATGGTTCCTACTCTGGCATTCTTTTGAATAAGTCCTTTGGATATTTTCCTATTAGGTCCCTGGATAAAATTGTGAATGTTTTCAGATGTATTTCTTCATATTTCCTTAGGCACTTCGAACACAAAGTGATATGCTGTAGAAGCCAAGAAGCAAACACAAGTGCTTTCTAGGTAATGGACATCAAAACGTAGTCATTAAGTTTCAAAGATGTGTTTTATAGGCAATATCTATAAAAGTAAATAACAGGTCATAATGAGTGGCCTGCTTTTTTATTGAAGATAGCAGAATATTAAGAAATAAGATACTAGGTTTTAAACGTAGTTTGTATTTTGGTCTAGGGAAATATTTACAAGATAATGTCAGGCTGACAAGAGTGGATGCCACGGTTGTGAAGTTGTGTGTTGTTACAGTCTCAAGGAGGTCAGCAGGCCTACAGCACATTGCTCAATGAGCTTGGAGAGACCCCAGGCTAGATTCTCAATGACCTGGAGGTGCTGCCCTTTACTGGGCTTGGGTCCTTCTTATTGGAAAAGGCTTCCTAGTTTTCATTTTTGTTTTTCCACTGCAATTGTTATGCTTCTAGTGTTACAGAAATAACTTAATATCTCTTGAAGTCACACAACTGACACCTATCCACAGGGATCATATAGAAAATAGGTGTTAGCGGCCACTTTCATCGTGGACTCGTTAGCCTGGGAGGTAGGTAAACTGTAAGAAAATTTTAGAGGCAATATCCCATTTTCTTATGTTGGTACAGGTAATGAACATGGTTTTCCTGGCCGAGGAAGTTATCTAAACATATTCTTCTGTAGAACTTGGATAGCTACTAACCTGCATCTTTTAACACAGGGTACAAGGGAAAATATGCTACTTAGAGTTAGGGTTCCCCAAAGAAACAGAACCAATAGGAGACACCAATATATATACACACACATATATATAATCTCTTTATATATATATATATATATATATATATATATATATATATATATATACACACACACATATATATATACACACATATGTATATACATAAAAATAAACCTTTTATATATGTATATAAAGAGCTTTATTATAAAGTATTGGCTCAAGTGATTTTGGAAGCTGAGAAGTGACATGATTTTCCATCTGCAAGCTGGAGTCTGAGAAAAGCTGATGGTGTAGTTTAAAGGACTGACAGCCAGAGGTTGATGGGGTAGATTCCAATCTGAGTCAGAAGGCCTGAGAACCACACGTGCCCAGGACAGAAGAAGATCAATGCTCCCAATCAGTCAGTTAGATAGAGAGTGAATTTAATCTTCCTCTACCTTTTTGTTCTATTCAGGCCCTCAAAGGATGGGACGGTGTCCACCCACAGTAGGCAGGGCCATCTGCTTTACTCAGTTCATCAATTCAAATGCTAATCTTTTCTGGAGACACCCTCACAGACACACCAGAAATAATGTTTAACCCGCTACCTGGGCATCCCTTGGGCCAGTCAAGTTGACACACAAAACTAACCATCACAACTATCCAATCCATGATGCTGTCTTCTTTCTAGAACTTGATTTCTGTTCCACGTTGCTATTCTACCAATCATGCTACAGTTAACTTTTTATAGATTTCCTAACTGAACCATGTCCTGGTTTGTAGCTGCTTGTCCTGGAGTAGGTTTATGTCTATTTTTTTTTTTTTAATTATATTTCCCTTTCTAGGTGGGATAATGGCACTTCCCTTAACCTGTTCATGAATTCAGCCTATGGTCTCTTCGGCAAGGTCTTTTTGTCACTGCCAAAGGACTTACACTAAATTGCTAGACACACAGAAGATAGAGCAGAAATTGCAGAAATACAGAGTGATTTTGCATAAATACTTGCCTGGATTTAGATTGTATTCACATAGTTAAGAGTTTGACAACCAGAGGGAGGTAGCCCAGGGAGCTTGCAGTTCAATGGGTCCCTCTCAGCCAACCCATGAATGTCTGGGCGGGGGGGGTCATGTGAGAACCAAAGGAAACCTGGGGAGAAACAAATGGAATGCTTCTAAATATCAGCTTACTAATATTATTAATGTTCATTATTTTAGATAAGATTTGTTGAGCACTTACTCGCTGCCAAACACCAGAGTCAAGAGCTTTATGTTTGATAGTAATTATGGGGAAGGTATTATTATCCCTATTTTTCAGATAAAGAAATTAAGACTTAGAGTATTGAGTAACTTGTTCAAAGTTACAAGAGCTTGCATGGTCTTTGAGTGGGCAGGATTTTAACCTAGATCTGTTTACATTTACAGCTCATGGTCATGACCAGGAAGATAACTTTTGTTATTATGTTTGAGAAATGGTGGACTCAACTGCTATCAGAGAGCAAATAGCTTAGCAGCATTGCTCAGAGGACTGTCAACAGCGCCCTCTAACAACTCAGTCCCCTTTCCCAGCTTGCTCTCAGGCATTAATTGACTCTGCTCCACATTCTTAGGCATGTTCGTTATAAATATTTCCAGTTTTAGGTTCATGGTCCTTATACTATATTTCCTTCAAGGGCATGACACCAGTTTGATCTGAAAGAGTGATTTCTGCCTTAACACCACTGCTTCCTAAGAAGAAAGGGACATCGGAAGTTTCTTTACACAATTACTGTATAACCCGTCCTGACCCCTGGCCCCCTAAAGGATATAAACTTACATGACCCTGGTTATTATTCCCAGGATGATTTTAAAGTTTATGTGTGCATGTGTGTGTGTGTGTGCATACACAGTGTGAGAACAAAGATAAAACATGATAAATCATTGTTAACCTTAAGATCTCTTCATTTTTCTTTAGTAATTGCACAAGAGTCACATGTGAAACTAATTATAGCAAGTCACATTGAGTAGTGCACCAGTTAAAATGTTTTGGGTTTACATTATTCATTAAAAGACTGAGCAGTGGGAGGAAAATCAATTTTTGTAAAAGTTATTTCCAAGAGGAGTCAAATAATTATTTTAAATTACTATAGGTTGGGTATCTTTCTATTTCACTGAAGTGATTCTCTGCAAAATGCACATCTTGTTTTGTTTACAAAGATCCCTAGTGTATTTTGTTTGGCCTTTTCTACTTCACTCAGAAAATTGGTTGTTACCCAAACGTTTTATATGTGTTGTATTTTTTGACCATCTGTTGTTGTGAACACGTTGTTTTTCTCTCTAGGTTTTATTTATTATTTTTAAAGTTGTCTCTCAGTGAGTTGCCCATTTAATTATTATAGAGATATCCTTGTTTGCATGTGAAGTAAAGACCATTTATTATTTTTTAAAGGATCGCCTTTGTTCTACTTGGTAAATATGCATAATTCCTAGCTTGTATATAATATGTGTTTTCATGCACAGCTGTCAGTACTGGGTGGTGGCCTGCAGAGACGATTGGTCAGGAAAAAATGGCACAGTACCTAGAAAGCTTGGTAGATGAGGCACAGAGAAGGAAGCATGAGGTTATAAACTAGAGAAAGCAAAGTGACTTAACATTAAATAGGAGAAAACTAAGTACTACGATACATTTAAAAGATGAAACTGACATTGGAGTCAAGGGATGGTGACCTCAGAGTCAAAGGTGTCATGGGAAGGCTACTGAAGAGTTAGAGCATCGCTCTGGAGGGGGTGGTGTATTAGGACAAGAGACCAGGGAATAGGGTTTAACAGAACAAGAATATGGAGACCAGGAAGAGTCTCAGACTTTAATAACTGGTGAGTCCTTATATGGATATAATTCCTTATCTCTGGAAAAGAGAAGGCTAATGTCTGGAAATTGGGTGGTACTCCCCAACTTAGAGAAAGGCAAGGCACTGGAGGTGATTTTTTTTTTGGGGGGGGTGGACATGGTAAATCATTTCCATAAGGGGAAGGCTAAGTTCTCCTGGGATACTGACTTCTTGACTGGCATAGGCTAGGGAGTAATTGATAAGGCTCATGGAATTAAGCTAAAAGAAATAAACATCAAGCTATAAAATAAACATGAAACGTCAGTCTTTTTTGATGCCAGATACCATCTAAATTGCCTATGATCAGGAGTTTCAGCTATACATATTTGCCCATCTTTTATGTAAGTAATGTTGGGTTTTACTTTTCAATAATCTTAAAATTTAGCTCTGCAGTAAATAAAGAGGGAACCATGAAATTACTATAGAGATTCCAGTTTGAGGCTAGTATCCTCATGAAAACAAGCAGTCCATTTTCCCTACACAACCCATTCCTGATCAGTAGTCATTGCCCTTGCTGTGTCAGAAAACTCCAATTTTGATGGCGAGATTAGAGTTAGCAGCCACTTGATGAGGTCAGCGATATGATTCATGGATGCAAAACAGGCAATTTCTGGAAAGGCCAGGTGCTGGTTTATGCAGCTGGTTTCATGACAGACATAGCAGATGGCTCAAAAAGGCAGACTTTGGAACACTACATGTAGATCTTTCCATAAACATGAATCGTTCTTGAAAAATTTGTTCAGTTTACTGGATGTGGTAGCTTTCTTCCCCATCAGGGATGAATGTTTCCATTCACCAATGTCAAAAGACTAAATCTCACCATTAGTTTTGAAAATCTCAAAGAGCAGAGCTATAAAAGCGGTATAAGTGTTTTCTTCTTTTAAGAGATATTTGAAACTCTGGCAGGGGTCTTGAACTATAATTTGTATCAACTGAGATGCATTCGTGGAAAAAGAGGTTATTGTGTAAACCTACTTGGATTCTGGGGTACTGACATAATGTCAGTATTATAATACTAAATTAGTAAACTTTAACTTTATTTCTCTCTCTGCTACTAACTGAATTTACTTGATGACTTTAAATGAGTCACTCAATGTTTTTGTACCTCAATTCTTCCTTTTGAAAATCTAAATTAAGTTGACACAGTATAATTAAGAGTTTATTTCTAATGCCTGGATCTTCAGGTATTTTATATATACTTATAACACTGTCTATCTACCCAATGAATTAAAATCAATCAGATTTCAGAAAATCAGACGGAAATGGCAAACCCTGTTTACTTCTCCTTAGAAACAGATCCATGACAGATAAATAAATTTTGTTATTTATTGCTTCCTCCCTCCTTAAAATGCCAGTTTTCTTGAGCAAAACAAAATTATTGCTTGTTCAAGTTATTTTTCAAGAATCATTTGAATTTACTCATTGTGTTTTTATTCTGAACAAATTGTGTGTTTTTAAATAGGCCCTCCCCTTAAATATTTTATAAACAAATTTTGTCTTTTAGATTCTTCTTTTATTTTAGAATAATGATTTGACTCTGAAATTTCTCTCTAAAATTCATCTAAGAGTATAGTATTTCTCAAGAATCATCCTGAATAAAATTAATAATAAAAGATTTTATAGACTTTGCCCCAGTTTTTACCATTAAAACACTAATTCAGGTTCTTGTGTTAAAGACAAGGATTATCACTAGAAAAAGAAGGACACTTATTACCAAAAGTGGTCTCTGAATTAGATCATTGATTGATTGATTGGGTTATTTTACCCATTCTCTAATGAGAGTCTTGATTCTAATTATATATAACTTAAACATAATTTAATTAATTGGTTTTATGTGAAATTGGACATCAAATTTGGCTGCTTAATGGAATCACCTGGGGAGCTTAAAATTTGATGCATAGGTTTTTCCTCCAGATTCTGTCATCCAAGTGGTCTGGATTTGGCTTTCCTATCAGGAGTTGTCAAATTAATTAAACAAGGAGGCCATTAGATTGATGTGGCTCTAATGCTGAGGTAGCCTACATAAACAAACCAAAATCTAAGCCTGTAAATGCCTCAAGTTTATGAAATTGAAACCTTAGGACAACTAATCACAAGCAGCCAACTAGGCTTTAAACTATAGCCAATCAGTAACTTCCTTTATTTGCTTCCACCTTTTCTCTAAAAAACTCCTGCCTCTGGCTCCTGTTGGTGGAACACTCCTAACTGCTTGTGGTTTGGCGCTGCCCAATTAGAATCATTTTTTTTTGCTTAAACAAATTCTTAAAATAAATAAAGAAAAAGGCATTAGCTCCAACAATAACTTTCACTAAATAGGATACCTGAGGGTAAGATGTAGACAGAGGGTAAACATTGTGTTTATCACACCATCTCTTGCTATGATGAAGCTTCAAGATGGCAGATTATGTTTTACTCTCCTCATCTGGATTCGACGTTGTAAAATATAACCTTGTATTGGCAGTGATGAAATCATCCTAGGCTTCTGGAGGGTTTATCTGACTGATTCTCTACTGAGTACATTTTCTGTGTTATTGTAATAATGAGTAGGAATAAACCTTTGGCCTTTTCTAATTAATTTTCTGGCAACAGTATCACAATATACCAGGAGAATAAAAGCATTTTCTAAGACTCCAGTGCGATTTCACTTTAGAAATCTGTGAGAACAACTTTTTTAAGTACAAAGAAAAACTTTGCTTTCTTTGCATATGTATTGAATATATTTACAAGGGTCTGAGCGATCTTTGTTCTGAACAGATTTTGAAAAATTTCTGGAGAAATTTTTTAGAAAACACACCAGGTTTCTTCCTAGCCAATGATAAGTCAAAACATTACATACTTTAATCAAAATAAGAGCTGCTACTCTAGGAAATTACAATAGGAAAGCTGGTGTAAATCAGTGTTTCTATGATTACAAATGTCATCTGTGTGCTTTGTCCTGTGTACAACCGGGTGACTGCGCTGTCATCTTATCTCCCAGCCTCCTACAAGTAACCAAGTAAGATAAGCGCTACTCGTCCCCAATTTGGAGAAATTTGAGTTTAGAATGAACTGTAATTGAGGTTAGCTCTGGAGGTGATGCTGACACCTTCTGATTATAGAATTTACCTCTTTGTTGTTTTAGTTTCAAAGAGGCTCAGGAAGGCTCATCATGATAACCTGTCAATATTTTTTTGGCTGAGAATTAAAATATTTTGCTTATCATGTTACTATTTAGAAATGATTTCAATATCATCAAACACTTTCCATATTGAGCTGACACAATGGAAAATTAAACTAAGTCATGTAATAAAATGATAAATCTTTAAATAAAATCTGAAAGAGGGAAAATACAGAATAATACAACACAGGGAAGAAAGAGTATAAACAGGCCGGCCATAGTGTTTTACATAGTTACTAAAGCTTAGAGGCAAAAAAACTAGGTTTCCTGGTTTTCAAAGAAAAAGGGGAACAAGAGAAGATTATATATGTCATCTACAAAGAGAAAACACACTAGTTCTCAGGGAAATAGTCACATTATGCTCAGAAAAGACAGAACAGGTATAATTCAAATTTCATTGTCTGAGGGAGGAGAGCTTATTTTTTTTCTTTGTATCCTCCTTGGTCAGTAAATTCCTTAAATCTTTACAGGATGCCACTTTTGTCAAGAACTTTGATTCTTCTTGAGTTAGCCTTGGAAGGTTGTATGCTTCTGGAAAATTATTCATTTCTTCCAGATTGTCTAATTTGTTGGCGTATAGTTGCTCATAGTATTTTCTTAGTTTTTTGTATTTCTGTGGTGTCTGTTGTTACTTCTCCTCTTCCATTTTTGATTTTACTAATTTGGGCTCTCTCTCTCTCTCTCTCTCTCTCTCTCTGATGAGCCTGGCTAAAGGTTTGTTGACTTTGTTTATTTTCTCAAAAACCAACTCTTGGCTTCATTGATGTTTTTTATTGTTTTCTGGTGTCTATTTCATTGATTTCTGCTCTGACCTTTATTATCTCCCTCCTTATACTCCCTTTGTGGTTATTTTGCTGTTCTTTTTCCAATTCCCTTAGGTGTAAGGATAAGCTGTTGATTTGAGATTTTTCTTGTTTCTTTAGGTTAAGAAACTGTGGTACATTTATACAATGGAGTATTACTGGGCCATAAAGAAGAATGAAATCTTACCATTTGCAATGATATGGATGGACCTAGAGAATATTATTCTAAGTGAAATAAGTCAGATGGAGAAAGACAAATACCATATGATCTCACTTATATGTGGAATCTAAAGACTAGAATAAATGAACAAACTAATCAGAAACAGTCTCAGAGATACACAGGAAAAACTGAGGGTTGCTAGATGGGAGGTGGGTGGGGATAAGGGAGCAGGTGAGGGGATTACAAAGCACAATCAGTAACCACAAGATTGCCACGGGGATACGAAAGACAGTTCGGGGAATATAATCAACAATGTTGTAAATATTTTGTAGGGTATCCGATGGACCCTTGTCTTGTTAGGGAGACCACTTCATGGGCGGTGTAGATGCCTGATCACTGCACTGTACACCTGAAGCTGAATAATAATGAATGTCAACTATTACATATCTTTATCTATCTATGTATCTATGTGTGCATGTACGTCTGTCTGTCTGTCTGTCTGTCTGTCTGTCTGTCTGTCTATCTATCTATCTATCTATCTATCTATCTATCTATCTATCTATCTATCTATCATCATAAGATGTGGAGAACAGCATAAGGAATAGAGTCAGTGGAACTATAACAGCTATATACGATGTCAGAGGGGTAGTAGATTGGGGGAGGGAGGTTCTCACTTTGTGAGGGGTATAAATGTGTAACTATTACATTGTTTTGTACACCTGAAACTAATAATAATAATGAAACAGAACTTTGAGAAGGCTGGTTATCAGTCTATACTGGCTTGGTGAATGCAGCCAGTATCAAATCTTGGTATCAAATCTTTTCATTGAGCCCTCATCCTCAACCAGGTCTGAGGATGTGTGAGGAGTTCGATGTATATTAACCTACCAACTCTCAAATAAGGTCATTAATACTGTTATATACATCTCAGTTGGAGTCATTCCTGGAATCAAATGATATCCACAGAAACCATCAGGTTTCCTGCTGCTTTTAATTTATGTAGTATCTATAGATTGTTCAGGGTGAAAATTAAGACAGGAGTTTTCATCCCTAGCAGTGCCTCAGAATATCCTATGGAAAAAGGTATATATTTCTAGACCCTGCATGGGTTCCATAGAATCAGAATATCTGGGAATAAGGGTCCAGCATCAATATTTTAAAAAAGTTTTGCAGGTAATTTTGATGCAAATCCAGAATTGAAAACCACTACAATAGTAGTTGCTACTGTTTGCGAAAGAAAAGAGATCGTACAAGAGGAAGAGGAAGAGAATATACTAACAACTACCTTAAAAGAGTTATACCCACATTTATGTTTTGTAACTGCCTCAGAATATAGCCAAGTATCCATGGCCATTTCTTCATGAATATAGCCAAGTCTCCATGGCTGTTTAGAAAGAATATAGTATTTGAAAACCATAATAGCATAGTTATTAATTATTCCTATAAACACTTAATTAAAAAAGACAATAATACAATTTCTGTAATAAGAACTTGATCCAAAATATATGTAACCATTGGTCACCCCTGTTTCATGCACTGATCTCACATATCTTCGTTTTCTACCTTCCACTTGCATTCGGTTTGCTTCAGAGGCCTGAACACTGGGATGGAGATTATGTGGAGCTCAGTTAAGTCAAAATGACTCAGAAGTTTCCTATTCACTATGTCTTATTTCTGTAGCATAGATTGTCTGTGAAACACAAAGGCTGTACACAATGTTACCTCAAACAAACAGCTCTGATGGCTCAGTGGTACAGACAGGTTGCTGATAATGAAATACCATCTTCGGAGTTTGACGTCAAGCTTATCTCTGAAGTTAGATTTCAGTTCATGCTCATTATGAACTTTCTTAGTGCTTCTTTCATATCCAAGACTCACAATATGTCAGTGTGATTGATCCCAAATTGGAGCATTTTAAATAAGCAAAATTATTGTGTAGTTCAAATGAAAAGAATAGAATTCTTATTGTTTGCAGTATGAATTTGATATTCTATTATTTAATTGGGTGGGCTTTGAGTCTTAGTCACATGGCTCACAGTCAGAACCCACCTCAACATCCCCAAATTCCCAGGGTTCAAAATCCATCCTGTTTGTCCTAAAGCTCTATCTCTTTGCCTGGAGACTACACTTTTATAATAAACAGATTTCTACTTCTTGTCTTCTCTTTCCTTGATATAGTAATACGCTTCTTTGCTTCTCTTCTGAGGTTCTTTCTTTTTTTAAAACAAATTTAAAATTAAACTTATTGGAGTAACACTGGTTAATAAAATTATACAGGATTCAAGTGTACAATTCTATACTACATCATTTTTATATTGCATTGTATGTTCACCACCCAGTCAAATCTCTTTCCGTCACCACATATATAATCCCCTGATCCCCTTTACCCTCTTCTACCTCTCGCCATCCCCCCTTTCCCTCTGGTAACCAGTAAAGTATGGTGTGTTTCCATGAGTTTTCGTTTGTTTGTTTGTCTCATTTGTTGCTCAGTTCTATATCCCACATATGAGTGAAATCATACAGTTGTCAACTTCTCTGATTGACATTTCACTTAGCATGATAATCTCAAGATCTACCCATGTTGTCGCAGATTGCAGTATTTCACCTTTTCTTCTGGCCAAGTAGTATTCCATTGTGTATATTACCACATTTTCTTTATCTAATATCTATTGAAGGACACTTCAATTGTTGCCATGCCTTGGCCACCGTGAATAATGCTGCCATGAACATTTATCTTTATGGATAAATGTTTTCAGATTTTTTTCAAGCTCTTCAGTAAAATATTCATTTTGTTCATATATTTTATTTTTGTTTATTTCTGTCTATCGGAGTTTTCTTGCGTCTTGTTGAGTTTTTTCAGAACTGCAATCTTGAATTCTCTGTCATTTAAGTCACGTATTTCCATATCTTTAAGTTTATTTTCTGGACATTTTTATATTTTCTTTCTGAGCTGCCTTGTTACCTTGGTTGTTCAGGGTATTTGATGGATATTCTTCTGAATTTCTTTTGTTCAATCTATGGGTCTCTCTATCCATCCATCTGGATCTCTTACTTTCTCCATTTAGTAGACTTCTTCTACCTGCTCCCCATTTTGACTGGCATTCTTACCAGGAGGCTGGATAGCTGCTATTATAAATTTGTGAAGGAGTTCAGAGTAGTTTTTGACTCTTTATATGCCTGTTATGTTATATGAATTTTTATGTTATGTTAATTTTATTTTGCTAAGAGTTGAAAACTTTGACTACTTTGACTAATGTGTGCTAATAAATTAGGAAACATATTTTAGTTCATATGATAGGAATGAAAAAATGAACTTCCTGTGACATTAGATATTTTTAACACTATTATAGTCTGCACCTGAAGAAACAGGAAATATCCATATCATATTTATTAATATTTACATATTAAGCACTCATTTGTACATGGCACTGAGCAAGGAGCTGAAAGCATTAGAAGCTGTGTACACACATCTCCACTCTCAAGGACCTTATAGTCTGGTTAGTTAGAAAAGAGAAAACATCACAACTGAGAATTCAGGACATTTTAATTTAGAGCTTACTTTCCTGATATTCTGAATGTCGGTAGAGAATATTGCAAAACCATAATGATTGACTCCATTATATGTCTATGAATTCCTACTTTATCTGGGTCTTCAACAGCACTCTGACTTAATCGTAATCAATTCCTTTTCCTATTTCTCACAGTAACTGTCGCTGGGTTGTTAGGGGTGGTTCCTAGTTGTCCAGTAACTAACCTTGCTGTGAGGTGATTAGGGGAAGGGGATGGTGTTCCCAGAGTGCAGGAACCTGATAAAATGAGGCAGACGAGGGTATGCACTTGAATTGGTTGTTTGCATATCAAAGACATGCTCCTAGGCAAGTCCTGCATTATCTCCAGGAAATAGCTAACTGTAGGAGGGGCAATTCCTCTCTGATCAGCAAGGCCCCAGATACCAGAAGATCAAGAATACAGAAAATAAGACAGTATAGTCAATATTCGAGGTGATTGTGGGTAATTCCATATAAATACCATGAACAATTGTTTTGTCTCTTGAATTATCAAGTTTTGCTCTCTTTCTCTACAGACAGACAGAGAGAGAGAGAGAGAGAGAGAGAGAGAAAGAGAGACAGAGAGAGAGAGAGAGGGAACTTGGAATAGCTAAAATGTCCTGCAAAAGAGGAACAAAGTTAGAGGACTTTCACCATCTGATTTCAAGAATTACTATGAAGCTATAGTAATCAAGACACAATGGTATTGACATAAGGATACATAAAAACAAATCTTTTCAACAAATGGGGTTGAAATAACTGGTAAATATATAGGAAAAAGTGAACCTTGATACTCATCTCACACTCCTACAGTTTGTATTTGCCCCATGTCATTTTTTCTTGGGTAATTGATCTACACACCTTTTAGTTTCCTTGTTGCTTTCCTCCTTTAAAAAATAGATCTATGTCATTTTCTCTTTTAACTATTCTTCATTTTTAAATGAGGTGAATTGTTCCTGGATAATCTATTTTCAGGAGAGCTTGAAAAAGAGAAGAGAGCATTATGATCCAGACTAACAGGAATTCTACTTATGACAAGAGGCTGCATAAATTCTTTTAGCTATTATTTCTTTGTCATCAATTACAAATGGCATTTAGGCTGTTTTTATCTTTATCTTCATCTCCCAGTCCAAAGACTGCGGAAACATAGCTTGTCTATACGTTTCTTAAATTAGCTCCGCTCTCTCAGACTTGATGCCAAATAGGAACCAAGGAGGCTTCCAGTATTAGCTTACACACTTCACTGGTCTTGTTTCAAGTATGAAATAATTCTTCAAAATATCGTAGGGCATGCCACTGACTTAGAGAAGTATGTCCCCTGGTTTTTTAGAGTTTTACAGCTGTGATCGTCCTCTCTTCATATCTTCCTGTCCTTCCTGTTTGACCTTCACAAGATTTCATAACCCTTCTTTTGTTTTTGATTTGGAGGTTCAGATTTCTCTAGTTTAATCAAAGGTAAATTTCTATTTCTATTTCTTATATTACTTATAGAGAAAGCAATGCTTAATATATGAGGTCTGACAATTAATTATGAGAACTCATCCTAGAAGAAGTGCTACATACCTCATTGCTGAATATCACAATGGTCACCTTCGAAATACTTCCCTTGGGAAGTTATGTACCGACGCCAATGCCTAATGCACCCTTTAATGCAATTTTGGAACTCTTTTTTTCCGGAATGGCCATCAAAACTGTCGTCGTAGTAGTACCCTTGATGTCCTGGAATGTCATCAAAATATCTTTCTTTCAATATTTCCTTTTCTTTGGGTAAAGAAAGAAGTCATTGGGGGGCAGATCAGGTGAGTAGGGAGTGTGTTCCAATACAGTTATTTGTTTACTGGCTAAAAACTCCCTCACAGACGGTGCCCTGTGAGCTGGTGCATTGTCGTGATGCAAGAGGTTCTTCAAGACCATTTTTGCACACACTTTTCTCATGCCAAGATTTTCAGTTAAGATTTTCCTAACTGTTTCTCTATCAATGTTTACTTGGTCTGCTATGCTTCTCACAGTCAGCCAACGATTTTGATGTACAATTCAATGAATTTTTGCAATTTTTTCATCAGTTCCGCTCATTACTGGCCGCCCTGACCTCTCTTCATCAGTGATGTGTTCTCTCCCCTCAGAGAAACATTTAATCCATTTGTACACTGCCTTTTTCTTCATGGCACCATCCCCATAAACTTGGACTAATATGTCTCTGATTTCACTTCTGCTCTTGCCAAGTTTAACAACAAATTTAATTTTTGTTCGTTGCTCTAATTCAAGCTCAGACATTCTCGTGACGGCACTCAAAACACACAACAGCAAAAATGAACGCCACTCAACAAGACACCTTCATATTTTGACACGAACACAGCTGTGAGACACTGATATACCAAGGTTATAAAACCTTAGCGAGCTGTTTGTACAGTGCTGCCAATGCAAGTGAACGGTGACAAGTTCATGAACTTAATTGTCACACTTCATATTTCACTATGATTAAATCTGAAGTATTCCCAGTCTCATATTTATATATGCCAATCTATCAGGGTTTTTAGTGAAACAAAAGAGTCTTAATTTTCCCATGATCCGCCCAGGTTGAACAATAGTGTGTTTTAAATCAGTAGTTTTTTTTTTCCTTCTCATCATATCTGTACGCACATATCTAAATAAATATCTATATAGATCTTTATTTATTTAGAAACTAAATTGGAAAAGAAAATTCTAAAGTATTAGTTGTGATTGTTTATGCATGAAAGGAATCACTGAAACCCAATATTTATTTAGAAACTAAATTGGAAAAGAAAATTCTAAAGTATTAGTTGTGATTGTTTATGCATGAAAGGAATCATTGAAACCCAAAATTTTGCAGGTAGACTAGATCACAAATACCAAATGGGGAAAGACGTAGATATGAAAGGGAGTGGAATGAAAGTGCAGGGATAGACAAGTCAGGGATGTATTAGTGATTGGTAAGGGAGGAGAGATAAGGTCAGGAAGGTCTGTTTATCTTTAAACTTGCATTTCTGAGCCACGTGAGAAAATCGTGTATGGGTGTTTTGGTCTGTTCTAAAAGATGATATGTCAGAGGGAAAACAAGCACGCCACATACATTCACTCTTCCTCAGTTCTCTCTAGCTTTCTAGGTTCCTACCATCTCCCCATTCCACTTCATTTCCTTTGTCTCTCTTTTTGCTTCCCCAGCTATTTAAATATGTTTATTATAGCACTTAATAGATACATTAAGTTATTTGTTTGTGTGTTTCCTTTTAGATTATGAATTCATTGAAGGCTCGGATTTAATCTTAATGGTTTTCAGTTCCTAGAATGCAACTTGAGATACACTGAATTCTTCATAAAGTTTATACATGTCAATGAATCATGGTGTTATTTTTTTATAGCATTAAATGTTCTGGCATGATGGACGCTTTATGAGTTTCGTAATGGCCAGTTCAAAAGTCTCTAGTGCACTAGTTTAAATTTTTGAAGTGATACCTAAAATATGTGATACAGTTATAGTTTGTACAATTCAAGTACCTAGAAATATTTAATCCAATTATAAGCATTTTATAAATATATGTCCCTGTATTCACTACAAGCCTTTTTGACCATTCTGAGAAAGAATTCCAATTTTCAGAAAGTTATAGTGAACAAAAATCACACTGTGTAGAACTTTCATTGCTTGCCCTTCATGTATTTTCAATTAATCTGAGGAATTTATTTCTTTCCTTTTTTAAAAAATTTATTGGGGTGACAATTGTTAGTAAAATTACACAAATTTCAGGTATACAATTCTGTATTACATCATCTATAAATTCCATTGTGTGTTCACCACCCAGAGTCAGTTCTCCTTCCATCACCATATATTTGATCCCCCTTACCCTCATCTCCCACTCCCCACCCCAATTATCCTCTGGTAACCACTAAACTATAGTCTGTGTCTATGAGTTTTTGTTTCTCATTTGTTTGTCTTGTTCTCTTGTTGTTTTTGGTTTATATACCACCTATCAGTGAAATCATATGGTTCTCTGCTTTTTCTGTCTGACTTATTTCGCTTAGCATTATACTCTCAAGATCCATCCATGTTGTCACAAATGTTCCTATGTCATCTTTTCTTATCACTGAATAGTATTCCATTGTGTATACATACCACAACTTCTTTATCCATTCATCTATCGAAGGACATTTTGGTTGTTTCCATGTCTTGGCCACCGTAAACAAAGCTTCAATGAACATTGGAGCACACGTATCTTTATGTATAAATGTTTTCAGATTTTTTTTGGTAGATACCCAGGAGAGGGATTGCTGGGTCATATGGTAATTTTTTGAGGAACCTTCACACTGCCTTCCATAGCGGCTGCACAAATCTGCATTCCCACCAACAGTGTATGAGGGTTCCTTTTTCTCCACAGCCTCTCCAACACTTGTTACTATTTGTCTTGTTGATGATAGCCATTCTGACTGGGGTGAGGTGATATCTCATTGTGGTTTGTATTTGCATTTCTCTGATGATTAGTGATGTTGAGCATTTTTTCATATGTCTATTTGCCATTTGTATGTCCTCTTCAGGTTGTCTGCCCATTTTTCAATTGGGTTGTTTGTTTTTTTGTTGTTGAGTTTCATGAGTTCCTTATATATTTTGGATATTAGCCCCTTATCGGAGGCACTGTTTGCAAAAATCTTCTCCCATTCAGTTGGTTGCCTCTTTATTTTGTTGATGGTTTCTTTTGCTGTGCAGAAGCTTTTAAGTTTCATATAGTCCCATTCGTTTATTAGGAATTTATTTCTTAACCTGGACTAAAATACATTTCCTCAAACTGTGTCTAATTCATGGCAACAGACCATTTGCAGGATGATCCTAAGACTTACTTTCCACTGTTCTGGTGATCTGTGATTTGAACATACTGTATATATTAGCAAAGACTGTTAGTGTGATTTGCTCTGTTATTTTAATAAATAAAATTTATTGAATATTTACTATTGCCAGGCACTATGCTAAATGCTTTACATAAATTATCGACTTTGATTCCCCATTTTGTTGATAAGAAATCTAAAACTTGGGGAGGTTAGTAATATGCCTAACCCCACCCAACTAGCAAGTCACTGAACAGACAGTGTAACCCCAAAGCCTGTTCTTAGACAATGTGCTACTCTAGCTCTGAAAAGGATAAATGAAAAATAACTACTGAATGTGACTCAAACTGGTAAAAAGTTGTTCAATATTTTTTCTAGTTCTGCTTATGCAAATACAAATGCCAGATGGCTCAGTTGGTTAGAGCGTGAGCTCTGAACAACAGGGTTGCCGGTTTGATTCCCACATGGGCCAGTGAGCTGCATGCTCCACAACTAGATTGAAGACAACGAGCTGCCGCTGAGCTTCCGGAGAGGCTGGCACATGGCTCAGTTGGTTAGAGAGCGAGCTCTGAACAATAAGGTTGCTGGTTCAATTCCCACATGGGATGGTGGGCTGCGTCCCCTGCAACTAAAGATTGAAAATGACGACTGAACTTGGAGCTGAGCTGTGTCCTCCACAACTAGATTTGAAGGACAACGACTTGGAGCTGGTGGGCCCTGGAGAAACACACTGTTCCCCAATTAAAAAAAGAAAGAAAAAAGGTCTAGAGAGACTCAGGTTGCTTTGCAAACGATACAATTTCACAGAATTTTTCGATTACTATGCTCTACGCAGTGCATTATGCAACCAGCCTCAAACCCATCCGTGTGCTTGAAATTCCAATTCCTTGTGAAATGACTGAGGATGCTTAAAATTGGAAGAAGCTTCAATAACATGACCTTCTATGACCTCTTTTTCTGCCTCAGTCAGAATGATGATGTGAGTGAGGCTGGGAGGGCAAGAAGGTGGAGACCACTTCACAGCAACAAGGTGAGGTTGCTGGTATTGTGTGCGTGTGTGGTGAAAGTCTCAACTTTGAATTAAAAACACTCAAAAATGTTTAGTTCAAAACTGAAAATCGAGGAATGAATTTAACAAGAAAATTTTTATCTATTTTATTTTGTAAGTCCCAAAAAACAGAGTTTCCGAGTTGGATATGGCTCAGGTGTTTGTGGGAGGGAAGATATTGGTTTATATATGGATATGTGTAACATAAAATTTAAAATCATTTTAATGACCAAACTTGTAGAGTTGTAAACAAAATCTCCTAGAAGACTCGAATCCCAGAGTTAAACACATGGATATGGTCTTTTGGATTTTTACACATTAAATCCAAAACGTAACTTTTGGCTATAAGACCAAGGTAAGAAACTAATCAGACAAATAAACTGATGGACTATTTGAAAATATAGCAGACATTTTCTTAAAAAACAAAATAAACCAACACATGGCCTATAATGAATGACTCTATACTGTTTCTCTTCCTTTTTACAGTACAAATGTATGCGATGCCGAGAGAGAGAGAGAGAGAGAGAGAGAGAGAGAGAGAGAGAGAGAGAGAGACAGAGAGAGAGAGAGAGAGAGAGAGAAACTGAAGGAGGTGAAGGACGCAGGACAAAGGCTATTATTGTAGCACATCTTGCATTAGATCAACACAGTACTTGGGTTCTTGGGTTTGTGGTAAGAAGCTGTGAGAAAGATAGGTGATTTCCCACCTCCCAGGAGTCAGGTCCCTGGGATTGAGAATGAACAGCAAAGCCTGCTGCTGACAGTAAAGTGAGCTCTTTATTTCAAAGAATGCCAAAACAATGAATAAGATAGTGTAAAACCTACTCAAATTACACCAAAATATACTTCTCATATATGTATATGGACTAAATTGGAATACCAATTTATAGAAGAGTTATGAAGCTCTGTATCAGATCTGCTGTAATAATTAAATTTTGCTCTTGGATCTAAAGCCATGAACCAACTAATGAAGGTTCCTTGGTCGCTGATGTTTCTTAGAACCCCATTGCTTTCTTTCTGTGTTTGAAGCAAGTTCTGGTTGGAATGGAAAGCATGGCCTCTGAGGCTGTTGGTGCCCATGCTTATTCATTTCCAGAGGTAACCTGCTTATCTCACTTTGAGTCCCTCTGATCTCCCACTTATATAATTTGTTTTCTCGAATTTTGTCCTCATGGGGCATTGCAAAGGACATATGTGAATGGGCTGACAAGAATGGCACACATACATATTGCTCCACTGTCCAAACAGACTCAATTTATAAAACACAAGTTCAACATAAAATTATTAAGAATTTCAAGACAGCAAATAATAGCAGAGCACTAAACTAAATGTGGGGCCCTTCTGATAAGTTATACGTGTATGTATTTCAGTTATATGGATGTATACATTTCTCAAAACTCAACTCACTTAAAATATGTGCAATTCATTATATGTAAATTGCAACTAAATAAAAAAATAAAGCCACAAAAATGATACCTGCCGTCTTCTTCTAAATGTAAAATTGCAAAAGCTTTTTATAATTTATTGATTTAATTTTTCTGATGACTAACCATATACCAAACAAAATGGACTAAATTTACCAGTTATTAGCCTCCTCCCTCCATTTCTTCCCATCTCTATGACCTACTTCAATCATTACTTTAAAGTAGTAAAACTATTACAAAGTCACAGAGGGTAATTTTTGGTCTTGTTCTATTTTTACAAAGAAAGTACAGTTATCCCTTTGAATGGTATAATACATGAGAAAGAAGGCTATAATGATGTCTACAATTTCAACTAAACAATGAAGTACTGCTTGCTTCTTTTATGTCTCATGGAATACGTAATGCTGCAATTCGTGAGAAATTTACATTCATTTTTTTCTATGACAGTGTAAACCCCTAGAAAGAAAAGTCTTTGATACGGATCACATTTTGCCTCAATGGACTCATTTGTCCTGATCAAGGATGCACTTTGAAAGACATTTCCCTCTCTGCCATTATATTCATGTCGTTGTGAAAGAATGAAGTTCAGTACTGCCAAGACTTCTGGTCATGCTAAGTTATCACATCTGCAACCCAACCAGAACGTTAACATATTGTCTTACAATTTTATTTTACCGTTTTCCCAACCGTTAACCTTTAGCAGGATGGCGGATTATTTTCATGTTTGTTTTTAACACAGAAGCTAACATACTATTTAATTACTTCTCAGTTCATGGAGGCAACGAATGATAGAGATACTTTGTAAAGAGAAATGATTTTTCTATTTTAGTGCTGTGTTATTTGTCCAGAGCTAATATCATTACTTTGAACACTTGTTACATTTAAAAGGAAAAATCCTTTTAAGAAAATACTACAACTAAAAATGATTTCAAGCATAAAAGAGCTTTTAAATAACCATATTGCAGTCCAACATATTTGTCAATGCCTTTATATGTTGACAACATGAAGTAATTCCCAAGTCTAGGCTCAGGGATATATACAGTCTGGGAAGTCAAAAGTATTTACAAACCTGTCCAGAGGAAAAACACAAAACATGCAAAACACTTTCTGAATCTCAAAAAAACCATTACCTGAATTATTATTGTCTGAATTACTATTACAGTTGACCCTTGAACAATGTTGGGGTTAGGGGCACAGACCCCCAGAGCAGTTGAATACTCCATGTATTCTGAGTCCCCAAAGTTGTCCTTGGGGGGATTGGGATATAGAGAATTAGAGTTGCCTGAGTCCTTTGGGTCTCTCTGACTCCAAAGAAATTTGCATTATGAACCTTCACTCTCAAAAATAGTCCTTCATGACCAGTTCTATTATTAACATTATGTAATATATAGAAAACTACTAAATTATAATGTACAATACACTGGAGTAAACAAAAGGGGACCTGGGGCATCTATATGATGTTTAGTGAAAAGATCCATTACATTTATTTTGTATGTTTTAAATATATACTTTGTAGATATTAAATATTGAGTGTGCTTAAAATTTCCAAATAAAATCTTTCAGGGTTTGTAATATAAAAAAATCTTGTACTTGTTTTCATAAACATAATATTTTGATATTAGGCTTAATGTTTTCAATGGCTATATTTAATTCCTGATTTAATACTTTTGGATGATGATCTCTTCACTTTCTTGATAGTCACTATCAAAGAAACATTTTGTTCATGTAGGTATGTGATTTAAAAACATTAAAATCATTTTTTCAATCATTTATGGAAAGTATTTGTAATAGTTGAAATTGTATTTAAAGCAGCTCTTCTTTTTTGCCCCTCAGAGATAAAAAAAAAACACATTGAAATTATTTTTAATCTTAATGGATTTTGAATCTACATGAAGTTTTCCATATCAGAATTTCAACACAATGATTAGGCTCTAATTTTCAGAATGTAGGTGCATTTTTAGAGCCATCACCTAAAGCTAGTTTGAATCAGAAAAGGGGCAGCTCTCCATCTGTGTTGTTATTGTATGACTTTGAATCAAACCTGGTTTCTGTCTTTTACTGGCACTGTAACACATTGCAAAAATTATATTACAGTTTTTAACTTTTCCAAGCTCTTTGCAGATATGACACTTTTCCTTCTGTCATGTGTTAATGAAGCTATGCTTCCCATTTGGTTTGTGAATTGTATTTAAGGATGTCATAAGAGAAACATGCAAAAATCTCTTAATTTTGTTACTCACCCAGATAATAAAAAGATTTTACTAATTTACAAAAACCCTTTTGGGATTAGTTCTACAAAATAGGAAGCTTTCCTCCCCCAGAGAAATAATAAACTGCCTTTCAGTTAGCTGCAAATGTGTATAAACAAATCTAGTGAGGAATTATCTTGGCAGGGTTTGGTCAGATTTTTATCTGGACGATTTCCCTTTAGTTCCACACGACAAATTCATATTCTAGCGAAGTTGGAACAAATGCTTGAGGTGAAATGAATTGAAGGAAGCCTTCGCAGACAGCACTTCTTTACCTTCCCATGACACCTTATGGTTGCATAAAGATCTTCCTTAATAATTCACTTATTATATGAGGACATCCATTCGATGTCCAAGCCCATCACCGGAATAAAAATTTCTTGGAACTATTTCCTTGCAGACAAATACACCTGTAGCTCTCATAAACAAATGCTAGTTAAAATGGATTTCCAGTATTCTGTTTTTGAAGACGCGTACTTTATTTCATTCTAGTTCTGGCAATCTGCTCCCCAGACACTTCTTTGGTATTTTAGTCACTGTCTGCCCCAAAGCCACTTGACCAATGAGGGGAAACATTTTTCTGCTAAAGTCTTCTGGTGTTTTTAGATAAAAATTATTTGTTGTCATTAAATTTATGAGTCTGATTTGTCCAAGTAATTTATCTTATCTACAGAAAACCAGGCCTCTTACCAGAAGTATTTAAATAATTAAATACATTTAGATATGGTTCCTTAATAAGAGTTTTATAACGAGGCAGCACCACCGAGCTCCAGCTCCAGCTGGAGCCCCTGCCCTGGGTGCCCTGTCCTCCCGCTGCCCCCTTCTCACTGGGCCAGGGCACCTGCACACCGGGAGTCTCTGTTCTCCACCTTTCCCCACTGCTACACCTTCTCCATGTTCTCTAGAACCACGGAATTCCCTGTACAAATGCACGGGCATGCTTTTAAGCCCCCAGTCTGCTTCTGACGACTGCTCAGACATCTTCCCAAAATGGATCACCTAAGGCCAAACTGAGCTCTAATTGTTCACCCCTGTGTGCACAGGACTGAGAGGCACTGTTGGCAGCAGACATCAGGGCACGGGGAGGTGAACTGGCTTCTCCCCAGGGGTCCACTGAGGCCCCTGGTGGTATCAAATGGATTTGAGTGGTGTTGGGGGCACTATGGCGGCCTAGGACCTTGGATTATGTTCTTTCTGGTCTGTGAATGATAGGGGAGGGCCTTGGATAGGGAAGGAAGAAGCCATAAAAGCCTGAAGGTCATATGTCTTTTTTTCGAAGACAGTTTATATACAGTGTGTAAAGGGTTTGAATACATTGAGCTTAAGTGAAAGTACAATGAGAAGATAACACATCAATTGTCAACGGCAAAGGATCTTCAAATTACACATACTGGGTGGCTCTGGCACCTCCCCCTCTCACCTGTGCTCCTCTATTCTAGGTCATGGAGATCCTACCCCGAGAGCGTTCCTGTCTACCCAGAGAGTGTTCTTAGTTGGAGTCAGGAAGAGCGGGCGGCATGCTGAAGGGCCATTCCTGGCTGCAGGTCACTGTCTAGTTGGAGCAGAAGTGAAACTGCACCATTAGTGGATCGGAATCTATTAGTGGATTGGGAAGCATCATGGAATTAGCTGAAGGCAATCAAGGATTCCATGTCCATCAACTGGGAGACGACGAACAAGGCTTTACCAGAGCTCATTTAAGCTTCCTGCTAGAAATCAAGGCGGGAGGCCTTTGTAGTAACAGGGAACCGAGTTTACCCTCTTGCCTGAACCACAAAATCTGAACAAAATACATGAAACAATAGTTTATCAAGACATGGGACATAAAACAAACAAGGAAGGAGTTCCTGAGAAAGGAGAAACAAATGAGATCTATGATTGTCCCATTTTACTGCCTGCGAGAGTTTCTAGGCCAGGGCAAAGGGAGGAAGAACCTAGGTGGAAGCTGATGGTGCCCCTGAGATGAGGAGATGGAGCTGAGAAATCAGGTAGGCTAAGATGGAAAAGGTTATAAGACATTATGCTAAGTGAGATAAATGAGACAGAGAAAGACAAATACCACATGATATCACTTATATATGGATTTTAAAAAAAAGCTGAAATCATTAAAACAGAGAGTAGAATGGTGGTCACCAGGGACTGGGGAGTGAGGAAATTGGGGAGATGTTGTATAAGGGTACGTACTTGCAACTAGTAGATAAGTTCTGGGAATCTAATACGCAGCATGGTGATTATATTCAACGATACTGTGTTATACATTTCAAAGTTGCTAAGAGACTAGACCTTAATTGTTCCCACCATTAAAAAATAAAAGGTAATTATGTGACATGATAGAGGTGTTAGCTGATGCTACGGTGGTAATCATAGTGCAATTATATAAATGTATTAAATAATCACATTATACACCTTACACATGCACAATGTTATATGACAATTATATCTCAACTAAAAAAATGTTTATAGGGCAGAGTACTTGATTAAGAGAAGGGAGCTGCAGGGAACTTCAGAGATCTGCAGAGAATTTCCTAGAGTTTTCTTCTGAGTATGGATCAATGCTTGTATGTGAGGAAATTATCTGAGGCCAAGGAGGACAGGAACATTCAAGAGGTTCCAAAGGAACAATTCCCAAATAGTCTAGACCCTCCATTAAAAAGCAGAAGTTCTCAAATTGAATAAAAAAGCAGCATGGTTGAAATATAAAATGGTACTTCAACAGAAGAAGGTATTAATATTAACACTTTAATATTAAATCAAAGCTTATATGCCTGAATTAAAAAAAAAAAAAGAACCTCAAATCTGTAATGCAATCTGATCCATGACTATTAGGAAGATTTGTACAATTTTACAAAACTTGTATCAAAATGACATTATATTTGCTTCAATTATTTCTGTATGTTGACAAAACTAGTCACATATGAGCTTTAAGCATTTTCCCCCTAAATTTCTTCAACTCTCATCCAAAATTGTGCATGAATAAATACCAGGGGTGCCAAAAAAAAATGTATGCACATGACTTGTATTTATCTTTTGTTATTGGTATATATTGAGTACTACAATTTTAACAGTTTTTTCCTTTCTTAAAATGTGCATACATTTTTTTGGCACCCCTGGTATATGCTACAAAAATTCTTCATGTCACATGATGCTATGGAACTCACTGTTTCCATGGTGTGCACACCCTGAGTGGCTTAAAGAGCAAAACAAATAGTTCTCACAGTTCTGGAGGCTAGAAATCCAAGATCAAGTTGCCAGCAAGATCAGTTTCTAGTGAGGACTCTTTTCTTGGTTTGTAGATGGTTGCCTTCTCTCTGTCCTCACATGGCACGCAGTGTTGGGAGGTGGGGGGGGGGGAGAGAGAGAGACAGAGACAGAGACAGAGAGACAGAGAGACAGAGAGAGAGAGAGCGAGCAAGAGAGAGAGAGCGCTCTCTGGTCTCTCTTATTATGAGGGCATTAATCCATCAAGAGGGCCCCATCCTCATGACCTCATCTTAACCTACTTGTCTTCTATAGGACCCATCTCTAAATAGCATCACACTGGGGATTAAGGCTTCAACATATGAATTTTGGAGGAATACAGGTCAGTCCATAGCAAGTGCCTACATTAGTTTCTCAGAGTTGCCTTCTCATAGAAAATAAACTTAATTCAAAGACTTTTGCCACATGAACAAGAATTTAAAAAGTAAATTCCTTTTTTACTTAAATTTTTAACACTGTGATTTTGCTGTCCAATTTCCATTTCAGTGAAAAGATTTCCCTTTATTCTAGTGCTGTTACCAATAGTGTGTTGGAGGTAAAAACATTTATATGTAGGAGGCCTTTCTTAGTATTAAATTTGTTTCTATGTAAAATTTTATGATCTGACTCTTTTTGATTTTATCATTTACAGCACATTACACAAAGAGATATACACTCCAAAAGGCAATTAGTCTCAGTAGTTCCTTTGGACAAAGCAATCCAGATAAATGTCATACAGCAATGTGATTTTACAAAAAAAGAATATTACAGCAAAAATGCTGTGGTGCCTGAAGATAAAACCACTTTGGGAAGCACAGGCTAGTGGTGGAGAACAGTACTATTCAGAAGTTGGGCAGTGTGTAAATGGTAAATGGTAAAATAGTAAATGGTAAAATTACTGATCACAAGTTAGCGTGCCAAATATTTCCTTAAATGTCTCCTCCCCCTCCTCCCCTAGGCCCCCTTCCTTCCAAAGCCTTTATAATAATTCATTCTAATTGTTAGAAGGCAAATTTAAAATTTAATAATAACTGTTTAAGTACAATGCAAGTCTTACATTTGCATCACCATGTATTACCTTCACAGCTACACAGGAGACATCATTTTCGGTATGATTATACAGGGGCTCAAAAAGTTCACAATTGGCTTATGTTCACAGAGTTAATGTGGGTTTGCAATGGACTATCAGCTGAAGCACTTGACTCTGAAGCACATGCTTTTAGCCACTATGTTAGAGTTGATTCATCCAAATATAAGTACCTGTTATTCAGGGGCAATCCTCAGGTATTCAGGTAGAACTTGACCTGCACTGGGCCTCCTCTCAGATGAACTGATTACCCTCATTCTTAGTTATTGGCTGGCTCCATCTCACACAGTCTGGTCAAAGAAGCCAATATAGTCTCACTGTGAGAAACTGGGTGGCTGTGTCATTTCTCTATCCAGATGAATTATAGCTTTTCACCCCTAGGGTTGGCTGCAAACAGCAAATTTGAAACCATAAAATATCAAGTATCAAAAGGTAAACTGTTTTACTTGTAATGACTTGGAAATTGTTCTGGAACATACCTCCGAATGACTAACAATCTTCTTTACTGTGGTAGGATGGAAAATTTAAGGCATAAATTTAAGGTTGATTTTAATATTTATTGCATGACTAAGAGAATGTAGAGTATGACTTCTCTTGTTGTCTTGTGGCTGAAACCCAAAGCTGAAGACACAAGGCACTAAGTATTTTTAAACCATTAATCACTGTTGGGGCTTATAAAGTGGCATTTGTCCCTACCACCACTGCTAGTTCCCATCTACCTTCCACTCCCCACACCCAATTTCCTCCTGCTGTCCCGGAACTTGAGGGAGGAAGAACATTCACAATTTATGGTTGGAGGGTCCTCCCTCCCTTTCCCTTGAAGGAGGAGGAGACAGTGGTGCTTTTCCATCCATTGAGCCAAGCTGAGTCAGCTTCAATAAAATTTTCATGAAGATGGGGGGGTGGGTGTTGCAAAAAAATGTCTTCCTCTGGATATTTACTTAGCTGCAGAATCTGGAGACTGATTCCGTTGTTAAAAGTATAGTAAGCTTTTGAATGGTATTAGAATAGCTTTTGAATGGTATTAGAATAGCTTTCACTCCCCCTCCACCCCCAAACATGTCACTTTGGCATAAGGATTACTTTGAGCTAAAGGCAACTGAAAATCTACACATGCAGGGAGAATTCTCTGCCATCCATTTATCTACCTCAAAGCAGGGCATAAATCTTCCTTTGGTTCCTGCCCTCCCCCCCAACCAGGGTGAGAAGAGCAACTCTTGTCACTGTAGGTGGGGAGTAGACATCAAAATGGCTTTTCATAAACTGACCTTACTAAATAGCCCTTATCTTCCATTAGTTGTCCCATATATTTGTTAGTTATTTCCCCATAATTTATCATCTCTTGAAGCTCAAACCCATTTTTGTTGTTGTTGTTGAAAGGATATATAACCCCATGAATCTAACCACTTCTTTGAGTTTCACTTCTTATCTGTGGGTTCCGGTGTATGTAAATACTAATAAAACCTGTGTATATGTTCTCCTGTTAAGTCTGTTCTTGTTAGTTTACTTTGCAGGCCCTCAGGTACTTAACCTAAGCAGGGAGAGGACAGGATGTTCCTTCCTGATACTTTTCTTTTCAGTTCTCCTCCCTCACGATGGGAAAGAAGAGGGAAGTGCTCGACTGTGTTTGAAGACATGTTGTGATGAGGCTAAAGTAAGTAAGTTGCCCCTTGGATGGGCCTTGGGAGACTGGGAGGATGTCAGTCATAGAGAGGTCCAGCGTGAAACTTCACGTGTACATCACTTATACAGAAGCCACCATGTCCTGAGAGGCCACCAGAACCAGTTGCAATCAGCCTAAACTAGAAGTGGGGACCTGCCTCACCAATGCCATGGCGGCAACGCAAATAAGGAGAATATTAGTTCCCCTAGTCCATGCCCATTTTGCTCCCAAATCCAGAGTGGCAAATGACTGCAGAAGGAAGAAAAAGAGGTGTCTCGGAGACAAACTACACGCTCTTCTCCACCTCAAACACTAACTCTTGCTTGGGGTTGTGGAAAGGCATGAGAGACGACAAGAGCTTTGAGTCAAGTGTGAGATTCAAATTAAAAAAAACAAGAAATAGCATCAAGGCCTAAATACTGGCAAAAAGATGGTTCTAGTAACTGAAAATGTTGATGGAACCAATTTAAGACATTGTTAAAGTAGCAATCACCTAGCTAGAGAAATAAATTTGATCTAATATTGCTTGTGGGTACAGTTGAAAGAAAAAAGCCATTTTGTAATTAAACTCCAACAAATTGAGACTCTTTAATCAGCAGGTGTATTATAAGCCAACTGTTTCCCCCAGCAAGTTTTCATGTAATTTTCTTTACAGGCAAGGCTTCGATCGCTTTTTAAGTTGTTTAGACCACATCTGTCCAACAGGACTTTTTGTGATGAAAATGTCCGATATGCGTGCAGTCCAACTTGTATCCAGTAGACACGTGTGGCCATTGAGCATTTCGTATGTGGCTTATGAGCCTGAGGAACTGAACTCTTAATATTATTTCATTTTAATTAATTTTTATTTACATTTAAGTATAAATAGTATCATGTGGCTAGTAGCAAAAGTATTAAACAGCGCTGGTCTAGACTCTTGAAAAAAATTGGGGTAGAAGCAAAGGTAAAGATAAAAAAAGTTCCATGTTAATAGGTATTTTTCTTTTCCTGTGAATTTATTTATTTATTCTTTTTAAAAAGAGTAGTATAGAAGCATCAATGTATACTGCTTTTGCTAGTACTTAGCTTAATTCAATCTAAAGAAAAATTTTACAGTTTTAAAAATAAGTTACATGTTCAATGACGTAAGTGTCGAAAGAATGAAATGCTTGGATTCAACTGCAAAAAACAACTCTAGAAAATCTTTACTGAAGATAATTTCCCCATCGGTCATTTTCTCAGAAATATTCGCTTTAACCTTGAATTTGAAGTAAGGGTTAAAATAACCACTTCTCCCTTAAATTTATTCTGTTCCTCAGTATTTCTGTCTTTCAGTTTGAATGGCTAAATGAAGGCGTTAAGAACGCCGCAATTGGATAGGGACCTTTTCAATGCATAGGAATCCTTCACAACACTCCTGGCAGAATCAAGATGGGTAGACGGTATTCTGCTTCACTTCAGATAGAGACAAAAGGAAGCTCTGTTCTACTCTCTCTTCTCATCCACATAACCCAATAGCCTGATTGTTATTCTTCAGATCATTTGGATGCCTGTCCTTTTGCTGTAGCAAACAGGCAAGTGAACAGCTTCTCTAAACTGGTGGTACCATCACGGATTGGGGGAGCCCTTCCTCCCGGTTACCTGATACTGTTACAAGAACCAAAGGGAGCTTTCTTGGCTGATGAAATCCAACATTCAAATAGTGAATATCTTAAATATTTTTATGCAGCCAACTTGGCTGTACATTTTGTAGTGAACTCATTCTGGCTGGGTAAGCAGGAAGCACTACTGCTCCAAATTAATTATTGTCAGCAGGGGTCCCAACCGGCTGCCTTGGGGTAAGTATCTCTAATTTCCCACTGTCTACACAAGGCCTCATTACACATTTAGTGAAACCTCAGGGCTTTTGTGTTGGCAGCTTTCATTCTACTCAAATTCTCCTGAGATTCCTCTGTGGTCAAGGCAGCCCATTGACCATAATAGCTGACCTTACACATTTCCAGGCCCAGTCACCTCCGTCTGGCTCTATGGGTTTCACCTTCGTGGTCATGCAGGCTTTTGAACAAATTCAAAGATCTGAGGTAAATGTTGACCCTGCTGTCAGGGAGTCCTGGAGTCCCCAACTATTTAGCTTCTGCCAGTTTATGATTAAAGTGAGAGACGCTGGGGGCAAGCCATCCATGGGACCATTGTGATAAGTTCCTCTCAGTTCTATCTTTGTAGCAAGTTAGATCAAAAGCCATCTACTTGGACTATACTAGATTTTCTCATCAAAATGTTTTCCCTGAAGTAAAGTGTGATATTGTCCTCTTGGCTTTATAAAAAAAGAAATGTTGGATGAAAAATTGTCATTGATCAATGTCTTCATATAAAGACACATGGGGTACATTTCTTTATCCCTAGTGCCAGAAAAGTTTGACTCTTTTGAATTGATGTGCTTCTTTTTATCAGACAATAAGAATTTCCTCACCTGTAATGTTTTCTTTTTACCTTGGCTGCTAGAATATTAAAATTAACTGAAAATTAACTCATGGCTTCTTCCTTACATTATATGGTTTCTCATCTCTTTTACTTTTAATGCTTTTCTATATGCATGTATATAAATTTGCCTGTAACCAGTTTCAATGATTTTTTGGAAGTATATGGCTTAAAAACTGCAAATAAATCATTAACCGTGAAACACAGCCATATTCAAATACACCACATGACTTTTAAAGATTCTAGGATTCTTTGTCTTATTCTTTTTCTCTTTTTTAAACAACTAGGAAAAAGTATTTTTTTAAAAAATCTAGTGTTTTAAAATACAGATTTTCTTAAGGAAATAAAGAGATGCACAAATATTTAGCACCAGATAGAGTCCTTAAATGTTGTTTGCAATGGGAAAATAAGGGCATATCTATCTGTATTTATAAAAATAGTAGCAATTTGTTAAACAAATTAGAATGCTATGCAGCTGTTTGAATAGATGGTGCTGTGCAAATATATTTGTTAGATGACAATTGTTTTGAATATTATATTCAAAACTATATATATATATATATATATATATATATATATATGTATGTATGTATATAGTGTTAGATTTTTGGGGGGTCCATGGAAAAGTTTGGAACAATATATAACAAAAAGTTAACAGTAGTTTCCTCTGGGTAGTTGGAATTATAAGTATTTAAGCTGTATTTTATTTTTGCTTATTTTTTTTTCACATTTTCTAAGAATCATGTATTATTTTACAATAAAAGCTAATAGATTTCAAATTAAAAAATATTGCCAGGGGTTTGGAATTTTATCCTCGGGAACGTTTAAAATGGTAGAAGAACATGAACTGTGAAGACGGAGGAAAATCGAGCGCAGAGAGGAACTTCCGAGAGTAGCTTACAGAGGAGCCCAAGTGGTCCTCTGATCCTCAGTTTAGCCCTCTCCTGAGCATCATTCAGCTCCTTCTGGTTAGTGGCTGCTGCTGATAAGGAGTCAGCATTAGAGACCCACCTGCTCTGTAAAGTAGCTTTATTTACCAAAGGTGGAAATCAAGGGATTTTTTAAAAATAGATTTGATCCACGAAGGCTTATTATCAATATTTCTGAGAGGTGTTCAGAGAGAGGTTATAATACTAAATAATTCAGTTAATGTCTGTAAGATCCACTGCTTTTAAAGATTTTGGCATTTATGATTTTAGAGTGAGGGAATTTGGTGGTATCTGAAAAACAATAGTTTGATGCCTAGCAACATAGCAGGAGGCACCAATGTTGCCCTGTTATAAGCCCATCTTCCAAAGCTATCCAGTAGTTTCTTATTCTTTTTACTTCCTTCTGATTCTTTTAAAGTATGGGAATTTTAGAAATTCCATGCTTCTACTTCTCCACATGACAATTAAACATTGAAACCCGAGGCTTTCATTTCAAGAGCATAGTCACTGCTAAAGAACAGGTTTCTCATCATTTCCTAGAAATGCCAGCTAATCCCGACTCAAACCTCTGAAACACTTAAAAGTACAACTTGTCCCATAGCCTACTGGAAAATAAAACATTATTGGTCTCATGGGTGGTGTCTGATTGATGTGTAGTGGGTGAAAAAGAAGGTAGTTATTTGAAGAGCTGCTCTGTTCATGTAAAGCAGGAGAAATGTTCTCCTCAAACCTGTGGGGTATCATCTGTCTGTGGGTTTATGTTGTCATAAATCAGAGAATTAGGTGCAATGGTCTTTGCAGCAAAAACCGCACTTGGAATGAAACTCTCACTGCATCTTGCCAATCTGACAAACTCTACTTTCTATGGCCTTCTGTATTATTATGCTTGATCCTCTCCTTGCTAATAGAGTTCTGAAGAGACTGTGTCTAATTTAGACTTTTATTCCTTATAGCGCCTACAATAGTACTTTTCACCTTGTCCATATACAATGAGTGTTGGCTCTTGGGTAGGGGAGGGTGAAAATATCTTGGTTATTACAATGGTTTGTGGCCCTACAAAACTCAACTCTACCCAACAAAATCTTATTGCTAAGTATTTAATTTCAAGGAGGAAGAGGCTATTAGGAAAAAAGATGTCAAAAAAGTTTCCTTCGAAGGGTGACAATGAACAAAAGATTGAGAAACACGGCTCTGCATTAAAAAGTATGTTACACATTGTCTGTACTTCCTCATTACTACAACCTACCTATGTATCTCCAGTAGGCTTGGACTGCTTTTGTGTGTGTGACACTGTACTGTGGTCACTGTTTACAAAAATGAAGTCAACTTAAACTCTGAATCTTACAATCCTCAATGTCTTACTGTTCCTTTTTTCCTGGTGTAGCTACCTGAATACGAGGTCTGCCAATTAAGTTCGTGAACTTGCCACCATTCACTTACATTGGCAGCACTGTACAAACAGCTCGCTAAGGTTTCATAACCTTGGTATATCAGTGTCTCACAGCTGTGTTCATGTCGACGTGTGGAGGTGTCTTGCTGAGTAATGTTCATTATTACTGTTGTATATTTTTCTGTGCCGTCCTGAGAATGTCTGAGCTTGAATTAGAGCAACGAACAAACATTAAATTTCTTGTTAAATTTGGCAAGAGTAGAAGTGAAATCAGGGACATGCTAGTCCAAGTTTATAGGGATGGTGCTATGAAGAAAAAGGCAGTGTACAAATGGATTAAAAGTTTCTCTGAGGAGAGCGAACGCATCACTGATGAAGAGAGGTCAGGGCGGGCAGTAACGAGCGGAACTGATGAAAACATTGCAAAAATTCATTGAATTGTGCATCAAAATTGTTGGCTGACTGTGAGAAGCATAGCAGACCAAATAAACACTGATAGAGAAACAGTTAGGAAAATCTTAACTGAAAATCTTGGCATGAGAAAGGTGTGTGCAAAAATGACCCTGAAGGAGCTCACTGATGAACAAAAGCAAAGGAGAATACCAGGTTTGCCAAGACCTTTTGGAGAGGCAAGACGATGTTTTGGGCTGTGTTATCACTGTTGATGAAACACGGGTGTACCAATATGACTCTGAAACAAAGTGTCAAAGTGCACAATGGAAGTCAGCCAATTCTCCACAACCGATGTTGCCTCAGTCGAAATCAAGAGTCAAAACAATGTTGCTAAGCTTTTTTGATATCAGAGGGATTATTGATTATGAATTTGTACCAATTGGACAACTAACCAGTTTTCTATTTGGAAGTGCAGAAAAGGCTGCGTGAAAAAGTTAGATGAAAACAACCTGAACTTTTCGCCAACAATTCATGGCTCTTGCATCATGACGATGCACCAGCTCACAGGACACTTTAAGGGTGGATGGACTAGGCGCTCGTGACGGTGCATACCATGTTTCCCCCAAAATAAGACCTCGCCGGACCATCAGCTTTAATTCGTCTTTTGGAGCAAAAATTAATGTACGACCCGATATTATATTACATTGAATTATATTATATTATATTATATTATATTATATTATATTATATTATATTATATTATATTTTAGACCCGGTCTTATGTTATATTAAAATAAGACCGGGTATTATATTATATTACATTATACCCCATCTTATATTGTATTAAAATAAGACCAGGTCTTATATTAATTTTTGCTCCAAAAGACTCATTAGAGCTGATGGTCTGACTAGGTCTTATTTTCAGGGAAACATGGTAGCTTCCCAAGGGGAGTACTTTGAAGGTGACCGTAGTGATATTCAGCAGTGAGGTATGTAGCACTTTTTCCTAGGATGAGTCTGTGAATTTAATTGGCATACCTCATAAAAAGCTATAGGTTCCTTTGAGGAAGGATTGGATGGATCATTATCATATATTTTTACTGTGATGTTGCAGGGTGCTTATTCATGGTGTTTGAGCCTCTCCTTTAATCAATGAGTTCCAGAGATGAAAACTGGCTGGCAGTCTGACACTGGGCAGTGGATCCCAATTTTTAATTGGGGCAGCTGCCCTCAGGTTCCTGATCATTCATCCTTGACTTTGATTTATAAATCTGCACTGTCCGATACGGTAGCCATGTAGGGCTTTTAAATTTTAAATGAATTAAAATAAAATATAAAACGTTACGTTCCTCATTTACACTAGCCACATTTCCAGGATCTCTCATTTCCAGGATCTCTCACTTTGAGAATCACGCTGATAAATTACTTGCAAAAGTAAAACCTCAAAGTTATAAAGCTGTGGGAGTTCCCTGTTCATTCTCAACTCAATTCACAACTTTGCCCCAAATTGAGTCTGCCCTCTGACAGCAAAGCTGCAGCTTTTTAACCACCAAGCTTGGGGGGGAAAGAAGGGAGCTGATCCAGGCAACAGTCTCCTGCCACAGACTCTTCTTGCTCACAGTTTATCAAGTATAAGTTCTTTTCAATTTGTAGTCTGCCTTTGGCAATTTCCAATCCCCTAAATTAATTATTTTTGACATTGCCCCCTAGTTTTATATTATTCTCTAGGGAGAACAATTACTGATCTCTTTATGACCCCCAAATCAGAAGTCCCTCCAAAGATCTGCTTTTAGTTGGTATAGCCATTAACATGTAGTTAATTCTTAGTAAACACTGGCTAATAATGCGATTTATACAAGTGTTAATAAAGTGCCTACTAGGTACATAACATGAAATCAGATCACTTTTCTGGCAAAAGCTTTTAAAACCTACCAACTTATCTTTCTCAGAGTAGAATGCCATGTTCTTTTAATGGGCAACCAGGCGTCCCAAGATCAGCACCTCCTCCACACCCTCACTGCTCTGGGACCAATTTCCTACAACCACATTCATCACTCGCTTGTACATCCTAGATTTTCAATATATATTTATTGAATGAGTTGAATAAATGAATGTACATTGTGCTTAGCAAGGTGAAGAGAATTGAGAGAGAATCATAAAGAAGATAAGATTGAGCCTCTACTCTCTTCCCTCATAACTCCTCCCCAGGTAAAAATATTGGTATTGGAGAAAATGGTTATATTTGTAGGATTTCTCTCCTTGTCTCTTGCACTCCAGTACAGAGGTGGATTGTCACTTAATAGAATGAGGAAGAAGTCAACTTAGAAAGGACGGTGAAAGATTTTTATCCTGAGGAAAGTTGTTTTGTTTATGTAAACCTCAGAAAAATCTTACACGTGAACCTTGAACCTGAGACATCCTCATTGCTTATCACCCTATGCTATGAAGTCAATAAAAACTTCCAAGATTCTGTAACCCACAGCAGCCTCTGCCTAATTACCTGAAGTCCCACAGAAGCCATGGCTCCTGAGGGGATGGGTTTGATCTAATAATAAAAATATTAATAATAATTAATAATAGCTAACATTCATTTAAAATTACTACATGCTAGGCACTTTTTGAAGCATTTTATATGCATTATCCTATTTGATCCTCCTAATAACTCTGTGATGCAGGGACTAGCTATTGTTGTGCCCATTTTCTTTCTGAAGAAACCAAATCACGAAGTTACTTAATTGGTAGCAGACCATAAAAGGTCCAAAATGAGTGGCACAATAATTTAGTGCCACTGGACACACAGGAGATTGTCTGAACAATAATACCATTATTTTATCTGTCCCCACCCCAGGCAAACTTGCAGTTTGCTCTATTAAAGCCATGCATCTATGGTCACAGAGCCTCAGAGAATTCCTCTAGACCTATGGTTCTCACAAACGGCTATTTGGTCTCCCAGGGTATGTTTGGCAATGTCTGAAAATATTTTTAATTGTCATACTGTGTATGTCAGTGTGTGTGTGTGGGAGCTACTGGCATCTAATGGGCAGAGGCAAGAGATGTCGCTAAACATTTTATCATGCACAGGACAGCTTCCAACAACAAAGACGTATCCATCCCAAATGTCAATAGTGCTAAGTTGAGAAACTTTGCTCTAGACTTGCCCTGCTCTCCATTCTGAATCTACTTTTTCTCTTTTGGCATCTCTAGTTTCTGTCCCATATCTTCTTCTTGCTTTCTCTCTTTATATGGACATCCTTCAGATTGCTGCTTCAGCTGGACTGTCAACTTTGATTATAACTTTGTCAAGACTAGAATGCTTCTGGCTGTGGGTAACAGGAATGACAGCCCAAATGGGCTTAAATAAGGACAAAATTTATCACACATACCCATGTCTATAGATAGGGTAGTAATGAAGAGCATTTATATGATCAGAGGTAAGGTACGATTTAGTTTTCTCTGTGACTGCTTTCCACTCTCCATTGTCAGCTTTGTCCTTAAGTTGGCTTCTTTCATGGTTGTAAGATACAACGGGCAGCAAATGGGGTAACCACCTTCATTACTCACATACAATAGAGAAAAATAAAAAACTCTTTCCCTAAACCATGGAATATGTCCTTTCCTTCATTCTGATTGGGCCTGATGCACACCCAAACCTAGATAAAAAATATTTGTGCATGTGTCAGTTATATACACGTAAATGTCTAACCACTATGCTATATGCTTGAAACGAATGTAATATTGAAAGTCAACTGTAATTGAAAAATATAAAAAACAATTAAAAAATATTTGGAGAGGAATGCCATATACAGATTGGCTTACTATTCAGGATCTATCACTAGAGTTCAGCATAGGTTGGATAATTGAAATCAAGGTGGGGAAAGAGGAAAGAGGGGATTGGATGTTGGATAGACCACCAGTTGAACCCACCATGCCCCTGCCTACTGTCTTGAGTATATTTCTTTGTTCTATTCCTTGTAGCCAATGGACCAGTCCCATCCCTCCCTCCCTATCTTCACTCCTAGATTCTGGAATAACCGCCCAGATATCTCATCTCATTTTTCAACAAACCAGACAAAATCACTGAGGATGAAATTAATATGAAACTCTCAGAGGATGTGAGACTTGAGATGGGCATCTTTTCTTTTCAGTGCAACAGGTTTTAAAACATAAGATGATTAGAAAGAGGAGAACTGGGATTTTTAAGAATTATAGCATAGTATATAAAACCCTTTTAGGAAAAAAGACTTTTATTTTCTTTCATAAATCAGGGCAACAGATTTATTGTACAAATTACCTATTTTTTAAAATAGTTGTATCAAATGTAGTCAATTTTGCGAAGAAAATGTTATAGTAATATATCCTGTATTACAATAAATTATTTGACCCAAATACGGTCCCTGCTGAGCCTGTCTTGAAGAGAACTTGCACTTTTAGATAAGAGTAGAAGTCTGACTAGGTGCATAGAAAATAGGAAAAGAGCTATATCTTTAAAAAGCAGTCTTTTCTTCAGTTTCTAATTTTAATTTTACTAATGTAATTAATTTCCATTTGACTTGTGCTTCTAGAGGCTAATCTTTTTTTAAAACATAAATGGTATTAAATAATATATTCTTTAAGCAGGTTGCTATAATCTACTTTGAAATTTTGAAAGGTGATAGACAATCCACACCTCCAGGTAAAGTCTTTAATTTTATCACTTTCTTTGGACTAGACAGACCACAGTTAAATTCCTGAGTATAGAAAATGGATACATCTCACTTCCAGAAGCGCCAATTCTACAAAATATTTCATGTTATTATTATGTTAACCATAGCTTTAGTCTTTCACTGGTGCATATGCATTTTTTATATATTACATGAAAACAAGATCCACTGACAATGCAAAAAAGGAACAGAAAGTATCAATACTTTATGTCTTTTTGCTTTTTTTGCATCATTATTGTTCACTGTATTTTACCATTTATTATTACTTGCCATCAGAAAGTGGTCAAAGACAAAGGGTTAAATTAAAATGAATCTATTTGTCTCTTGCAGCTCTACTAAATTATTTTTTTTCTGATATAAGTTATTTGTAAAAAATGAAATTTTGAGGTTTAATTTGGATTAGATCTTATTTTTTTCATTGCAACAAAATATGAGTTTTAGAATTTAAAAAGTAAACATTGAACTGTCATAATTATATAACTGTAAATTTATGGTTACATTCACTAAAATTATTTGAAGAAATATTCATAAGAAAGGTTAATTTTCATAAATTTTAATTTTCATAAAAACAGTCAAACGATAATAGAAAAAAGGAGTTATTTTCAAATAATTCTTAATAAACACCAGATAGAGACATACTTTACACACATACTTGTACATACATATAAATTTAGTTTTCAGAAAACCAAGTGTTATGAATTGTGGTTTTTATTAAGAACACCATAAAACCACTTTCAGAGAAAAAATTTGTGAATAAACTACAAGTCATGTACTTTTGGCAGAAGAGTTCCTGCTTCTAAGAAGACAAAACCAAGGAAACTTCATATAAAACAAACAAACAAAAAAATCTCACATAGCTTCTGGGACACTAGCTGAAATGAAGCCATATCTTATGAATCAAGTCAGGTCCCTTTCTCTGCTACCAAAATAAATTCAAGAACTGAGGCACTTTCCACAAGTTCCAATGAAAGACATTTTTTTTAAAAAAAATCTGCATATGTCTGGTATACATTTTTATTACCCGCAATCATCTAGGTGTTTCTCTCTACTCTAATTGTTTTACTGGGCTCAGCCAAATAGATTGGATATATGCAAAACAAAAGCAAAGAGATAGCAATGTAAACACTTTAATATTAATAAAGGAGACATAAAGACAGATTCCATATTGGAGTAGGCACTACCTTAATCTTTTTGTACCACTATAACAAAAATACAATACACTGACTGACTTAAACAACAAACAATTATTTCTCACAATTGAGAGGCTGGAAAGTCCAAGAGCAAAGCACTAACAGACTTGCTGTCTGGTGAGAGCTCACTACCTGGTTCCTAGATGGCCATGTTCTCCCTGGGTCTTCTCCTGGGAGAAGAGGCAAGGAAGCGCTCTTGGGCCTCTTTTAGAAAGGCTCTAATCTCATTCATGAGGGCTCCATTCTCATGACCTAATCATGTCCCAAAGGCCCTACTTTCATACACCATCACATTGGGTTTCAATATATGAAATTTGGAGCGACACAAATGTTCAGTCTCTAGCAGCACGTTTCAAGGCCCTGACACAGGGAAGGGCCAGGCAGGGATGAAAATATTCTTCCATGCTCTGTATGTCTTTGTGTCATACAGACATACAGAGTGTCATACGCACATACGGTGTGTGTGACTTAATCACCACACCGCATTCCAGACAACAGAGCCACAACAGAAACAAGCGTCTGCAGCCGTGGTTAGGAAAACTGGTGGACCACTAGCATCATCTGGGAAGTTTTAAATGATGCCACAACTTGGGCCCTGCACCCAGTTATTTGAATTTAATTCATCTGGGGTGGGTCTGGGTATTACTATTTCTAAGAAATTCCCCTCGGTGATTTAATGTTCAGTCATGTCAGAGACCCACTGATGTACAGCTCTGGAGATAATGAGATGAAGTCAAAGCCAGGAATGATGGCTACATAGGCCTAGACAAGGAGGCAGAGAGAAAACATGGACAAAACCCAGGAAAATGTCCTGAGAGGCAGATACTAAATCAACCCCGACCAGTGCCGCTGGGCAGCCAGCCTCTACGTCTGATTGTGAATCTGATTCATGAAGGTCCATGGATGTTTTTACCTGCTAATTAGGAGTTATGCAAAAAATATAAAATTACTAGATTTTTTTAAAAAGGGATGCAAATACATGGATTTATTTGAAATGTACCTAATTATCATTAAATGAAACACCAGTTTTGGATTTTTTTTCAGATGACAGAGTATTCTTGCCTTTTGTTTCCTTAAGTTTAAACACTTTTAGAAAAAGGAATGCATGTTCATTATTTATAATAAAGGTTTATATTAAAAATATGGATGTCCCTTGGCCAAACCTGCTGTCATCTTCATTCCAGGTGTCCAAAGCGAGCCATTTTCAACTCCTTTGGTTGTTTCTTCTGGTGTCTACTTCCGTATTTCTCAATGCTATGTCTACAGTTATTTTTATTGATCAGTTTTAGACCTTCTCTGTGGCGTCCTGTTTTGGTAGATGGAGATTCAGCGGGGTGATGACACCTGCCCTACCCGTTTGATGTAGTTACATGAACACATCTTCACTTCCACTTCTCAGTGCCCGGTTCTTTGACTGCCGCACCCTCAGGATCCCAGAAGCTCCAGGCACTGCTCAGGGTTGAATTAAGCATCTGCCTCCGAGGAATCCAACAACAACCCCCTTTCTCACAGCCACAGGGATCATTAGGAGATAAGCAGCTTTTTCTCATCAACACTTAAACAAAGTTGAAATAAACCCCTTTTACTGTACAAGGGAACTATTCAACACTTTCTTAAGAGATACACTCCTCAAGCTTTCATTTTTGGATACTTCCTCCCCGCCCACCCCCCTTTCTGAAAGGGGCTACTTTCTATGCCTCAAAAATGAATTACCATTCTTGGCATCAGCCTCCAACTATTCCAAGATGCCCACTACTGTTCAGGTTGGGGCCACTTCCAGTGATTCCTAGGAGAGTATCTGACACACTTGTAACCAGAAAATAAAAAAAGAAATAGAAACCCAAGTTTTGTTTGTAGCTGGGCATCTCACTACAACAGTAGATGACTTTTCTGGATGATTATTCAGAAAAACCTTTATTTAAACCTGGGGGTTCAGGCAGGTTTGTTTACAACCTACTTTCATTGCTTTATAGAAATGTCTCTGTACACTTCCCACACAGGCACATGTAAATGCAGAGCTGAGCAATAATTAACTAAGGCGATAAAACAATAAACAATCCAGTGGGTTTAGCATTAAGATATGTGAATGTTTTGTTTTAGAATCTCTGTCTTTCGTGATGAGCTTGATTTTTTTCTCTGCTTGGACTAGAGCTGCCTCCTCCTCTTCTCTTCCAGAACATTTTCTTCTTCAGTAATATAAAGCTATGCTGGGTATGTGGCCCCAGGCTTTCTTTAGGAAAACAGCCAACAGCACTCAGGGACTCTACAGAGCAGCCACCAAGACTGGGAGGAAGACCTGTAGCTTGTTGACTTGGCTGTTTCTGGTTGATTCTAACCCCTCTTGCTATTGCCAATTCAGATTTCAATAACTTAATGTTCACCATTGCAAGTATATAAATTGGGATTCATTTGAATAAGCTAAATCTCCCTTTGATTCCAGAGAACACACACTCTTTCACAAGGTGTGTAAGAATCCTGGAAAATTTCACAACCCCTCCCCTTTGTTCTCATTTCCCCTCCACTGCCTTCTACATCTTTCATGTGGCAACAGCCTCCTCAGAAGATCCTTCCTGGAAGTGATATGGTGATGTCTTTCTAAGTCCTGCCAGGCAGAGTTAGTTGTTCCATTCTTTTTGTTTTCATAACATTTTGTCCATATCTCTGTAACAGTTCTTTTTAATACCACACTGTAATTTATTTCATTACTCTCTAATTCCTCTATCCACTTACAGGAAAGGCCCATTTCTTAAATGATTTTGTGTTCCCTGTACCGAACTCAGTGCCCAAATCAAAACAGAGGCTAAATAATTGTTGATTGAGCAAATCAATAAAAGAATCCTAAGATGGAGGCATTGGGAACAATCTATGATTTATGCTATTCCTTCCTGGGAATATATTGCTTGGCCTATATTCAGGAGAACCATCTATGACCAAAAATAGCCATAGACTATCCAAGAACTCAACCAAAAGAATTCAGGCATGTCTTTGAGGAATATTGTTCTTCCAGGGATCCAGGAGTTTCTTCTGCAACCCAGAGACTGAGAGAACAGAGTAACTGTCTAGTATGTACTCCTCTTCCACGGTGGACCACATAAGAAATATCCTTTTCTTTGTGTTGCAAATGGCATTCATCAGAGAACAGGGGGACATATCTTTCCGAAATCTTCCCTTGGCAGTTAACTGAGTGAAACTTTTTGGGAGATGGAGCAAAAGGAAACAATGGTATGATAAGAAGATAAGAGAATGTTTTCCAAATAGCCTCTAAAATTTGGAGGATTATGCGAGCCGTCCAGCTTGAAAACTCTGAATAGTTTTGAAAGCACTGATTTGTAAATTTGTACAAGTAAAACTGCAGGTGGAAACTGGAAGTTGGGGTAGCCTATACACACTGCTGTGCGTGTGAATCACCCGTTTTAGAGTCTCTGCAACTAATATTGATCTTATTGTTTAACCATTTGTATTACTTTCCCAGGGATGTTCTAACAACAAATTATCACAAATTTAGTGGCTTAGAACAACGAAAGTTTATTCCCTCACAGTTCTGGAGGTCAGAAGCCCAAACTTAAAGTGTCAACAGGGTTGGCTCCTTCTGGAGACCCTGAAGTAGAATCCATTCTCTGCCTCTCTCCCAGCTTCCGGCAGCTGCTGGTGAGCTATCCTTAGTACCACTTGGCTTACAGACACATCACACCCATCTCTGTTCCACTTTCACATCACCTTCTCTGTACGTCTGTATCTCAAATTTCCCTCTCCTTTTTCTTATAAAGACACCAGCCATAGAATTTAGGGCTCATTCTAAACCCAGGATGATCTCATCTCAAGATCCTTAACTTCATTAAACCCATAAAGACACTCTTTCCACAAAAGGTCACATTAACAGATACCAGGGTTAAGATCTGGACATATTTTTTGGGGGGTGGGTGGAGGGTACATTTCAATCCACTATAACTTTTAAGGCTTTTTTAAACATTTTCATTTATGTAAAACACATATTACATTTTGTATATATTAAGGATATGATTACAGAAGCAAAGTAAAGTGAAAGTCGAGGTAATTGTCTGGAAAATTCCAGGAAAATGGTCAATTTAGACCCATGTTGCTAAATATTGTAGGCTAAACATACTTTGAAAATTAGTATGATGCTCTGGGCAGATTCACTCAGCTTTAAAAGATATGGAGTTGAGAAAAAGACAAAGTAACATCTAGGATCAGGGAGACTTATTAGAGAACAACAGTGAGGCGAGACTTTTCAGGCTCAAAAACATTTGGAAGATCTGGTGACTTGTGAAAATGACTTGAATGCTGCAAAATTACTTAACCATAGATATATATTTTATTTCTTACAGTCTAGAATTTGTGCTTTGATCTATAATTCTGCAATTTAAGATATTAATTGGAGTGAATCAGTTGGCTAACATTTATTGAACTCTTAGTGTTCAATTATGAAAGAATCAAGGCATGTACTTTACTCTGTTTTACTAGCTTCTGTTGGCCAATGATATTTATATGATTAAATAATGTTTTGATAGCTTTAGTGCTGATTCCGTCAACAATGTACTTGGTTACAGATGGATCAGTACAGTGAATTTTTAGTATAAATGAAGAATTGGATTTATATGTTATTAAACACAGTACTGTGATTTATGATACTTCTTCCATACAATGATTTAGTGAATGCAACTGAAACGTGCTTTGCTTGGTTATAGAAGAAATTTTTAAAAATGTGTTTAACAAATATATAATTGAGTTCTTAAGGTTAAAAAAGAATAAAGTATAATTGTTAGTTAAAGAAATTGTACACTAATGAGTCATTATTTGAATAATTTGTCTTTATAAAAGTGGTGAGCACAAAAACCTTTTAAAATATTAAAGACAAGGCAGTAAAAAAGATCATGTTAAGCAGTTTTGGCCCTTTTTACTAACCAAAATACGTGAAATATTTATTGCATTGTAAAGAAGTGCTTGCTACATTGATTTCTTTGGTTTCTTAACCCATCTGGTCAATTTTGGGTCAGAAAGATGAGAAAAAGTGAAATCAGAGAATGCAGAATTGAAACAAAGGTGGTAGAGAAAGAAAGTAGAATCATTGGGGTAAGTGTAAACAGACATCAAAAAATGTAGGGGTGCGTGCGTGTATGTGTGTGTGTGTGTGTGTGTGTGTGTTTGTGTGTAGGAAATGGATCATTGAATCGATTGTTGTCCAGAGATACAAGTATAAATATCCTACATTCGTACTGCTTTATTTTCTCCTCTTCAGCTTTTAACACATCTTAAAAAGTGTTCATAGTAATTATTGCAAGCAATATTTATGTGATTGGACTGAATGAAAAGTTATGATGATGTGATTACATTGTATGTTAAGATTCAACTTTAGTAGAAAACGCTCCTATTACTTTTAAATATCCAATTTGGAGAGGGAGAGTGTGCAATAAGACAGTCTACAATATTGGAAAACGTTGGAGTAAGGCACATGGAAAATGATATCTATGTAGCAGTCCTTCTTTATTGCATGTGGAGAAAGGGATGTGTAATGAAGGGACTGCAAATGCCATCTTTCTATTTCCACCTGTGCTTTTTCTCCATCCAGCAAGAAAATGTCCAAGTTACTCCTGGTTAGGTTTCCAAAAAAGAGGTAAGATACAAAAAGGAATGTTTGCTCATTAAAAAGAAGAAGAAACAGAACATAATTCTTTATCATTACCATGGTGATTTGTGAATGTAGAGACCAATGAGCCCTTAGTTAAACTAGTGTAGGAAAATGGAAAAAATCAGGAGGCTGGACTCCAGCCCAAGAACCACTTCCTCTAATTCAATGGGTGAATGCTGGTAAACCATCACACATTTCTGACCCTTAATTACATCCTCAGGGGTAATTCAAAATTTATCACCATTATTTGGGAAACAGCTAAAACTTCATGGTCTTCTCATTTAAGGAAGGATTAATATGTCTGATTATTTAAAAATAACTGCATGGCAAATCACCATAAACAAAGTAAAAGAAAAATCACACATTGTGAAGAAGGTATTTTCATCTTATATTTCTAATATATAAAGAAAGTACCAAAAACAGGAAAGAAAAAGACCAATAGTTTCAGAAATATGGGAAAAAGACAGGCAGTTCACAAGAAGAAGTAAAAATTGAGTTTAAAGATGTGTCAAGATATTTAAAGATGCTCAACTCAGTATAGAAACAAATGCAAATTAAAACTATGTTGGGATACCATTTCTAACCTATCAGATTGAAAACAATCCAAATGTTGGGCACTTTGTTCTGTTGGCCAGGTTGTTGTGAAATAGGCACTCTCGTATAGTGCTGATGGGAATACAAAATTGTTACATCCCTTATAAAAAAGAAATTTGGCAATATTTTGCCAAATTACATATTAATTTACCCTTTGATCCAGCATTCCAACTTCTAGGAATGTAATCTAAGAACATACTCATATAAATAGAAATGACATTACCAAAATATTATTCATTGTATTTGGGTATATAATATGTGCTATATACTGGGGTTACCACAAAAATGTATACACATGACTTGTATTCATCTTTTGTTATCGGTATATATTATTACAATTTTAATACAGTATTTTCCTTTCCTTGGCACCCTCTGTATGCATACTAAAGATCACACACACACACACACACACACACACACACACAGATGTATATACACATATAAATTCAATTACATACATATGTATATATACATATATATGTGTGTATATATATATGTATGTATACATATATATGTGTATATATATTTGTAATAGTAATAAAGAAAAATAAAACACAACCCAAATGGTATGGTATACCTCACAATGGAATACTAGGTAGACATATAAAGGAATGAGGAAAATTCTCTACACACCAATGTGGTTTGAGTCCTAAGATATAATGTTAAGTGAATAAAGCAAGGTACAAAATGATAAATCTATACCTATACCTATATCTATGTATATCTGTATCTATATCTATATCTATATATCTATATCTATTGTACATCACCTTGCGTAGAAAAAGGGGAGTGTGCACGTGTATTTGTTTATTTATAAAAATAAATACTGAAAGGAGAAACTAGAAATTAACATAAAGAGCCTATAGGGGAAAAGGGATTAAGGTAGATAAAGGAGAAATGGTAATAAGACTTTAACTTTTTTAGTTATACAGCTTCAACTTCTTGATTGTGTAAGTATGTACATAGTCACAAAACAAATTTGAAACAGCAATATTTAAAAATTGAAAATACACTAAAAGAATTGAGTCTAAATGCATTGCAAGTTACAGACAAAATTATTCCAAGAAAAGGATTATTTCTAATGACTTTGGAGCTCATTATTTTGCTTATTCCCTGCATAATTCCCTGCATAATTTTTGAATATTGAATTACAAACTATATTCTATAGACATACATGTTCTAAGGTCATATATTTTAAAGACATATAGACATGCACAGAATTCTTCAAGTTCATTAAGAAGACTCACTGTTGGTGATATAATCAAACACAGGACAGAAATCTCAGAGGTGAGGAAAAACTATATATGAATATGCAAGGACCCAAAACTAAATTCATTTTGTTGAACTCAGTTTCTCAAACTTAACTGACTACAGACGCATCTCTGTGTGTGCATGTATAATAGCTAGTAGCAGTCACAAAGCTAGTGTTCTATGGAGTGCACTTTGGGAAAGAGTGCTCTACAACATGGTTAGTTACTACTGTTCCTGCAGGAAATCATGTCTCCAGTCATTCCATTAATGGATTTTTCTGCTACTTTCTTTTCTGTCTTCTTCCTTCCTATGTCCAGAGTATCCAGGAGCCTTCGTGAGAGGGGTGTGCCAAACCAGACAGAGTCATTGCTGATACCACTTACTTGTGCCCTCAGTAGTTGTTTGAGCCCCATCTAATAAATGTGCAATCTCCACTTGGTGGTGGACGGCTGCTGGGAACACCCAGTTTTACGGCTCAGTGATTCATATAGCACCTGGTTCATGAAGGGGATCTCAAGTAACTTGGTGTCCTCATAGAGGTTGGTTTTTGAAGTTCAAGGATTTCTACTGTTAATTCATTTCACTTAAAAACTAAATGGAAAAAGAGCAAGTGATGCTTTTTAAATAGACATCACCAAAGATGCCTGCAAAGTCAATTTCTCTAGTTTGTAATTATTTTGTTATTTCATAGCATATTTAACTAAATGAAGAATAGTTTTTCACAGCCAGCTTTTCTATTAATATCCACCATCCGTTCCTAATAGTTTGTGCACTTAGTTTATCGTCATACATGCAGAGAGCTTCTTTTTCACACTTGCTCAGCCAAGCAAGATAAGGCACTATAATTATAGAGAAATGTATCCTTTTTAGAGTTAAAACATTCCCTGCATAATTTTTGTGTGTGTGTGTTCAGAAAATAGATAACAACTATGAAGTAAGCCAAATTTACTTTTACTTTTGCCAAGTTATTCGTCAAAATTTCACAGGCCATACTGGAATAAAGAAATATGAAAATGAACTCAATTTCTTGTTAACAAATTATAGTTTGTATCTAAAATAAACACATAAAATTTATTGAATTGGAGGAGATTTTAGTACAAGTAAAATATAATTTTTGTTTAAAGCTAAGATTATAGCCGAATAGTCACATATTTTACTATTTCATTATGCTTATTTCCAGATCTCCCAGAACAAATAAGGCATTTTTTTCTTCTTTACTCATTTATGGTTCCACCTCTACCTAGGTGCAGATTGTATAGATGTCTTGTTCTGTTGTTGTTTAACTGGTCTTTCTTTACTTTGTTTCTTACAGGTTCTTAAGATGTTAATATAATAGGTAAAAATTCATACTTACTTGTCATAACAATTATAAAAATATTTGCATCATTTTATTACTAGAGACCATACTTTTTTATTTATCACCAGTCTTGAACCTAGACACATTGTGATTTAGAATTTTTCTGAAAAATTAATGTAAATACACTATGTCTGTCTTATGGGAATTTGAATCATGTAAATCAACCAACCAAGTAATATAAAATATTAATGAAATCTTTATAAAAAAATGTGAAAGCATGTGTGTTATCTATAGCATATAAAAGACAAAATAAAGAATAATTTCAAGGTTGGCAAGTGATTTGCACATTGTGTTTACACTACCGCCACATGGTGATGCCACTTAAGTTGATAGACATGTCTATCATTACTGTAGCATTCTGGGAGCTGATCTATTGTGCATAGGAATTAGGACTTTGTTCTAGGGACTATGGTGACTGCAATTCTGTTACTTTGCCATTCACTGTTAATATTTTTAGATCACATAAAAAAGCATCCAAATATTTTAGTGATGGTCATTAGTGCTGAAAAGAAACTCTAAAATCAGTAATTTTGGAATGGAAGATAGAGGTGATGAAATGCTATGAAGAATTTCTGATAACTGCCGTTATATACTATGCATACTTTTGGAGAACTCTGCAAAATATCAGAGATAATGTTGCAAAAATCAAAATGAGATATGAAAGCAAGAAAAAAGCATGTTTATTATAAATTATTCATTCTAAGTAGGCATTACGAACCATACTCTCAACTTGGGAAAGTGAGGTTTGAATTATCAAAGTTTTAAAATAGCATCTCGTTGCTTGTGTAAAATGCTACTTCCCCAATACCGAAAGAGTTTTTTGTATTTTTACTTTAAAGTGAGGAAGTTGCTTTAAATGTGGAGATTTGGAGACAGGAAAGTGAGGAAGAAAAGATGGTGGTTTGAGTAAACTACTGTCTAATATCCGTCTGCCTTCATAACTCTTCTATTTTTCCATTTCTAATATCTGCTCTGATTTAAAAAAAAAATTGACTCAAAGAATAGGTCAGTGGACAAGAATAAGAGAGAGCAACTGAAGACAGGAAATAAAGCTACCAACTCAGAGTGCTTTTACATTGGAGAGATAGATACAGCATCTTAGAGACACTGATAAGGTAGATCTCGCTACATTCTCTTTCATCTTAACTTTTCCACTCTAACTCATAACTATCTCACTAGCATACTTCTACCAGGTAATTCCACATCTAGCAAGATTTTAAATGTCAAGCTGCTTAGGTATGCTATTATTGACATATGCCTTCACGGATACTCGTATTTTAGCTATGAAATACGGCAAGCATTTTCTCCCAGTATATTCTAGACTATATTCATTAGGGGTTGACACTCAGGTCCTGTTTGACAACTGTAGCACGTGCAAAACTATACATAAGGAATGCTAATAAATTACTGGAGACCATTAATAAACATGATGATTTTATTTCTTGGATAATAATACCCTCTATGAATGGTAAAGAAGTGTTGAAATAAATTATGGCTTACCTGTTAGATACCCTTGGAGGACTGATCTAATTTAATTCTGTGTAGCAGCAGAATTTCTTGGACACATTTTCTATAAACAGGTCTCATTTTAAATTAGTACATTGCTGAGTTTGGATTTCCCCAAGAGATAAACCTTTGAGGGAACCCAAATTAATAAAGTTGGAAAGAGGGAAAAGAAGGTAAGAAAAGCCAAGAAAAACGTGAGTTAATGAGCGGGCTATTGCTACTAGGGTTCAACCCTAGTGGGAACACATTAAGAAATAAATGCAACACTCCTGGCCTGTCCTTCTGGATGACAGGACGGTTGGAGCATTTATCTATGAACTCTCATCCCCTTTTGTTTGAAGATGGACCTTGTGGTCTTAACTCTTCAGCATTCCAGTACTACCTCATCACACTGGGTCAAAATTAACGAAAAACATTGAAGAGAGACAGACCTTTGAGGTGGGATGCGAGCTTGCTAGATACTGTGTACTTCAGCTTTGGGTGCACTCAGGTGGGCTGAGGGAAAGGTAGAGGCATCAACATCATCTGCTACATACATAATGTTAATATTGAGTAAACAAAAAATGTTAAACCGTAATGATAAGTGCAGCTTGTTCACATACACATTACTAGAAATAGTCTCATCCACTTCCCTTGCATAGATTTTCTTTTAGACTGACTGCTTCCCCTGCAAGCTTTGCCTGAAGTGCACATAATGATTCCCCAAGGCAATCTTCCCAGTATTTTCTAAGTGTTTTGGTCTTAGAATTCCTCAAGAGAAGAGTTTCTAAAATATATGCAACATCAGGTCCTAAAGATATAAAATAGGAAGAGTTGTTACTATAATGGCAATACAGTGAATTCGTAAATAATCTAATCTTTAAAAGAAAACATGTGTGACAAAGTCAATTTTATGAAGACAACAGCTCCTTTAGACATGCATGTAATATGCAAAATGAAATCTTTCAGAATGTGTTTATTTTTAATATCTGGATTACTAAAGATTGACTGAATCTTTATGTGTTATATGCCAATTTAATGAACCAATAGACACACTGTTAGGGTAAGAGCAGAATATGGCAGTGAATAGAAATTGGTATCTATTATCTTAATGCAATGCCATTTTTATATAGCAAGACTTTTCTTGAGTCTGATTTGTTAAATGGAAGAGTAACCTTTGTGAAATCATTTGGCTATTAAATATCTGCAGTTATTTATTATGGATAACAACATAAATTGACTTTTTAGATTTCCCCCTGTTTTTATGTTTCTTTTCATTGAGAGAAAAAGGATAGTGAATTCTTGAGTATAAGGTCCTCTTCTCTGGTATAAGGAATAATCAGTGGAGATAGTGAAAATATTTTCTCTCACATTTATTCCATCTGTACACTGAGACTAGATCTATCTCAGTGCATTATTAGTAAAGCTGTTACTTGGCTAAATTTTTGCTTCTGTTGTTTTCTATGACTAATTCACATATATATGTATATATACATATATATACATATGTACATATATATATACATATATATGTATATATACATATATATATATATATACATATGAGTTCGGACAATTAAGTTCGTGAACTCATCCTAGAAAAAGTGCTAGATACTTCATTGCTGAATACCACTATGGTCACCTTTGAAGTACTCCCCTTGGGAAGCTATGCACCGATGCTAGTGCCTAGTCCACCCTTCAAAGCAATTTTGGAACTCCTTTTTCTGGAATGGCCATTAGAGCTGTCGTCACATTTTACCCTTGATGTCCGGATTGTCATCAAAATGTCTTCCTTTCAAAATTTCCTTTCTCTTCGGGTAAGGAAAGAAGTCATTGGGGGCCAGATCAGGTGAGTAGGGAGGATGTTCCAATACAGTTATTTGTTTACATGTTAAAAACTCCCTCACAGACAGTGCCGTGTGAGCTGGTGCATTGTCATGATGCAAGAGCCATGAATTGTTGGCGACAAGTTCAGGTCGTCTAACTTTTTCACGCAGCCTTTTCAGCACTTACAAATAGTAAACTTGGTTAACTGTTTGTCCAGTTGGTACAAACTCGTGTGTGTGTGTGTGTGTGTGTGTGTGTGTGTGCTTATTTTTATTTTATCTATACAATTGTCAGATCAAATTCCTTAAACTGGTTTTTATCATATCATCATCAAATTTAAGAAAATGAATACCACATCAAGACTAAAATTCCTTTGCCAAACTACTTTATCTATATGATTTCATCTTGGCTATCCAGTATGAACCACCACTATCCCCCACCTTATGTTCTATATAAGACTCTGGCCATTCTCTTTCAGATTTTTCACACAACAGGCTTATCCCTTCTTTTCTTTGCCTTCTATCATTCTGCTTCTAAAATCTAAAGGGAGCATTTTCTTCTTTTCCCTTACGTTTCAGCTTAGTTCCATATTTTCATTGACAATTTCTGGTAGCCAGCCACACAGATTTCTCCTCTAATTCCTTTTTTGTTTATCGTGTATATGCTACAAGAAGTATCTTGTACTTTACTTATTTGCTAATGGACTAAGTTACAAACTTCAGAACAATGACCTCAAATAATAATGTGCATAATAATTACTTGGGAAGTTCGTTAAAAATGAAAATTCTAGAGTCCCTTCAGATATTTCTGAAAAGGCAGTCATGGACCATGCCCTGAAAAAATACTGCTTTAGTTTTTTATATGTGTAAAACTATAATTTATTCATTTTTTTCTCTGGCTACATAAAATATATTATCTTCCCATCCTCCCTGAGTTGATTGATTTGTTGATAAAGACCTATCTTGACCACAGCTGGGCCAATAACTTAGCCTTGACCCCGAGGTGGTTTTAGAATCTCATGGACTTTGATAAGGAGTAAAAACTGCTAGTAGTCAGATAAATTTGACGTCACTTTGGAGTACAGGCAATGATATCACTGTAGAGTTAACTGTATCCACTGTCAAATAGTTTTTAACAGATTTGTTGAAGTCTGTTTCTCTCCTGTAATATGTTATCACTTAGATGACAGTAAAGTTCTCCAGTCCTAGATAGAAGTAAATTCTCCTGAAGCAAGATGGTACCCATCTTGTTGGCCCAAGATTTCACTTCAGAAAAATAGCCCTCCAGTTTAAGATAGCTAAAACTAGTTGAAAGAAAACAAGTAAATTTAAGGGTAGAACCTTTAAAACTCCAAAAAGAGGATGATAGAATAAAATTAGGCTTATTTTCCACTTAATAGACAAAGTAAATTTTCAATATTTGCTAAACTGCTTGTTCTAGTCTGTTTAGTTCTGCTTTCTACTATTAAATATTAGTTAAAATATACCACAGCATATTTCTTTAAAAGTAACAATTTCAGATAACCTGTTCTTTAGACCTATTATACACTTTAATTCTAAATTTAATCCTCCTGTCAGCAAGTCATGGGAAGCATATAACCACCCTATAGTCTTTTTTTCTTCTATCTGATTTGTAATTCACAGCTTAAGGTTTTTGTACTAAATTTAAAAAAAATTTCGATATAAAAATTTCCAACTTCCTCTGTTCTCTGTTTGTGAAAAGTAATATCATAGCTTAACGACTTAAGTTTTGCTTTTTTACCCATTTCTCTTATTAGATGTTACTACATATTATATTGTTATTACTAACTAAGGCATTTAAAAATTAACTTTTAAAGATATATCATTTCTATCCAGATGAGGGAAAATAATCAGTGATACATTTCAAAATATAATTATTTAAGGAAAGAAAAACATTATGGTCTGAATCACTTGAAATATGCATAAGACTGCTACATGTATAATTTTTGAGTGAAGGAAGGGAAACAAGAATTATTGTATTTGTTCCAGATATTGAATGCATATTGTAGCATTGGAAAAATAAGTTCAGTTCTATGCTTCATGAATATTGGGGTATGCTGAGTAGAACAGTCTGATAATATATAGCCATGAAGTCACTTATTCATGGAGTAGAAACTATGTGGAGGTAGAGGAAAAGGAATGGGTGAGAATATGACTATTGTTGGTCAGAATATACAAAAGGACAATTAATAAAAATTTATGTAAAATAAGATTAACTTTATACCCGCCTCTCCAGGGCAAGAGAAGATGGGAAATGAAACACGATCAAAATGTAATTAAATATATAAACCTATTCAGCAACCATGCCAAAGACCAAAGGACGACTGATTTGGGAATTGAGCAAGATTGTCTAAGTAGATGTTAGCTAATCAATATAAAGTTATATAAAATTTTAAATGGCATTACTGTTAAAATGCATCAATAATTAAAATGACTTTTGCAGGGCTACTGTATATTGCATGCTTTTATTAAAAGTTGAAGATAAGGCTTGATTTTTCTCTTTATAGGTTTATATCAACAAATTTAGTTCAACAAAATATAACAGAATTAATGCTGGGTTCCAGGCACTGCACTAGCATTAGAAATACAAGAACATTGCCGGGGAAAATTAAGGAAGACCTGAATAAATGGAGAGATATACCATGTACATGGATCAGATATTCAATATTGTTAGAACGTCATTATCCTACCTCCCAAATGACCTATAGATTCAAGTCAATTTTCAATCAAAATCCCAGTAGACATTTTTGTAGGAATTGACAAACTAATTCTAAAATTTGTATTGTAATGCAAAGGACTAGAATAGGCTATGTTAGAAAGAATGATAAAATTGGAAGACATATACTAACTGACTTCAAGACTTGTTATAAATCTATAGTAATCAAGATACTGCAGTAATGGTGCAAAAATAGGTAAACAATAATGGAACATAACAAAGAATCCATATATACTGGGGGTGCCAAAAAATGTATACACATGACTTGTATTTATCATTTGTTATCGGTATATACTGATTATTACAATTTTAATAGTTTTTTCCTTTCTTAAAATGTGTATACATTTTTTGGCACTATATCTATATATCTATATATCTATATATCTATATATCTATATATCTATATATCTATATATCTATATATCTATATATCTATATATCTATGTATATATCTATATATATGTGTGTATATATATATATATATATATATATATATATACTTGAGTTTAGACAAAAGTGCAAAGGCGATTTCAGTGGGGAAAATATAATCTTTTCAACAAATGGTGCTGTAACAATTGGATATTCATGTGCAAGAGAATGAACTTTGATTTACACCTGGCACGATGCACAAAAATTAACTCAAAATGGATTACAGACCTAAATACAAAACCTAAGTCTATAAAATATCTAGAAGAAAATGTGTGATCTTGGATTTCTTAAAGATGACACCAAAGATGGTGACCACATTTTTCTTAGCTACAATACCAAAAGCACCATCCAAAAAAGAATAAATTGATAAATTGGATTTATTTAAAGGTAAGAACTTCTGCTCCTCAAAAGACACTGTTATGAAAAATGAGCCATAGACTGGGAAAAATATTTGTAACACACCTTTCTCATAAAATACTTCTACCCAGAACATACAAAAATGCTCAACACTTAATACGAATACAAGCACTAGAATAGAAATAGCAAAAGATTTAATAGACACTTCGTGAGAAATTTATGGATGGCACATAAGCATGTGAGAAGATGCTCAATGTCACGTAAACTAAAACCACACTGAGATATCACTATACGTCCACATAAAAAAGACTGCCCATATCATGTGTTGGCAAGAATGTGTAGCCACTGGAACTCCCAAAGTGTTCTCCTCCCTACTTCTACCATTAGGAAGTAGGGAGGAGAACACTTCGGCGGTTTCGCAAAAAGTTAAACATACACCTACTTTATAATCCAGCCATTTCACTCCTAGTTATTCACACTAGAGTAATGAAAGCATAGTTCATCTAAATATTTGAACACAAATATTCATAGCATCTTTTTTTTAACAGCCAAAAACTAGAAGCAGCCCAAAATGTTCATTAACGGTGAATGAATAAACACATTGTGGTATGTCCATAAAATAGAATAATACTCAGCCATAAAAAGGAAAGTATTACTGGTGCATACAGCAAATGGATGGCTCTAAAGATCATTACTCTGGGTGAAAGAATCCAGACAAAAATTACATGTTATCTAATTACACTTACATAAAATTCTAGTAAATGCAAACTAATCTATAACAGAAAGTGGGTCACTGATTGCTTGGGGATAGAGGAAAGGCCACCGGAGTGGAACAAGAGGGTGGGATTATCAATGGGACACTAGGAAACTTCTGGGAGTGGTGAATATATTCTTGATGTTGATTATAGCGATGGTTTCTCAGGTGTAAAAATGTTTTAAAATGTACAAATTGTGCACCTTAAATATCTTACAAACCTGATTTAAAGAAAGAATATTAGAATTATCTTTGATGTAAATAAGTAAATCATTTCTTGAATTATATATGAGTAAATTACAGTCACATATTTTATATAATAAAAATCATGGTAAAGAGTCTTACTCCCCCCCTTTTGTGTAAATGTTAGTATAGTCACTAAATTTGATTTTGAATGAATAAAATATCTAGTTCTTGTTTTAAAACGCTTTACCTAGATACATGCTTTTCTGCTGCATTTTAGAGAATAATAAGTGATTTCCAAGGAGCAAAGAAGCCTGGGTGATGCTCTTATTCTGGGTGTTCCACAAAACTGGCCAAATCTGACAGAAAAAATTCAGAGATGTTTTCTATTATGACAACCAGAACCCAGACAACATGCAGCTATGACTCTTTTTCAGTCCCTGAGTAACTTAAAGAAATATACAGACTGTTTAGTGGGAAGAGTCTAAAGATTCAGTTGTCTTATGAAAGCTCATGTCATGGGAGTCTGGCCAAGTCCTAGTCCAATTCTGAGAGAGAGAGAGAGAGAGAGAGAGAGAGAGAGAGAGAGAGAGAGAGAGAGAGAGAGAGAGAGACTTTTACAAAGATTTTATAAGCTTCAAAACTGAAAAAGTTTTTTCCCATTACAACATCCAAACACAAACTTCTGGGGTAGGAACTTGGTAAGACACATACAGGAGACCCCGGGGAAGACAGAATCAAGTGTGTCATCAGCAGTGTTCCCACAGCAGCCCAGAAACCTCTTCTCTAGCCCTTCACCTCAGATTTAGGGAAACAGACTCCATTGATGGGTGCAGGTACCACCCTTGCTTAGAAGGTTCATGTCTCATAATATTTACTGCATTTGTCCCATGAGACTATCTTCTAGGAATCCACATGAAAAAGTACACCCATTATAAGAGCAAAACCCTCAGGGAGGCCACAAAGCCATGGCTTCCCTCTAAATAATTATGATTCACCCTTGTTCTCCCAAGCCTTCTATTACTTCTAAGAATAGAACAGCAAAGCTTAGTGACAGTGTCCCAATCAGGTTTGCTGCGACATCAATCTGTAGATCCAGTATTCTCTAATTTGAACATAATGAAGCAGAAAGAGATATGGGATGTCAGTAAGGACACTCTAAAATAATTAGTTTGAAAAATTAGAGAAACAAAGGCAATCTAATGCAAAGATGTTTGTCATTCTAGTCAACAGGAGATGGAAGCAAGGTTGCCCGAGTCTTAAATTTATGGATGATTGATATCCCTAAATATCATCAGGATTCCTAAATGAATACAAATATATCATCACATATTATTTGAATGAATCTGCTGTGGAGATAAGCTGTTTTATCTGCTATAATATGCTCATCGTGAAATATTTTCCTTACTTTTAATGCCCTCTTCCATACCTTTTGATGGGCAGATTGCTGTTGTTACACAGCAGGGGGGTATTAACTGTCCCTTCGCCTTACACAAATTATGATCTAGGGTGAGGTGCATGAGAGTATGTACAGAATACTAGAGAAGAATCAAAGGGAAAGATAAATAAAAGGGAGATTAGTAACACGTAGATAATGACTCAGTTAAAACTGCTGGTCTATGTAACAGACCGACTAAGCAGGCGCTTAAAGCATTTTGCAAAGAGGGATCTCCAAAAAAATATTCTGGTAATCTAGAAAGAGGTTAACTACACTTACCCATCCATGTATGTTTTCTTTCATTTTAAAAATAATGCTTTTTTTCCCTCAGTGTCATTTTTATTTTGAGTTACATGTAGTAAGAAATCATAATCTTTCAAATGCTTATATTCTGTGATGTTCTTAACCTAGTTAGGAGTTTGTCTTGCAAGAACTAATAGAAGAGGGGAAAAGAAAAAAAAAATGATTGGCTCTAAAGCAATAACATTAAAGTTGCTTTTCAGGGGCAATAGAAAGGGGGTAAAAAAAACCCCCAAAAATGTTAATATGGTTGATAGAACCCGAAACAATAAATTTAATGATGGTAGAAACCATTTGGACTTTTTGGCTCTGTAGTAGTTGATGATCTCAGTATTTCCAGCCCCATTAAGATCTTATGCTTAATTTAAATTTAATTAATTGTACCTGATTTATGTTGTATCAAATAGTATATTTCCTTAAAAAGGGAATATATGCACAATGAGCACAAAAGGGGTACAGTGAAAAGTAAGATTCTGCTATTTCTAGGCATTCAGTTCCCCACTCCTCAGGCAAACTCTGGGAGCTCTTTGTGCAGCCTGAGAACTTTTACCTTTCTGTGCTTGAATATAAATATTTTGGCTATATGCAGATTTCCCTCTGATTGTTTTCATAAAGAATGTAAATACAATCATTGGTCATGGTGATCCCGCATATGTGACTTTTATGCAAACTTAATTTTCTGTTTCATAACAACAGGTGGTAGAGACAATAAAAAATTAAGTTGGGTGAAATGTTTTGTGTTGAATTAACAGTCCATTTTTATGTGAACTATGTCCTGACATGAACATAAGCATTCGAGAAAGAATGCTGTTTTTTCTCTCCTTTGAGGAAAACTGAGAAAAAAGTATTTTCCAAGATCTTCGTCCAGCTTGAAGCCCTGCATTTTTGGAATTGTCTTTTTGTTAGTAGCACACATGCAAGTGAAGACTGTTTATGTATACTCCACACAAACTTTGTATAGGGCCCCTTGAGCGACTTTACTAAAAATCACAAAATTCTTAAGAAGAACAGATTTGTAAATCTGTTGAAATTTTTATGCTCAATTAAATCAACTTATTTGGGTTCAGTCCTTGGACTTCTTCCTTGGCTCCAAATACCATCCATACCCTGATGACTCCAACATTTATACTGTATTCTCAAGCTTTCCAGAAACTCAGCATCCAACTATCTATATAACATCTCTCTTTAGATGTCTAACGAGTGACTAACATATCCAAAAGGAACTCTTAATTTTACTGCCAAAATTACTCTTCCACTTTTCCCCATTTCAATCTGTGGCAAGTTATTCATCTGGATGCTTACATCAAAAACCTTACAATCGACCTTGACTCCTTTTTCTTTTTCCTCATGTCAAAAAGTCAACCCAGACACAAAACCCAGCCTTCAAAACATATCTGGAACCTGACCACTTTTTACCACTTGCAGTGCAGGGTTCTAGTTGCCCTGCCCCCTGCTGTCTCCCACTTGGATTCTTGCAATAGCTTAACGTGGTTCCCTATTTAGATCCTGGATCTCACTGTCTGTCCTTCATATGGCAGCTCCCGTCATACTCCCTGCTCAGAATCGTCAAGGCCTCCCATTCATCTCAGATGGCTTATAAGGCTCTATAAGATCTGCCCTCCCATAGCTTTATGGCCTTATTTCTCCATCTCTTTGCCCCTCCGTACCAGCTGTTTCTTAAACATGCTAACCACATTTCTGCTAAGGACCACTGCACTTGCTGTTTCCTCTGCCTGGAAAGTTCTTCCACAGATATCTACAATGATTGCTGCCTCATGTCTTTGAAATTTGTGCTCAAATGTTATTTTGTCACAGAGCCCTCCCTGAACACTCTATATAAAATGTCAACTTCTCCTCACTGTCCTTCATTATCTCCCATATGTTGCTGGATTTTCAACAGAGCATTACCATCTGACGTGATTTTGAACTTATTTGTTGTCTGTCTTCCCCATCTAGGATGGAAGATAAGTGAAACCAAAGCAGGGTCTTTGTTTTGGTCATTATGTGCAATATGTTCGAAACTAACTCACTCAGCTTGACCAGCAGCAGTAATCTTGGGTTCAAGTAGCTAATTATACTCATTGGACTCACTAAGCCATTGTAGCACAAGATTCATTCAGCTTTGCCAGACATGTGGGAGACAATGGGAGGACAGTATCAAGTATGTCAGCAATAGGAGTTCCCACAGTAGTTCGGAACCTCTACTCTAGCCCTTCAAGTGACAGCTCAGGTTTAAGGAAAAAGCTCCCATCAATGGATGCAGGTACTACACTTGCTGAGATGGTCCATGTCCCATAATATTTGTTGTATTTGTCTCATGAGAATGTCTTCTAGTAATCCACAAGAAAAAGTACACCCATTACAAAAGCAATACTCTCAGGGAAGCCACAAAGCTTCCTTGTGGGTTCCCACTGGATATTTGTGGTTTACTCCTGTCCTTCCAGCATCATTTTTGCTATAAGTAATGTTGGCTCGTAACATAGCTGGCATTTCACATTTCCAGATCAGTGTTAAATGGTTAATCCAAGATGATTTTCCCATGGAGAGGGAGAAAGATTTATTTCTATTTATTTATTTTTTGGACTGTGATGCACAGTAGGTACCCAATATGCATTTGCTAAATGAACAAGTGAGTAAATGAATGAATAAATGAATGAGTCAATTAAGTAATGAGCATGATACCAGAGGAAAAACTTCAAGGTATGGTTAAGAAATTAAAAGTCAAACAACAGCCTGGGAAAAAAACATTTGCAAAATATGTATGTCCAGAATATACAAATCATGTCCTGAATATATAAACAACTTCTACAACTTAATAATATGATGCCAAAAAAAAAAAAAACCCAGTTCAAAAAAAGGGTAAGAGATTTGAACACTTTACCAAAGCAGATATACAAATGACAAACAAGCACATAAAAAGATATTCAATATTATTAGCCATGCAAATTTAAACCACAATGAGATAATTCTACACACTTACTAAAATAGCAAAATTTAAAAAGCCTGACTATTCAAGTTTTAGCAACTATGTGAAAAAACTGTAATACTCATACACTGCACATAGGAATGCAAAATAGTAGGGACACTTTGCAACATATTTTGGCACTTTCTTATAAAGTTAAAGATGCATTTACCATATGACCCAATAAGCTCACTCCTGGGTATTTACTTAACTAATATGAAAATATTTGCCCATACAAACACTTATGTGCAAATATTCATAACAGCTTTATAACCGTTGCTTCCCCGAAAATAAGATCTAGCCATACCATCAGCTCTAATGCATCTTTTGGAGCAAAAATTAATATAAGACCTGCTATTATATTATATTATATTATATTATACCATATTATATAAGACTGGGTCTTATAGTAAGATAACACCGGGTCTTATACTAAATTTTGCTCCAAAAGATGCATTAGAGCTGACGGTCCGGCTAAGTCTTACTTTCGGGGAAACACGGTATGGCATATTCATAATAGCCTCAAACTGGGAACTGCCTAAATATCAATCTACTGGTGACTGGATAAGCAAATGTGATAAATCCATGTAATGGAGTATTAGTTAGCAATAGAAAGGAACAAATTATTGATATATTTAATAACATGCATGATCTCAAAAATATTATGTGAAGTGAAAGAAGCCAGACACATAAGACTACATACTTTATGGTTTTACTTTTGTGACATTTTGGAAAAGGCACTGTTGTAATGATTGAAAGCAGATCATTAGTTACCAGAGTTTTGGGGTGGTAGGAAGGGATTGACTATAAAGAGGCTCAAAGGAACCCCTTTTGGTGATGGAAATTCATTGCATGTTCATTTACCACTCTAAAGCAGACCTTTAGAAGGTATGGGGAATAAGATGATAAAAGGGTATGTATTCTTAGGAAGTTATAATTTGCATAGCAAATAATATGATAATGTAACTGCAGTAAACTTTATATAAATTCTTTAACTCTCTGATCATAGGAATTTTGCTATAATGAATAGTTGTTTCCAACAATTGCTTTCACTGTTTACTGTCCAACTAATTTCATTCATTAAAAACATGAACTTTTATATAGTGTAAAGGAAGGAAATAAGAGAATCTGGATTATTTGCACTTTAGTTTTCTGATGATTAAATGATAGCATAATTACTTCAAAGAGGAAACACTCTTTTTTTTTTCTATGCATGATGAACTGAGGAATATACTCTCATACAATTCCCTTTAACTTTTAAATATTTCTGAATATGGTTTAGGTAATTTGTTGGTCCTAAAGGTATACAAGTATTTTTAATCTAATGATATATATTTTAGAAAGGGAGGCATCCAATTATGCTTCCAATAATCACAGTGCAATTGAGATTTTTTCCCCATCTATATATTTTATTTTAATTGTATTTAGTTTATTTTGCCTAACATCTGGTTTCTCAGAAAGGAGATACAATGAAGTTTTATTCTTCCCATCTTGAGCATATTGTTTTCTTACTCATAATCAAATATTTAATGTATAACAATATAGTAAAGAAAGGTAACAAGCGGTGGTGGAAGCTTTGTCGGGCATAAGCAATTGCACTGATAACTACTCTGTACTATATATACTAAATATGTTAGTTTGCCTCAGAGAAAAGTAAAATCAGATGCATAGTAAAGACATATTTTAAACTTCTGTCTAAATAATCACATTATTTCTTAATGACTAAATGTAGAAGTATGCTCCTAATCAAATTAAATCTCCATAAAATTAAAAAATACGTATTGAAGAATACCATAATAGAAAAAAGTACACTAATCATAAGTGTGCAGATGGAAGAATTTTCAGAAACTAACCATACCTGTAACCAGTACTAAGATCAAGAAACATAACACTACTGGTACCCAGAAAATGCCTCCGAACTCCTCCAAGTCACCACACCCCTCCAGAAGGAAATCACTTTCTTGACTTCTTGCAGTATAGATTAGTTTTGCCTCACTTTGAACTTTATGCAAATAGAACCATCTACTATGCACGTTTTTGTGTACAGCTTCTTTCACTCAATGTTACGTTTTTAATATTTATTCTTACGTGCAGTTTGCTCCTTTACATTGTGTTAATAGTCCTCTCTGGAAAAAGAGCACAATTTATTTATTCAAGCTGCTGTTGATGGTCATTTGAGTAGTTTTTAGTTTTGTGCAATTATAAATAGCACCACTAAGAACACTGGCGTCTACATCTTTTGGTGAACATGTGCATGAAGTGCTGTTGGGTATGCATAGAAGTGCTAGGTCGTAAGGTAGGCATATGTTCAGTTTCAGTAAATGCTGCCAAAGAGTTCTCAAAGGATTGTATCAATTTACATTCCTACCAGCAGTGTATAAAAATTCTGGTTGGCCATAGCCTTACTAATAATTGTTATTTTCTGCCTCAAAAAAATTTGGACACTGTAGTAGATGGGCTTTATTGAATTGTGGTTTTAATGTTCATTTTTCTGATGTCTAATAAAGTTGAATACATATTTCATATGCTTATTGGCCATTTGGGTATCCTTATTCATGAAATACATGTTCAAATTTTTTGTTCATTTTATTTTGGAGTTTCTTTCCTTATCTCCTTTTTCTAACATATTGACTTTAGAAGCTCTGAATGTGATTCCATTATTGTATATATGTATTACAGATATTTTATCCTACTTTCCATAAGATTTTACATATCAAAGAATTTTCAGAAAACTTTATTTCTCATGTGTTAGAATACCACTCTACGGTGAAACAGCTCATTACTTAACAAGTATCAGTTCAGTTCTGATATTGCAGTGTAAAAGCAACCATAAACAATATGTAAACAAATGAATGTAGGTAGATTTGGCCTGTAGCTGGCCAGATTTAATCAATAGAGCAAGACAAGGAAAAAGGAGGAGTAAGATGGTAGATATAACCTAAATATTTCAATATTACATTAATTGTACATGGACCAGATGTTGCAGTTAAAATTCTTTCTCTATTCTAGGAAAATAGAGCCAGGATTGTCATATTGTACCAAAAAGAAATGAAAAAATAATATACCTTAAATATAAGGCCCAGAGAAGTTGAAAGCAAAAGGATGGAAAATTATTCTATGCAAACACCAACAAAAAGAAAGCTTGCCCATGCTAATAAAAGTCAGTGTAGACATTAAGGCAAAAATTATTACCAAAAACAAAGAGGGGCATTTGAAAGGATGAAAGACATGGTCCACCAGGAATGTATAACACTCCTAAATTTGTATACATAGTCACCAAACGTGTAAAACACAATGGACATAAACAAACAAACAAAAAGAAATAGGCAAAACCGAGATCATAAAAGAACTTAACATACCTGTCTCAGTAACTGATACAACAGACAAAACAATCAGTAGACATACAGAAATCTAGAAGAACAGGTGTGGATAAAACTCCCTGCTGAACTCAACACCTGTATCATACACATTCTATTCGAGTTCACATGGAACACTTAAAATAATCATGTAAGTATCTGAACTGTCAAGGAAGTCACAACTTTTCCAAGTGTTCAATCAAAGTATATTCTCTGATCACAGTGGAACGGCGTTAGAAATGAATAACAAAAATACAGCGAGACAAATCCCTAAACGAATAGAAATAAGCAATCCATGTTTGTTTCTTTAGAAAATGTTTTTCCCATCACCATTATTTCTATTCTATGTTTCAGAATGAAGAAGAAGAGCTTAAGACCACTCAGTGGTTGTTCCTACCCCTTAGCCGCGGACCAGGCTTCAGTGGCTGGCGGATGCTCCCGGCTCCGGGAAGGAACTACAGACACGGCAGGAGGGCACCTCGTGTTCAGACCAGTCTATGACCTCAGGTTGCTCAGCAGTAAATTCCAGAGCTGAAGCAGTCTATTCGCCCTGAAATTCCTCCTCGGTCACAGCCTTTTCTGCAGCGGCCTAGCTTTCCTTTTCAGTCCCTTCAGGAGCGCTGCAGAAGGAAACCAGGTGTGACGGCTCATGCATTTCACGCGAGATGGTGCCGGGCATGCGCGGTACTTCCCGGCCTGCATCCGCCACCTGAGACCCCCTGAGGGAGCTTCCTCCAGTGTTGTACGATGGGCCATGTCCACATAGTGCGGGGGAGAGGCTGTGTTACACAGAGCAGTGGTAGGCAGGTTAACCTAAGACGCCTTTGTGAGAGGCTGGGAGTCAGCCACGGGAGCGGTAACCACCGGAAGTCATAGCTCCTGGACGGCTGCTGGGATCTGGGTAGTAAAGGTTCCAGGAGTGAAGCCACCAGCAGTAATAGCACGGCCCTGGTGGCAGCAGCAAACTTCCACACGGCTCGCTGGCCTGTATTCCTGGAGGATTTGACACTGACATCAGCCAAGGTTTTCAAGAGCAACGATGGCAGGAGCTGCCAGTAGAAACTTCTCCCAGGTTCTCTGCAGATTTATGTCATTGATGCCATCACTTTTCCTTTTGAAATGAACTGTTCCATTTGAAAGTCAAGGTTGGTGCCACTTAAGTCTGTCTCTGCTGCAATGAATTTGAGGACATCCTTCTCCTTCAGTACTTCAAAGGCCCTGGAAATGGTGAGTTTCCCTTTAAGTTATGATAGAAACTCAAAACAATGTCATATGAACCCCTCTCTGGGTAGAGCAGAAAAAGTAGTAATACATTTCTAAATAGCCCATGTTTAAAGGTAGAATAATAATAAAAATTGCAAAATATTTAAAAATAAGAGATAATAAAAATACATTATTAAAACTTGTGGGATTCAGCTAAAGCAGTGGTCTGAGGGAAATTTATAATCTTAAATATATGTATCAAAAGTAAAGAAAGTCTGAAATTTTATTAAGTAGGCATCCATTGCAAAAGTTACAATAAAAAATCCAGCAAATTAAACTCAAAGAATGTAGAAGGAAAGAAATATATTAAGAAAAGAACAGAAATTAACGAAATTGTAAACAAACATATATATACCAGAGAAAATCAATACTACTAATATTGATAAATATCTAGCAAAACTGATCAAGAAAAAAACTAGAGAAGGTAAAAATCATTAACATAAAATCACACGGACATTAAAAAGAGGATATTATGTACAACTTTATGCCAATAAATTTGAAAATTTAGTTGAAATATATAAATTTGTACAGAAAGAGATAGGAAATCTAAATTGTATGTTAGTCTATTTTATGTTAAATATATTTAAACTGTAATAAAACAGAAACAAAAACCTTCCCACAAAGAAAATTCCAGGCCCAGAAGGACTCACTAATAAAATCTTCCAAACATTGGAGTAAGACTCATTAAAAGCTTAAAATCTTCCCAAGAATAGAGAAAAAAGGAAAACATCTAATTCATTTTTTGAAGCCAGTGTAACACTGATACCAAGCCCTGTCCAGGACATTTCAAAAAAAAGAAAGTTTATCTCATATGCGCAGATGCAGAATCCCCAAGAAAATAACCCAACAAATTTAGGTTTATTCTGGGAAGAACGGAAATATTGCTTTAACATATAAAAAATAATTTACTACATTAATAGCAAAAAAATAAAAGGAAAAAATAGTAACCTTGATAGATGCCAAAAAAATATTCAATAAAATCCAATACCTATTTTTTGATAAAAAAACAAATCCCTTAGGAAACTACTGTTTCCCCGAAAATAAGACCTAGCTGGACCATCAGCTCGAATGCGTCTTTTGGAGCAAAAATTAACATAAGACCTGGTCTTATTTTACTATAATATAAGCCCGGGTCATAATATAATATAATATAATATAATATAATATAATATAATATAATATAATATAATATAATATAATAATATAATATAAATTAATATACTATAATACCGGGTCTTATATTAATTGTTGCTCCAAAAGACGCATTAGAGCGGATGGTCCATCTAGGTCTTATTTTTGGGGAAACGGTAGGGTTCACTGGGACTTCCTTAATCAACAGAAAAAGAATACACTTTATGGTAAAATGATAAATCTTTCCCAATACAGTTGAGAAGGGGAGAACAATGCCTAACATCACCATTTCTATGTAACACTTGACTGGAGGTGTTGCCCAGTGCCACCCAGCCAGCTCTCAGAGATTAGAATGTTTCAGTATCTAGCAATAGCTCTGGATCTCTGCTGTTACTCTTCCCGCATCTACCAGAAACAGCACTCTATTGCAGGGCTGGGCTTACATTGACATTGACCTATTTGTGTGTTTATGGCCACTTGTCTTGTATTTGATTTTCTACTTCATGTCAGTTTACTTGTACTACCGTTAACTCACTCTTCATGAATCTCACAAACTCCATTGTAAAGATTTGTACCATCACATTGGAAAACCATTGGGCATTATCTTGAAAAGCAGAACTTTTGCATCCGAGTACAATCCAATCCAGCAGTTTCACTCCTAGGTATGCCAAGGAAAAAATTTTGTACTTTTATGTCAGGAGCAATTAGGAAAAAGCTCATAGCAGCACAGGTCATGGTATTGTTTTCTTTTATAAAATTTTTTTTAAAAAACAATTTATTAATAAATTATGGAAGATTAATACAATAAAGCAAATGTAATATGAAAATAAAGTAAAGTAACATATAACCCTCTAGATAAATTGTGTATGGTTAATGTTGAATGCATACATACAGTATTTATGACAAAGTTTTCAAAATTAATAGAATGATAAACACCATTTAGGATAGTGATCAGTGTTGCTCTGGACAGGAAGCAGGAAAATGGGATGAGGAGGAAATACATGAACAGAGGCAAACAACATTTTATTTCTTGGTTGGGTGATGGCTTCATGTGTGATCATTGTATTATTGTGTTATAATGTGTATACATTATACATATACGAGTCTATTCTTTATGTATACACCAAGTGACCAAGTCTTTTATTACAAATGGTAATAAATAGGGGATAAAAGATTTGCCATGGTGACGATTCCTTTGATATGGAATACAGGGGCACCTGCTTTACGTGTCTAATCAGGTGCTTTGTCTTATTTTATCCAACATAATAGATAAGGGTCATCTAAAATGCTTCAAACCTACTAGCTGCTGCTTATTCTTTTTGCTGATGGTACACATCCAAAAAAGACAGAAAAAATGACAAGACTTGATTGAGCTCTTGGCAGACCTCTGTGATCAGATTATGTCACAGGCTGCTCACCACCCTATGCATGGGTTTCCTTTGGGTCCGACATCCCACCCTGCTCCACAGTCAGCTGTGATTCTCTCACATATATGGAGCTGAAGAAGCCTGTGGATGGGGCAGGCATTTTGTGGTTTCTCTAGTAGAGGGAATACGATCAGCTAGCAGCTTGTTTGGTTTATTCAGTACACGGAATGACCTCATCTAGCAAATCTTAAGGTACAAAGTTCTAAACAGACTGCCCTTTTCACCAGAGGGCAATTTGCATCTCAATATAATGTTTCTTGCATTTCAGCGCTCCCACTCACTTTCAAAACATTTCTTGTAAGTATAAAAGTTTTCTGGCCTTAAAATTTTATAGTATCTGAAAGCTAGGATTCACTGATGTAATAGTTGTTTTTTTGCCTCAGACACTCTGGACAATTTCATCCACAGCTGCAACTGGTACTGTGCCTTAGTCAAAATTCTACAACTTTCTCTTTAGGATAAAAGTACTCACATGTGACTAAATAAGCTTGAGTCTAAACAGTCATTTATTTAAAATTTGACAGAATTTACTTTTTGTAGAAAAAGAAATTTAGGAGAATCATTTGGTATGGCTTTTGCTTAGCAGATTATCTATTGTGTTACTGATTTTGCATTGACTAAACAACTTCAAAAAATAAAGGAAGAAAATAATTTTTCTTATATGTATACTTTAATCTTCTTTCATGTGTGTGTGTGTGTGTGTGTGTGTGTGTGTGTACTGAATATTTTAGGGTTTGCTGGTTAGTAAAAACATCACAGCTATTCAAGGAAAAAGTAGTGGCTCAATTAAACAAATACTTATTTGTCTCTGAAACTCTATACCTTCCAACTATTGCAGTGTAATTAGGAATAAAGACAAAATCACATAACTGTTGAAAATATTTTGGATAGAATTAAAATTTGGGGATTTTAAAATCTCAGGCTTCTAGTTAACTGGTAATTAGAATAAGTTGTACTTATCACTTGACAAACTATTCTAACCTCAACTGACTTTACCCAATGATAAATATGTTACAGTATGCAGATGTCTTAAAATCTGCAATGTGAAGTATTGCTAAAAGAATTATCCCTTTAAAACTTTACTGAAGATGTGACCTGCAGGCTTTTACCTGTAAAACGGTTGTCTCCCTTAAGAAGAAGCACATAGTATCTAAATAAGATGCTAAGCTACGACCATCTCTGCAGAAGAGTTAGTCATTCCAGCCCAAGCATGCAGTATAGCTTCAGTTTGGAATTCCACCACCAAAGAAGCAAATTATTAGCTATAAATTAAAAATACAAACTCTGAAGTGTGCAACCTGACTCAGGACGGAGGTAATAGGGACACCGAGGCTCTTCACAGGGTCTCCTCGAGGCTGTTTTAGGCTATCCTAATGTTCCTGGATGCTAAATGAGGAGACTGGCCTCTGTTATGTGACAGTACAGAGTTCAGGACCACCGCAGGGGTGTTGGCCTCGAGATACATTAGGACGGAATACAAAATATCGACAGCAAAGCTTCATCTGTCACACGGTATGGCTCCCTTGATTTTTTTGTGTGTGCAAGTTTACATCTTTTGACTGCAGTTTTGTACCAAGTTTTGTGATTTTGTGAAATTGGCCAGAACTTAAAGATCTTTGACTTTTAGGCAGGACCAGTGTTGACAATAGTATCTGCATCATCAAAGTTTATACATATTTAGGTGACTTTCCTGGTTCAACTGCTAAGGTAAAGCATTCTGGGTTGGGATCTGTTACTGACACTGTGACCAGTCCAGCCATGTTCATCTATGTTGTCTCTTATGACAATAAACAGAAGTCGAGTTAGCCCCAGGGGTCCTTCTGTATCTCCCAGCAACAAAGTCTGAAGATGAGCCTGAGCATTGCTTCATATTAATCTAAACACACATGCATGTAAATGGACTCATACTTGTTAGAACCAGACTAAAGCAGTGTGCCAAGAATTAATTACCCATTTTTATAAACCACAGTAAATAATAGACTAAAGGCATTTAAAAGTCTGGTGGCTCTTGATAAAAGGGACCAAGTTGCTTAGGGACCTTTAAACTACAGTGTTTATATATTGTGAAAAGGGTTGTTTAATGGTGGTATCATCAATGGATATGATAGCCACAGAGCTGTAAATGTTAATACAGTCACCTTGAATGAAATCTCTCGCAGAGAAAACCCATAGAACTCTAATGAGCTATGATTAAATTGCAGAGCCAATAGTAGTAAACATCCTAGGGCATATTGAACAGTAAGAAAAAAAAAGCAATAAGAATTTTCTTCCTTTAGGTTATGTTTAAATAGTGATAATGAAAGACCCAATGAGAAATCTATGCTTGCACTTCCTTTTTAGTACTTACCAAATACACCATGAAAAACCATCTTCCTATTTGGAGGATGGTGCTATTTGATATGTACAGTAGTCCCCCCTTAGCCATGGTTTCACTTTCTGAGGTTCCAGTTACCAGCAGTCGAATATTGGCCAAAAGTATTAAATGGAAATTTTCAGAAATAAACAATTCACAAGTTTTAAATAGCACGCACGCCATTCTGAGTAGGTGATAAAACCTCACGATGTCAATTCCATCCTGCCCCTGATGTGAATCATCTCTTTTTTCAGTGTCTTCATGCTGTAGATATTTCTGCCTGTCAGTCATTTAACAACTGTTTCAATTATCAGATCAACTGTGGCTGGCATCACAGTGCTTGTAATGCTTATAGTAGCCTCTCTATGTCACAATGCCTGTCTGTGTCACTCGCCTCACTTCATCTCATCACATAGGCATTGTATCATCTCATATCATCACAGCAAGGGTGAGTACAGTACATCACGCCTTCGAATAATGCTATTTAGTTCATCATCAATTTGTTTTCACGTTGATGAAAAAAAAATGGATTCCCGGACTGACCACTGTCTGTGTGGAGCTTGCGTGTCCTCCCCACGTTTGCGTGGGTTTTCTCTGGGGACTCCACTTTCCTCTCACATCCCAAAGATGTGCATGTGACAGAGTGAATGTCTGATGTGCCCTGCGATGGAAGGGGGTCCTGTCCAGGGTGGGTTCCCACCTGGAGCCCTGAGCATGTGGATGGTCTATGGCCACCTGAGACCCTGAACGGGGAAAAGCAAGTTGGAAAATGACTCTCTTATTTGTTTTTATTAGTCCCTCTGAAATGTATGTGTAGCTCACATTTATTTCAGTGTTTACTATTTGAAGTGTTTTGGGTCTTTATTTAGAAGTTTGGTGATGTTTTTATGACTAGAAATATGCCATAGGAACTAAACTCTCCATTATAGCAACTGGCAGTTTCCAAGAACCTATCCACAAGGTTAAGTGAGGACTTACAGTACGATGAGATATTTTGAGAGAGAGGCTATGTTCACATAACTTTTATTACACTGTATTGTTGTAATTGTTCTAATTTATTATTAGTTATTGTTAATCTCTTACTAATTTATAAATTAAACTTTATCACAGGTATGTATGTATGGGGAAAAAACATAGCATATGTAGGGTTGGTACTACACACAGTTTTAGGCCTCCACTTGGAACACATTCCCAGGGATAAGGGGCACTTCTGTGCTAAGAGAACAGGCATAACTTCCTTACCATTCATTCTTCTGCTCTTGCTTAATTCTCCAGTTGCCTGTGCATTCAAGAAAGCTGGTGTGTTTTGAGAGCAGGGAACAAAACAAAAGCTAATTGGTTTGTGTGGGAGCGAATCCATGAATTAGACTCAAACAATATACCCAAAAAAGTGACTGCAGCCGTGGTGAAAAGCATGAATTTCTATTCAATTGCTTCACTATGAAGTTAGAGTTAAGTGAAGGTGGAACAAAGGTGGTGTAGACACTGCCACCTGTGGCTCCACATTCTATGTGATTATTTGACTGGTAATTTTAAGGATCGAAAGAGGATAAAACTAACATTTGTTGAGGAGCCAGTGCCGTACACATTTTTTTTCCTCAATTCTAGGATGTAGCCAACAATGTTCTCATTTTTATTAATGAGAAAATTGAGGTATGGAGAACTAAAGTAATTTGCTCAAGGTTTTGCTTCTGGTAAATGACAACTCTAGGATATGAATTTGGGTCTATCTGTCTCCAAATATTTACATGTTATTCTAGACTAAGACTGCCCACCAGAATCACCCTAGGAGATTAAAAAAATATATGCATGCATGGATTTTAAGGATTTGGAAGGAGAGGGTGGGAGCAATTGGTAAAATTTAAACATGGATTACAGATTAAATAACAGTAATGTATCAATGTCGAATTTCCTGATTTTTGGTAACTATACTGTGGTTATATAAGACGATGCCCCTCCTTTAAAATATATTACATTTTAAAAGAAAAAAAAAAGAAATACACACTTAAATATGTCTCTCTATGTATAGATATTCTATATATGTAGAGATCGATAGCTAGATAGAGAGAATAATACAACAAATGGGGCAAAATGTAAACAATTGGTGATCCTGGGTGTGAAACATTGTGTTTTGCAAAAATACTGACAATAATACCTCTCATCCTTTTACTTGTGTAAGGGGTCTGTTTCCCCTCTTCAAATTTGGGTGGGCATGTGGATGGCAGAAATGATGCTATATGACTTTCCAGGCTAGAAAACAAAAGGCAGTCTAGCTACTGCCTGGTTCTTTGCATGTTCACTCTTGGAACCCAGCTGTCATGCTCAGAGGAAGCTCAAGCAGCCCACAGAGAAGCCTATGTGTAGAGGTCCACATGGAAAGGAACTGAGGTCCTCAGCTCTTAGGTGGAGCCCTGAGCTCATGGCAGCACTCATTTGCTACCTAAGGAGGAGACGTCTTAGAGTTAGATCCACTTCCCCTGCTAGTGCTGTATTCCCCCTGAGACTTTCCCAAGTTGCAGATCTGTGAGCTAAAAAATAACTGTTATTTTAAGTCACTACTTTGGGGATGTTTGTTACACAGCAACAGATAACAAGAACTCAACAAAGAGCATATGGCGATTCTTTGTACTATTTTTTGCAGCTTTCTTTTAGTTTAAAATGATATCAAAATGAAAAATTTAAAAAGTGCACATGTCCAGACTCTGTCTTCAGAGATCTAATTAGTGCATGTGGGCAGGTGTATTAGGAAACAACAAAACAACCCAAAACCAAACAAAAAGCTTTCTCAGGAGATTCTGAGAGATGGCTCTTCCTAACAAGTCACTGATCAGTTGAAAAGGAACAAACAGATGATTACTGTAAAAATTACATATTTCAATATAATGAAATGTTTAGTTATACTAGAATACTGTAAGAGATTCAATAAATTAATAACATACATATAGGTACCTGGATTTTTAAGTTATTACCTGAAGCCTTTTTTTAATGTGATATTTCGTTTATCATTGAAAGTTTAAGACCATTCCAATGTGCCTTTTTAAGTTCTTGTAGGGGTGCCAGGGTGTGATTTTTTTTCTTTCTATTCTGCATGTGAACTTGGCATACTGAACACCTCTATGGTGAAAGTTTGGAGAACCTGGGTCATATTCTTGTTATAGGCCTGGCCCATGAGAAAGGTGACCAGCAATCCAGATCATATCCAAACAATGTGCCAAATTTTGGGATTTATATGGATTAATATTAATAGCCAAATGATTAGATTTCTTGAGTATACTGTCATTGTCCTCCAAAGGAAGTGGTAAGAAGGAGTAGGGGTTGTGTCATTTTGCATCATCAAAAGACTCCCAGGCACTGGCTGAGATACAATGCCCTTTGCCTAAGAAACATGTCAGTACTCCAGACAAGTAGACCTGGAATTAGAGCAAAAAGCTGAAGAAGGTGCAGGAGCACTTTTGTATTGACCATGAAAACACATGAGAGTTGGGCAAGGTGGCTGTGGCATTAGTGGGCATGTTCACACCAAGCTCTATCCATTTCAGGCCCCACCCATCAGGGGGGAATTGGGATCCTAACACCCTGTCAGATTTGTTCATCTCTGGTGTAGTGACCCGCGTTACTTCCTCTCTTTACTAATCGCCCAACCATGTACCCCAGAGCTCAAGCCCAAATCTGAGGGAAAAACCTAGATTTCTCTTCTGTTTTTCACTTCCAGGTCAAATTTCCAAGCCCTTTAGTCTCACTTGAAAACACTGATTGTATTTGTCCTCTCATCTTCTTCTCTCCCCTCATTGCCGTAGTTCAGGCCCTCGCGGGCTATCACAAATGCTATCACGGTGGCCTCTAGTTGGTCTCCTGGCTTCAAGTATTGACACCCTCTAATTCACCCACCCTCTGTCCTAACTGTTCATATGTTCAATACATGTGAACTGCTATATACTTCTCTCGATCAAAGTTTCCCAGTGTTTTTCATCAACGTGCAGTTCAATTTCAAGTCTGTTTTAGAAACCAATTGGCCCTTCCCAATATGGCTCCTGCTTACCTTTCTAGTTTCATCTCTTGTCACTCCCTCTTTTGCACTTAATGCTTCATCCCTACTAACTTACCTGTATTTCTGAATATACTATGCTCGCTCACACTTCTGTGCCCTGGGTAAGCTCTTCTCTGCCAAGAATGCCCTCTCTCTGTATGCATTCTGCCTACTGGGAAATTTCCTATTAATGCTCAAGTCTCAATCCAAATACCATTTCCTGTGTGCAGCTCTTATATTAGTGTTATTTCCATTACAGCAATTATTATATTCACTCAACATTCAACATGCTGAGCATATACTGTATGCCTGCCAGTGTTTTAGGCACTGGGGACAGAGAATTACATAAAAACATCAAAAGTGCCTACTCTTGAGGAGATGAATTATACTGTCATTGTTAATTTGCCCTCTGTCTCTCCACTGGTCAGTATACAACTTGAGAGCAAGGCCTTGGTCTCCATTATCTTTGTATCCTCAGCACCAAGAACAGTGTCTGGCGCATAGCAAGAGATAAAAAACAATTTATGACAAATAAATAACCATATACTAGTTTCCAAAGGAGAAATTGAATCACAGAGAAATGTAGTAGATGTTAAAGTACAGATTCTTTTTTGAAATTGTTTCAAGTTTTCCTTTTAACATGAAACCAACGAAATAATCCAACGATCTTGGGCCCTCACGCAATCTCTACATGACGTTTTTTTCTTTCATTGAATTTACATTATTTTATCACCTCTCCTGAATAGTTCAGGTATCTGGCCGCCATTTCTAGGAACAAGTGTAACTTCTAAGCAGAGATGATCCCAGGAAGTTTGTGAGAGAACAAAGATTCTGTATTTGCTACCTTCAAACTCTCCTTTATTCCAGGCAGGTCCTCTTTTAGAGACTAAGTATGCCTCTTCCTCCACAGCTAAACTTCCTTTCAGGGAAGACTTGGACATCGTGATAGCAGGTAATTATTTACATCTGAGTGAGAATATGTAAATATATGAAAGTATATTACCCCTTCCACTGAATTTGTCTTGATTCTAGTGGACAAATGAAAAGGTGAAATTCTAAGAGAATTTCAAGTAATGGGATAGATTTTGATAATAAGGATTCTCCCTACCTCCCTGAAACCACAAGAGGTAAATGCTTATGTGAATATTCTTATGACCTCCTTGTTATTTGTTTTTAGTGGTCACCCTTGGCAAATTCAAATATGAGTTCAGTTCCTTAACAAGTAAGGTACTGGAAAAGCATACTCCATCCCAACTCTGAAACACACAGACATACACACAGGTAGATTGGAAGTTTGGTTGGAATCAGCAGATAGCCACTGAGGAGAGAGGCTGGGCATGGCTGTGGTTATTATAATCCTCTCTTTCTAGGAAGACATACACAGACTGATTCGCTGAAATGATTCTAAATGTCTTTAGAGCAGAAAGATTGTCTCCTTGAATGAAACTACTGTCGGTTTTATTGTTTCAAAGTTTTAGGCTGTAATGATTCTGCTTAGTGCAGAATTACTTGAAGGGAATGGCCATAAAATCCTTTTAGTTCTTTTACTTACTAATATAGTTTTGGTCTGTTCAATCTGCTGAACTGCACCTTACGACAGAAATCATGATAGAGCTCTTTCCATATAAAATAATAGCTATTTAAATCCTACCTGTGGAGCTACCGATATAGTTTTATTTTCTTTCTGTGTTGGCAATATTTTTTATTCTTTGGGTTCTCTATGTCTTATTAGGAACAAGTACACTGATTTCATATGATAGTGAAAAGTACATAAAAGTGTGTCTTTTCTGGGCTCAGTGGACACAGTGGTGCTGAGTAAGTTGGATAATGCCTGGAACTGACAGTTCACCTGATGGAACTGTCTTATAGTTATTACATGGAGAGGTTTATTTCAGTATCCTCTGACCTTCACAAGAATTGCTAATAAACATTTAATGCAGTCATTTATTCAACTAACATATATTGAGCACCCACCATGTATGTGCTAGACTCTCAGTTTGCTTCTGGAAAATCAGTGGTAGACAAAAATAGTCTCTTTCCTACTCTGATGGAGCTTACAGGGAGAAGGCAGACGTGAAACAACAACAAAAACAAACAAAACCAAAAAACCTCACAAATACATGTTAGGATAAATGCTATGAAGATACAAGAGTCAAAAGTTTGTAGTTGATTCCAGTTTATACTCAGATCATATACCGTGTTTCCCTGAAAATAAGACCTAGCCAGACCGTCAGCTCTAATGCATCTTTTGGAGCAAAAATTAATCAAAGATTCAGTCCTATTTTACTATAATATAAGACTGGGTCTTTATAATATATAATATAACATAACATAATATAATGTAATATAATACTGGGTCTTATATTAATTTTTGCTCCAAAAGACGCATTAGAGCTGATGGTCTGGCTAAGTCTTATTTTGGGGGAAACACAATAAATACAGTCAAGGAAAGCTTTTATTCAAAACCCCAAAATGACTTCCTGTCACATTTAAAATCAAATTCAAAGTGCTTATTGACATGTAAAAGGCCCTGCATGGTTTTGGAGCCCACCTTGTCCAAATTGCATTTGCAATCACTTTCTCCCTCACTCATATACCTTAGTTACATATAGTCTTCCTGTTGCTCACTATTCCAACCTTATTTCTGCTTCAGGGCCTAAGCTCTTGTGCTTTTCTTTGCTTGGAATGCTCTTCCATTGATTTTCTCATGGCTGAAGAAGTCAGCACAATAATACCTCATCAGATGTAATACAGAATTGTACACCTGAAATCTATGTAATTTTACTAACAATTGTCACCCCAATAAATTTAAAATATAAATTAAAAAAAAAGTCTTCCCCTGATGATCCAATTTAAATAACCCTACTTCTACATACCTTTTTACCATCACATTACCTATTTGATCTTCATTGATCTCAGAGCTGTTTGACATTCTTGTGTATTGTGTATGTGTTCCTTTATTTACTTGTTTATTATCTGTCTCTCACTCCAACATAAACTTCATGAGAACAAGTGTGAGACTACAGCACTGACCTCAGAACCTAGAGGAGTGTTTGGCATGTGAAAGTTTTTATTACTCTATCTAGAGCCATCTCTGAGTCAATATGCTAAGTGTAGCCAAACCCAATCCAGTCATTTCTTGGTTTGTTATCCAGCTTGAATCAATAATCAGGAAGGAGATTCAGCTTCTGATTGATATTTATTGAGAATTTCCTGGCCAATCACATACACACATTTAAAGAAAATAAAACTTAGTATAGAGTCACAGGTCAGTTAAATCAATTTAGGCAAAAAAAATCTCCAAAACAATCAGCAGATCTTGGTTGATTATATCTTGGCTGAGACATATATTCAAAAGTTTTTCAAAGGAAACACATATTCTCACTCTAAAACATCTGCAAATGGCTCATTTTCAAGTTCTAATGTGTTTTCCCCAGAATAGAGAAAGGAGTTGCTTTGAAGCTCAATCTTAAAATACAGAAAGATATTTTATAAATAATTCCTGATGTTCAACCCTCAATTAGGACAAAGTATCTTCTCTGAAAAATTACTTCATTCTTTGTGTAATGGTTGCTATTAAAAGCAACAACAACAATAACAACAAATGTTGCATTTGAATTACAAAGGCATTTGTGTCCGTAATTTAATATTATATAAAGATAGCTAAACTTCATTTCCTAAGATTTTTCTGGAGGATCAGTACACCCGCAGAGGACCTGAACTTGTTGAAATCAAAGCAAAGAAACTAATTTTGGAAGAGTAATCTCCGGTTCTCTCACATTCCCTTACTGTTTTACTTGATCCTAATGTTGTATTTTTAGAAGATTGAAGAAGAGATAATGAGTTAACTTCTACAAAGAATGAAAACAACAGTATCAAAATCAAATCAGAATAGAAAGTGAAGGAGGAGAAAAACCCTATGTAATTCAAAATCTTGACACACATATGACTAACCAGTAGAAGGAACATTTGGGTCCAGAGGATTCAAACTTATTGACTCTTCTTCTTTATAAAGGGGGAACTGGAAATGCCCACTTGATGTCATGTGAAGGAAGAGTTCCCTGGGGTCCCTTTTCTTAGTTTTCTGTACCTAAGAGAAGTCCCTGCTCAGCTGGACTCTGTACATCTGAGGTTTAGACAAATTAAACAATGCCAGGGGAGAGTCTCAATGCAATTGTATGAGGCAGGTCAGTGACCCCTGCAGTTAGCACCCTTACTTATTGAGAAATATGGGCCTGCTTTTCCTTGATCTGTTGTTATTTGGGGGTTGGGCCAACAAGGCTCTATTGAAGACGAAGCGCCTTTGCGTGAGGTCCCTTTTGTGTTGACTGGGGAACACGGAGAAGAGGCTGAGGTAGCGTGCTGAAGCGTGGCAAGATGCTGAAAGGACTCTCCAGGGAGAAATACATTTTCAAATTACTAGGAATTCCAGCAACTGGGCTTATGCTCATTAACTTTTTGTTTATCAAAGACCTCGATTATATAATAAATTATTTTCTTACCATAAGACAGTATGACATCTGCGTTCTAACTGCAGTGTGTTTGGCATAGACCGATATTCTTCTCTCCAAAAATATTTTCCCAACAACTGAAGGTGTATAAAAGGGGAAATAAAATATAATGGGGAGCCTTCTCCTATTTCTGTCTAGCATCCATCTCCTATCTACGAAATTACAAGTTAGATCAGCTAAAGAGTCTTATTGCTAACAATTCTGCTTCAAGTTCGAGAGAGATGTTGACACTGCCCTTATTTTTTTTCTTCTTCAGTAAATAGAAGACAAACAGGTCATTGACAGAATATTTTTGATTGCTATGACAGACTAAGCAGATATGGGAAATCCTTCCCAAGTTTCAATATATGAAAATTACAAATAAAATATAACAACCAAAACCAAAACAAGCAAAAGCAAAAACAAAACCCTTACATATATACTAGAGCTCCAAGGAAAGTGGAATCATCAGGTAAATTAATAAGGAAGAAATTCAAACACAGGTCAGTGACTTAGATGAGCTGTGAAGGCCTGACGAGGGCGTTGTCTCTGCAGAAGCTGGAGCTGGACTTCCCAATTAACTCAGGGCGCCAAGAGAAAAAAAATCACACAAGGTGGTCCTAGACGTGTGAGCCCCCACAGGGCTCGGAAGAAGAAAACTCAAAATTGCTCTGTAGGATTCCTTGACAACCCAGGGAACATTCGACTTTCTTGGAAAATAAGCTTCTCCCCCATATATATCTAAAAATGATAAACAACAAGCAGAATAAGTGACATGAAGAAGAGTTAGAGAATGCAGTAACCTAGAGTTTGTATGCATATTGTAGACACAAAAATATCTGAGACCATAAGGGCAATGACTAAGCATATAAAAAAGAACAGGTTTCTTTGGAAACAAACCAGAAAAGAATATTTAAAAGTAGTAAAATTTGTAGAAACTGAGGTTTTTAAAAAGGCAGCTAAAAGAGTGAATGATGTAATCATCAACTTGAAAAATAGTTAATTGAAAGATTGATGAAAAACAGAGTAAAATTAAGCATAGAGAGATAAAGAGATGAAAAATTTTAAAGAATGCTATGGTCCATAGAAGATAAAATTTAAAAACTTACTAACATATGCTGATAAAATTCCAGGAAAAAAAGAATAAGAGAATAGGGCAAACGATGGTATTAAAAGAGGCAATGACTCAGAACTTCCTAGAATTGAAGACAGTCCTCAGGTTGAAGGAGTACACCTAGATCTATCAGGAAAGAGAAAAATAAATTGCACCTGGATAAACCATAGCAAAATTGAAGAATATCAAATAAGAAGAGAAAAACCTAGTTCACCAGAGAGAAAAGCCAGATACATTATGAAGGAAGGCTGATTAGACTGGCAACAGATTTCTTAGCAGCTGAAATCAATGCTACAAGACAGTGAAATATAATTTCAATGTTCTGATGTAAAATCATCGTCAACCTAGAATTCTATACAGCTAAACGATAACCCGAGAATGAAGGCAAAATTAAGATATTTTCCGCCATATAAAGACTGAGAGGACATGTTTCCTGGGGATAGGTTGGATTATTTTAGGTGTCAGCCTGTTGTTGGTACTGATGTTTTTATTTGGAAGTTTAAGTATTGGGAGATAGAGTCTGAATAACAAGAGTGGATGGAGGTGGATATGGTGGACTGATGCTGACCATCCATTACTCCCTCTTTTTGGCATGCCTTCCAGAATGAAGAGGCTGAAGGACCATAAGACTGTTTCCTAAACTCCTTGCAATTAGAGTCCAGCAGTGATTTAGGCTTAGTCAGTCAGATGTACTCATATGGCATCTGGATTTGCTGTTTTGCTGCTTCTGTTGGCAAGCATATCTGTGGAACTTCTTCCCCTTGCTGGAGTATTAGCAGAAGCCCCAGGGACCATGAGCTACTATTTTGTCCATATTGAGAAGCAATGTGGAGAGCATCTGGTTTTTGGATGCAGATTGGAACAATCTGGCTTGGATGTTGAGATAATATTAGTAGCAGGAATATAGGGATTTTTTTGTGTGGTGGCTTCTTATGTGTGGTATTTGCCTTGCTGGAGTGACAGATTATAGCTGTGAAAAGATAGTTGTGAAACGAGTGACTTCCTGATTATGGAAGAGGTAGCAACTCTTAGTAACCCGGTTCTGAAGTGTGGCCATAGTCTATGCTGCACTACCTTGTCCAGATGCTCTTTTCTTATTTTTTATTTTTAACTAAAGTTTATTGGGTTGACAATGTTAGTAGAGTTACATAGGTTTCAGGTGTATAAAACTGAAAACAACAAAAGAGTAAGACAAACAAATGAAGAAACAAAAACTCATAGACAATAGTTTAGTGGTTACCAGAGGGTGGGGCGGGGTGGTGGTAGATGAGGGTAAAGGGGATCCGATATATGGTGATGGAAAGAGAACTGACTCTGGGTGGTGAGCACACAATGTGATTTATAGATGCTGTATTATAAATCCTCTTTGTTCAACTAACATACCCATGCCCCAGCTACTATGAGTGCTGACTACTAACAGTTCGTAGCTGACCCTCTTCTCTAAAAAAACACCCTGAGATGATGGTGTGCACGTCACCTGGAAAGTTATGCACCATCCTCCAGCGGCAGTCTTCAGCCAATGTCTGAATGACAAGAGGGCACTGTGACCAACTCTAGGGTGATTTGTACTCTAGAGTTTTCCTATGAGATCAGGCTGAAAGCAGTCTCCAGCTGAAACTACATTTTCTCTTAGCTTTGACCCCTACCCTAGTCTGACTTCTTTCCTCTCCTCTGGAGAATACTCACTCAATAAGTCTTGAATGAGAATCCTCTTCTCAGGCTCTGCTTGTAGGGAATGTCTAAGACAGTTGGTGACAGGAGTGGACCTGTAACAGACCCTAAGGATAGGATTTGAACAGTTTGGGGGAAATAGTAACTATAAGGACTGTGGAATTGGGTGTCTGCTGCTAAATGCCAATGATTTATTGCCAAGAAAATATGGCAGTCTTAGATATGTTAAATAACAATTTTAAGTTTAGTGTGAAATTCAAAGAACCTTTTTAACAGTATTTCAAGAAACTTTCATTTTTTTTGCAACCAGAGGGCCAGGTAAACCATGATTGAAGTACAAGACTTAATTGTATAATTTCTTGATAAGACTATTGAGATTGACAATCACTTCTATTTTCTAGTAATATTTAAACTTCTTTCAAATTAAAATTTTCTCAAAAAATTGTTGTTTTTATTATCTTAGGAAATCACAATGGTAATTAATTGCAATTGTTTATTCTAATTCATTGCATTATAAAATCTAACTGAATAGTCTTTAGCTTAGATATTTGTTTGACTTTACTTCTATCTCAAGAGAAATAAATTGCTTAATTCTTAACAAAATTTTATAGATAGTCTCAAACTTGAGACATCACTTCAGTTTGGCCATATCTATGTTTTCAAATACAGTGAGTGTCCTGTTTTTATAAGTATCAATAAAGTGTCTTTGGAAAGAAAATATTCCCCCGAGTTTCAAATACGTAAATCCTTAATTCTTCCAAGGCATCTTCCTAGCGATCTATAAGGAATTACCTTTAATAATACTATATTGGAAGTATTCTGTTAGTGGACCAATTCCAGGAGAACTTGTACCTTTCTCAGAAAATTAGAGTTATATTTGGGACACTTGCAGTAATATACTACCACTATTTTTTAAAGGTAATGAAACAAGTAAGTGTAGTGATTTGACCTGGTACGTCAGTATTAGGGCAGCAGTGAGACACTGCTTGGACTCAGGTTTCTCTTAGCTCCTGAGACACTCTGCTATTTTCTTGTAAGTACAGGGTGTAGTTGTTGTATCCTGTAACAACTGATTCAGTGCCTTTTATAAAGTAGTCAACACTTGTGCTTTCTATCTAATACCGAGAAAAGTTCCAAAGCAACACTGATCTCTAGATCAACGTGGTTGACTATTTATATTTGGGAATTTATTTCATTTTATGCCAAGATTGCGGTAACATTGTGGAAATTTAAAAAAAGGCATCATATGTGACATTTGGGTTGATGTGTGTATTTTAGTCCATTTTTAAAGCCATTGCCTTTTTTCTGTGTGGACAAGATTGTGGAGTTCGCTATACACAACAGCTTCCTCTAAAGGCTGAACATCATTTTACCTTAAGAATTTTAACATATGGCAATAAACTAGGTATCTTTACTATATTTGTGAAAATTATGTTCGTGTCTAAATTGGTATAGTGTTTTCACATCTTTCTCCTCCTTGCTTAAACTAAAACTATGTTTTACTAAAGCCTAAAAATATCTGGGAGAATGGAAGTAATGACTTTGTACAATGGCTTCATAAATCTTGATTATAATATGCTTTGCCATTTAAGAGTTATCTTAAAATACAATAATTAAGAAATCTGAGTTATGTGATAAAATATGAAAAATTTCAACAAAACATTTATGTTTACTATTACCTCACAGTAAATACTGCATTGGAAATGAACAAGAGCCCTCCTTCCCCTGAAAACCACACCACCACCAACACTGTAACTGCCAAAATAACAGAATGCAACCCTTGACTCTTGCTGCTTCCACTATCCCAGTGGAAAATGAAGGGAAAATTTCCTTTACATCACTCTTCTTATTTTTTTGTTCCCTGAAAATTGCTAGGTTGCTTGTTATATTTTTGGGAATCGTGTTCCATACATTTTCAGAATCTGTAGGACAAGTACTGACTTTCTTTTCTGACAGCATTATTTCATATGAAATCTTCAGTCTACAGAATATATCTTTAAATTCTACTATAGATAAAATACAAAACACATATATTTCCCTTTAAAAAGGCCACAAACACCATTCCGAAAGGAAGACCTTTAACTGTTTCAACTTTACGAAAGTTATAATCTTCAAATTTTTTAAATTAAAATGTTTAATTTCAGTAATGTCTGTCAAAGCTATGAAAGGAATAAACCTACAGTGACTGCAATACATTCACTTCATCGGTTTTGGCATAAAAAGTGGAAACCAACTTGACATTCCCTTTCCAAACAACAGTTTACATTTTTCGTAGGATTATTTAACATAAGAATTGACTCAGTATAAAATTATTCAGTATATCTAGAGTAAACATTTTTATTGACACACACACACACATACACACACACGCACACACACATTTCTGTGGCGGTAGGGATAGAAGACCATGCCATGCCATACCTTAACTTCTAGGCAGGTGCCCGTAATTGTCTACTGTTTGTCTCATAGCTGCAAATGTCTCCTCCCTCAGCAGTGATTCATGCTGTCACTGTGAGGTGGATGTGGAAGGGAGTTACGGGATCTATGGGAAGCGTCCTGCCTGTGTCTAATCCTAGAGTCTGGTCCTCAAGCAGAGAGGAGTGGAGCGGTCCATTGTCCTTCTGTGTTGTGATAAAGTGCCTCATGCACATTTTAAAGATTTGCAAATTATGCAAAATTGATGCTCATAAGATGTCCAGGCCAATATATCCCTGGAAATTAAAAAGTGCTTTTGTAAAAACTGTACTGTCTTTATGTGTTATCTTAAGAATACCTGGATACTGGCCTCAGGTATAGTTTTCACTACCAACTTTCAATAACACTTTTGTGAGTCCTGGTGTTGCTATTAACAGATTTTGCTCAAACTCCAGCTCTGCCATTAGTAGTTCACTATGAGATGGGCACCAAATTTCTCTGAACTTCAATTTCCTATTAGCAAAATGAGAGGTTCAGACCAGACTAGATGATCTCTAAAGCTGCTTCTGGCTCTATCGCTCACTGACTTCATTGCAGCAGCCCACTGTGAGACATGATTCTGCATTGAACACATATTGTCATTTCTTTCTACTTCAGACTCTTTCCTCCCCCTGAACTCCATGGTCCCAAACTTTGCTGGTTTTCCTTCATGCCTTTATTTCGTTTCTATCTCAGTTTCACACTCCCTTTTGTTACCTGCCCTTTAAATCTTGGTATTTCCCACAATTCATGCTTTTACACTTCTTTTTTATTCTACAGTATATACTTTCCCTGTGTGGTCTCATAAACTTCAGGTTATCTCTACTTATGTGCTGTGGACGCCTCCAACGTTAGAGGTGGTTATCTAACTGCCTGCTGTACGTCTTCTCACTTTAAAGCAGTTCAGATCAGCATGACCAAAATGAATTTACCACCTTCCATTCTAAATTTCCTCCTGTTTGTTAGTGTCACCATCACTCACTGACGTCATTCCTGTATGTGGCCTGGATTCCTCTTTCCTTCATCTTTCCCATCCAATCAGTGAACTCTTCAGCCTTTTACTTTTCCGCTGCCCTCGTGTAGGATTTCTCAAATGAAAACCTACGCCACCTCCTCTGCTCTACTTGTCCAGGTCCTGCCCTACCATGAAATCCTTGTTCTGACAAGTAGTGGGAGGCAGGGGAGGGGCGCTGGTTTCTGTCAGAATGAATATCGATTACCATCAGACAGTTTCAAAGCAAGGTGGGTTTGCAGGAAGCAGTCTCCCCCTGCTGGCCTGGGTCCAGCTTCCAGATCAGGCCATGGTCACATCTTAGAAAAGTATCTCCTCCACAATATTTATATCAATCACATTGTCTATGCTTAGATATTTTAGTTTCCCACCCTAAAAGGTCTTTATAATAGATTATCATGAATGGCAACTATCAAAACCAGGTATTGTTTTATATTTTAATAAACAAGGCAAAAAGTAACCTTACAAAACATTATCCTTGCCGTTAGTGTTATGTGAATACTGATTAGAAATGGATGTGCTGTTCACATAAAATAAACCAAAATGTCATTTTTTTAACTCTGTTGCCAACAGTTATTTTTAATGCCAGATATAATTTCCAGGTTCACGTCTAATAAAATTTTCTTTTTATTATGAGAATGATCACCAGGGCTCAATCTTTATGATCTCACGATTGCATCTGATGACTCTTAGCCTGGAATTATGGGAAAACAAAACAAAACACATGTTTCATATTAATTTGTCGAGATGTCTTGAACTGTACCCTTCCAGAAACTGAAGGAGTCTCTGTGAGTTCACAGGATCCTGAATTCCAAAGAATGGCAAGGCAGGGAAGAACACTCGACTGGCCTATGTTTGTAACTTCACCCTATGCTTTTACTATCTTTTCTCAAAATATAATCTGCATTTTTCCAGACTCTTTTTTTTCTTTTTTTTAAAAAGAGATTCCTCTGTCTAGGTCACCCTATCCCCTCTTAATAGCTGTAAAATAAAAGGTGCATCCTTAAAGGGGCAGATCATGTATCCTTCTAGAAACCATAATACACACTTCCCAGTGAGATTTAATCTTTTCTTCCTTATTTTTTCCCATAGTTCCATTTTTTTCTGTTATATTAACATTAATTATGAATATATCATTTTCCTCCTCCTCTTCTTTTCTCTCTAAATTTAAATTCCTGGAAGATAGAGTCTGTGTTTTATTTGTATTATCTTTTACACAGAGCCTGAACACAGGCTTTGCCCACTAAAGGTGTTCCACAAAGGACTGGTAGATAAAATTGATAGGAGTACACTGATCAACATCAAAGAAAGGATTTGTTCTTCCCCCATACATGCAAGTGCTCAGTGGCTTTCTTCCTTCACTGAATGCATGGCCACTTGGTATTTCCTTCCTGGCAAGCGTCATTTTGACCTGAGAGCCTAGAATACTATCTGGTTCTGTAAAAAGTTAACTTGCAATAAATATTTAATATTTAAAAAAATTAAACTCTAGTCTTTATTATTAGTTTTTCATCTTTACCAGATGTTGAAACTATTTAAGGAATACTTTCGGGGTGGCTGGTTAGCTCAGCAGGTTAGAGCGTGGTACTAGTAGAACCAAGGTTGTGCTACTAGCTCAGTCCCCTCCTGGGCCACTGTGAGCTGCACCCTCCTTAAAAAAAAACACTCAACAGCTCTCTTGTGTTGAATGTATAGCCATTGGAAGTCTACACAAATCCTGAATAATAATTTTAAGAGTAAAACATTAGTTAACAAATGAAGATACTATATTAGAGGCTGAATTAATAGGATCTGAATTGATGAAATTTGGGGTAACTTTTAAATTTTGATACAGTGACATCTTTGCAGAACAGTTAGGAAAAAGTACATAGAAATTTATATCTCCTTTGTCCAAATCCCTTCATTGTTAGTATTCTATCACATTTTCTCTGCCATTCTTTCTCCTCTCTCTCTATGTATGTACATGTGTATGTATATGTATGCGTGTGTGTATATATATGTGTATGTATATAAAAAGTTAACTTGCATACATACACACATACACACACACACACACACACACATATAAATATCCTGTTCCACATTAAAATTTTATTCCTTTATGCTTCTTACCTTAAATCAATTATTACTATTACTATGATGGCTACCGAATAACAATTTGCTAATTCTATTATTTCTTCAACATGTATTAGTAGAGCTCTAAGGTAGAACTTTTCCTTTTTATTTGTTTATTGTTTATATCAGTATAGACTCTTATTTGGTGAGGTATAATTCATTTATATCTTTAATTTGATTCTCAAGTTTTATAACTTTGGCCAGTTAAAGCCTTTTCGTATTGTCAACTGTGTCTTTTTCATAGGTTTCCATCATTCGTGAAAATTCTCTTATTTTCTGGCACATCTCATACTTTCCCTGCCCAGCCCCCAGGTCAGCCATTTCTTTAAGAAAACCTAGTTCCTTTTATTGGACAAGGACATTTAGAAACTGTCTAGTGGTTATCATTGGTCAGTTCAAGGTTAACACCTTGAACACATTTTATCTTAGAATTACTGTATAAGATTCATCACATATTTGCTCTCCTTGTACATTTCCCAATATGAGATAACTTGTAAGGGAAACATTTTAAATATTACATATAATTATTAATATTTAAATATTTTAAATTCTTGGTTAGCTTAGTGATATACATGTGTGTGTGGGGGAGAAAATGGTACAACTTTTTTCCATCATTTAAAAAGTTCAGGTCATTCTGTTTAGAAAATAAATGTAAGTTACAACGACAGTTAAATATCTATCTATCTATCTATCTATCTATCTATCTATCTATCTATCTATCTATCTATCTATCTTTGCTTCTAATTACCAGTTCCAATTTGTTCTACATTAATTTGTGCAAAATAATCTACTTAATAACAGTAAACTTTTGATAATTAAAATTGTCAGTTGAGATCGGCTTCTTCCTTTTATAGTTTTTGGTGAAACATCGATTTTCATAAGTGTATTTCTACGGGAGACTAGTACTTTGAATTTTTTGAAAAATATAATTATGCTGATGTGGTTCAAGGCACCTTTGACATCTGTTTAGACATACAAAAAAGAAATAGATGAGCTTTTGAAATGAGTCTTTTTGGCAAAAGTAAATCTCACATTTTCCCAAAATGCATTTTCATATTTTGTGAGCTAACTTCTGACTTTAATTATGGAAGATAGAGCACATGTGACAATCTTCTTGACTCTGTGCTGCTGTGACCCTCTTAACTAAGTGCTTGATTCCCTGACTTCAACTCAGCTCAGGACTCTGGGATAATCAGGGCTTCATGTCCTAGAGGAAGATCTCGCTGGCTCCTCTCACATCTGCCTTCCTCCAGATGCAGCTCTGGCCAATATCCTCCAATAACTGGATTCCTTCCTTAAGAATAGGAATCTGCCATGTCTCTTAACTAGATACTTGTGTGCAGTGCTAAATCTCTTCTTCAGTGCTTCATCTATCACTATAACTAATATAAATTTCAATAAACTTAGACTAAACCATGTTTTAAAGATATTTCGGCAGACTTCAGTGTGAAAAATTTCATAGCTGTGAATTCCAGGGCAAATATGAAAGGTTCCATGTGTAGAGGAGGAAAACCTTTCCTTTACTCTCCTAGGTTTGATAGCTGGGCCTATCAAATAAACTAACACAAGGCAGATTAACAGGAGAAAAGGTATATAGATTTGTGAATGTTTGGTAATATGTGCGTGGAGCATCACAGGAAAACGAAAGTGAATATCCAAAAAACAGTGAGATCTGGGAGCTTGCATACTATCTCAATAAGGGAAGGAAAAGGGCGCGCTAAGATGCTAGGGGGAGGCTGAATGCTTTTGAGGCAAGATGAGTGGGTCTTTAGAAGAAATCATGGCAGGTAGAATAGTTTGGAGAAAGTGTGTCCGAGTATGGTGACTTCCAGTCTCTCCTGTGATGAGTCAGTCTTCCCTGGTTGATGAAACTCCTGGGAATATATTTATGACAATTGAGGTCCCTTTCTGTCTTTAAGCAGATAAGGGAAATTCAGAGAAATCCTCTCCCTGCATTGGCTGTTTTTTAAGTGCCTTCATATACAAATAATCAATATGCCAAAGTGGCATATTTTGGGATGGCAAGTCCTGAAATCCTTGAATACACATGAAAAATAATCTACCAATAATGATGTGTTTGACTGGAAGGACTTAGATAATAGTATAGTCCAATTTCCTCACATTAGGGATTTGCAGATGCAGTGGAGATGGAGCTGTATTAAATAACTTATCAACTCTTAATTTCTTTCAATGAAGTGTAAAAGTAACCCCAAATTCAGAATCAAGATAAGACTTTATCTCCTCTGAAGCTGGTTGGTTTCCTGTGTAACATTTCATCTCCCAGTTGCACCTTTTTCTTCTCTTCCGTTGTTCTTTTCTGTTCGCTTCTCTTCTAATTAATTTCAGTGACATTCTTAGTAATTTTGCTTGCCAATAATTTTAGTCTTTTTCTGTGTTTTGGAATCATTTGCTATTGTTTTCTTAATTTTACTTCAATATTTTAAACATCTTGGAACCTAGGAATAATTGTGGAGGATGAAAACTAGTTAAAGCCTTGCTTTCTTGTTTTCTTGATTGATTGCAATTGAAGTAATTTATAGGTTAATTTTAAAAATTAAATTAGAGTAACTTCAGTTCTATAAATAAAAGTTCTGAAGACACTATAACCACCTTAAAAAACAAACAAACAAACAAAAAACCGGAACTGCTGCCCAACACAAAATTCTGGTATGAATTACTTTTTTGAAAATTTGAATGAAATCAAAATAAATCACATACCCTTCGTTCTTTCAAATGACTGTTGTTATCTCAATAACTTAGAACATGAAAAAAATCAAAATCTATGGAGATAAAACAATTGATGAAAATGTTTAAAAGGGAAAATATAGCAATTGTACATACTGTTATTGATAAAACATTTAAAGGTATCAAGTTATTACTGAAGCAATACAAAGGATTTTTAATAAATTCGGTCTTCAAATAATGAAAAGGAATAATACATATGGTTCTAATAGCCAGAATTTCAGCAAGATTTTAAAGGATAATTTTGATGGCATTAAAGTTTAAAATGCAGACTTTCTTTCAGCCTTATTCCTTCCCCTAAATATTCCCTTCTGTGTGTCTCTAGTTTCTAGCCAGAGGACAACTGCTTATCTTCAGACTTCATCCCAGCTTCCACCTCATTGTTGTGAATTATAATGAAGCACATCTCATTATCTATAATGTATTCCATTTCCTGGAAGTGCTCCCACACTGTATATTGATAGCTCCATTGTCCTAAATGTTGACATACAAGCTTGCTTTTTTGTTCAAATTACTGAGAATAAAATTTTAAACAATATAAGACTTCTTCCCACATAACAGTCTTTCCTAACATTTTGCAAACATTAGAAACACTTCTGTGAACAGTTTAGTATTTATCATCAGTGCTGTTTTTGCAGGAACTAAATTGCTTGGAATGGTTATAATCATATAAAGTTCAATGGAAATAATCTTTTATATCACAATAAAAGACAATCATTTTGCTGAAGTGAGCACTACATGTTGTTGTTGTAATGAGTTATAGATTGGTAGGCCATATCTACAGAGAAATAGAAGTATAGGAAAATATCATACAGAAACTAATGGGGAAAATAGATTCTCCAATGTCTAATTCACCTAATTAAAGCAATATTCGTTCTTTCAGACTGATGCAATGCTCTGCATTAGGATTCAACAACTAGTGGGTCTGAAAACCAGGAGAAAGGTGCTTCTCTGTCATTAACTGCCAGGACTCAGGGAGAAACAGGAAAGAAAGATAACATGTAAGGCTATAATCATGAAGAGTATGTGCTGGAGGTAAGAAAAAAACAATATAAAACCTAGAGGAGTTGGTTAGAATATTACTGAATTTGCCTAAGGGGCTACAGAGTGGCACAAATGGCATTGATTTCTTATCTTCAGATTAATTTGCACTTTTCTAACTTGCAAAGATTAATGTATTATCCTTTTTCCCTGAAAATAAGACCTAGCTGAACACTCAGCTCTAATGAGTCTTTTGGAGCAAAAATTAATATAAGACCCAGTATTATATTATATTATACCCGGTCTTATAGTAAAATAAGACCGAGTCTTATATTAATTTTTGCTCCAAATGACGCATTAGAGCTGATTGTCTGGCTAGGTCTTATTTTCAGGGAAACATGGTAGATTGGTGCAAAAGTAATTGCAGTTTTTGCAATTGTTTTTAAACGTTTAAATTACAATTACTTTTGCACCAACCTAATATTTCCCTATATGTCTGATAGTGTTAGAGAGTATTTTTGCCATAGGTAAAAATACAGATGCATAAAAATGAAACATTTTTCAAAAATCAACAAACGTTTATTAAATATCTATTATATTTTGGTGTCATCTTTGCACATATCTAATCTGTACTGTGAGGTAAATATAAGATTGTTGGAAATATTGAAAGATTACTGGAAGAGCAATTAATTCCCTCTGTAGTGCCTGGGGAAGAGTTTTCTTCAGAATAAGTATTTCTATTTGAAATTGTCCTTGAGGACTGAATTCAATTATGATACATAGAATGGGCGCTCCAGGCCAAAGAAGCATCGATAGGAATAGTCTATTCCTGTTGAAATATCGTTTTTCTTTTCCTGTCATGTACTTTAAACCAAAGGTTCCAAATTCAAATGCCTACAGAATCTGCAAGGTAACATAATCAGAGACATGTATGCAAATAATTTTAAAATTTAATTTTACTTTGGGAGAAAAACCATTATATCCCTACCATAAATAAATAAGCATTATCATCTGTTATAAACAGAAAGTAACAATAAAATGAAACATAACAAAAACAAAAACAATTTAAGTAAGTTTTACATTTAAATAAAACAATATATATAAGTAACGCTAAGTCTAATCAATTTATAAAATGAACACTGGAGTAACAATGGATTTATTTAAACTCTCACTAATAAAGGAATATTCAGCTTAATGTTTCTTAATGTCAGAGGAAAATTAGACTCAACTCAATTAGACAATTCCAGGTTTTAAAAATATTAACTAGCACAGAGAAGCCAGGCTTACATTAAAAACAAATTGAAATTCTTCGATGACTTTTATTCAACAATTTTTTTGTTTCAAGAATCTTGCTGAAATGTGGCCCATTATGTAATGTTCTGTCTAAAAGTATCAATTTATTTGGTAATATCTTGAAAACGATGGAAAAGATTTTTACCTTTCTATTCCTTGTTGCCTTCTAACTAAGGAAAACATTTATAAAGGTCTTTTATTATCTTTTTAATGTTTCTTGAGACTATTCAAAACATTCAGGCAGTTCCTTAAAGTTATTCATGACCAGGTCATTTAAAATACTGAAAGAACCCAGCACAACATCATCAGGAAATGTGTCCATAGTTCCTATTTTATTGCTATCACATTCACTTTGTACTTCTCATAGGAAATTTTGGTTGGTCAACAGTGAAAAAAATAAGTCTCCATATTGTGCTGCTATTCCAAGTAAGTCACAATCAAGCTTATGATCTCTTAAATTGAGTGTTCTATCCAGAAAATATTGTCTGTTTTGATCTTTAGCAGAGCAGTAAGGACTTTCTGTGCAAAAGGCCAGGATGGAACAATAACTGTTTGTAGACACTGCCCCATACCTATAAAAAGAGGAGGAAAAAGAATTCAGTGACCTATGCCTACACATGATTGGCAATTTTAATGACACCATGAATAAACTAAATATATATATTTTTAATGTCATGGCTACCTTGGGTGGTGATGGCTTTCCTTTATAGACTCGACTAAGTAGCCTTTGTTTCAAGTGCAAAAGCTTGTATATGTCAATCAAGCCCCATTTTTAGACACATTGTGGGTTTTGTACTATTTTCTATGTAATATTCTACTTTCAAAAAGTCGTGATGGAAAGTTCAATTACTGAAAATTGCACATGTTCATGTGGCGTGAATATATAACCACAATATGTATTATAATTTTACATATCTACCCATATCTATATTAGCTATGTTTTTCTACATATCAAGGATATGTATGATAAGTTTTTAATATGTATATTTGTTCATATTATGCATTTCTCGATCAAGGCAGATTATTATGACTTGGAGCAAGAACTCCATCAGATCCCTTTGCACCAATTCTTTCCGTTTCTATGGCAATGTGATCAGAGCCAAATGGGCAGAGCTGCATGTGCAAAAAAAAGGGTGTTTTTTCCTACAGAAAGGCAACAGTAAAATTAGGAACCTGAGAGCTTATGTAGGAGCAGGACATCTGCCCTGCTCTAGAGAAACAAAGAGAAACCTATCTCCTTAGTGTAAACAAATTCCATTGGGAAGAAAAGGGAAAGGTCTGTAGCTTCTTACCCATTGGAATCTAAATGCCTTCAGAGGGGAGATAAGATACGCATTTCAGAGTTTATACTCCAGGTGTGTGTGTGTGTGTGTGTGTGTGTGTGTGTGTGTGTGTATGTATTTGGCTTTTTTTTTTTTTTCCAGAAGATCATGGAATACTAAGCCTCTATAGGTCTTTAGAAATTACCTTTGCTTACCAATAGGCTCAAGAGTTGTCCAAGTAGAGAGAACAAAGTCTCATCATGCCTTCTAATGACTATTTGCCAATGACCCTGCTGATGAAAGACTTCATACTTCTGTAGGAGTGAGTGGTTTTTATCTCTGCTGATTCCCATTTGCTTGGTTCCACTAAGGTCATCTGTTTACCACCCATCACTACTGTGGTTGATTCAAACTGCAGATTTGGTCATACTTAGTCTGTCCTCTGAAACTCATCTTAGTGTATTCAGTCCCCTGCCCAAGTAAGGCATTCTCACCTTAAATATGTCCAGTGGGAGGCTGAAGTCTACTCAATTGAGAGTTCTCCCACCCACTTTCAAAGACATCGCTTCTTTTTCAAGGCTTATTTCTCTGTTAGGTCAGGTGTCTTCTGTTCATTGAGTTTTTTCTCTCTATACCAGCTATTGAGTTTCTTATTAATTAATCCATACATCCAAAGCTAAGAGAATAAAATGTTCTCACTTAGAAGACAAAAAATGTCAAAAGGCATGGTTTGTGTGTAGGAACAGATGGCAGTGGTGGTAAAGCAGATGCAGAAGTGGGTGGAAATAATAACAGAGACCATTATCAGTTACAGTTTGGGAGGACGTTTCCAGTAGAAATAAGTGTTTTTCACCAGTGACTTTGAAATGTTTAAAACGCTCTTTGTGCCTCAATCTTCCCTAGTCCACTCTTCTTTTTTAAATATAAGTAGTGAAGGAGAAGAAACAAGCTATTAAATGAATATTTTGAATAGAGCTGCTCCTGACTTGTTCTCCTGCTGCTCCTTCAAAACAAAACCACTTTGAAAATACTCTCCTTCACATTCCTAATCCTATAATCAGTGGAAATACATCGATATGTTCTCCACATTGAGGAGGCTTGTCTGATAGGCTGACTGAGGAGCAGCAGCTGCAAGGCAGTTAGGTAGGCTGAGCGGTCCTTACCATCAGTCAAGAGAATATAATGAGATCGCAGACAAATGAGATTGTAGACAAAATTTGACTTTCATTTCTTTGACACAGAGTAGGACTACAGGGAAAGATAAACTCATGGTGAGGGAAAAATCAATAAACTAACATTTATCAAATACCTATTAAATGCCAAGGTATAACGAGGTAGGTACTCTCGTTAATGCCTGACCATGACACTGAGGAATATACCAAAAACTACAAAAGCAGAGAAATAAGAGAGCTAACCGACAGACTTGGAAAAATTATCCTAAGTAGAACAAAGGGCCTCTAGGCCTGTCAGACTTGATTATAAAACAATTGAAAGTTAATATGCCTTTCCTCATGTCAATCAAAAGGGAAGCTAATTAGTAATGGTGGCTTAGAGACAGGCAGAAAGTGGAGGCAAATATTGAGAAGACCCATCTAAGTATGAATCAGGAGTCCTCCAGACTGGCTGACATGTATGCCAACATGACACACAGAGCTCTAGGGGAGGAAAGACTTTTCCTAGACCCTTTGGTTCTGTGTCTGAACCTGAGAATTAAACTGACAAAAGAGATTAACAGGAGAAAAAGGTACAAATTTTATTTGATGTTATTAATAATTTTTACATGTACACAGAGGCTACGTATGTAGGAAATGAAGACCCTAAGAAGGGAATTGGTCTGTGAGCTTATGTAGCATAATAGCTCATGGAGCTGTGATGAGACAAAGGAAAAGGGGTGGTGCATGTGGGAAAGTGACTAGGAAATTTATGGGGAAACTAATGGAGGATAAGGGATATTTTGGTAGGTTTGTTTGTATGGGTTCATCTGGGTATCAACTCCCTGTCTCCAGTGATAAGAATGTTCTCTTTCTGATACAGGGAGGGTAACTTTCTCACAGGAAACTTATGCCCACTTTTAGGTAGAAAGGCGCAGGTTAGAGAGCCATGCTACATCTGCTTTTTCTCAACGGCCTTAGGCTCAAAATAATATGCCAAAGTGGTATATTTTGGGGTGGTGTGTTCTGACAGCTACCTGGTGGAGAAAAGTATGCACATATACAGTTATGTTATATACCCAAATCAAATAACCATCTTTCCTTGTTCTGATTCCTCACTCAGGGAGAAGCTTTCTGTTCAATTGGCTTTCCATGTAGCTCATCTCTAGGGAAAGGATGCAGTAGAGAGATTCACTTGGCAGAGAACTCTCATTAAAAATAATGTACAACAATTTATATGTGTCTCTTCTGTGTTTTGATAGCTCGATTCAGAATTGCTGAGGCCAGTCTATTCAGGGGTCCCTATGAATTTTAGTTTCTGAGCTTTCAGGATTGAAATCCAGAACCACCTGTGGAAAAATCATTCAGATCAATGCCACCTGTGTTCACATTTTGTGGCATTTAGTAAGAATTAACCTGGTAACACTTTTTTTTTTTAAATTTCATTCATTCTTTGAACTTCTGTAGGTATAATTTTCTCCATTTACAAATGAAGAAACGGAAGCTTTGAAGGTGTAGTGTGCTAAAGGTTACCCAGATATCAAGCGGAAGAGAGAGGGTTTAACCCAGGTCTATCAAATGCTACAACCTATTCTTACCAGTGACTATATTGTACACTCTTTCGTAAGTGATACTGAGGTATCTAGAAGCAGTAAAGCAGCCTAAATTCATTACAGATTATTATTCCATGCGGCCGACTTTGTCATACATGATTGTTGACCCTTGATCTAGTATAAGAAAGCTCAGTTGCTATATACTATAAAACAAAGATAAATACCCATCAGAACAAACATAACATATACAGATCCTAAACAATATAAACACAAGTGCTATGATTTCATGTCTTAATCCTGTTTATTCAGTAAAGATCTACACATAGAATAACTATTAATTTGATTACTACTTACATATATATTTTCTAGGATAATGAGGTAAGTCAAGCCTTTCTCCTAGGTATACTTAATTCGAGCAACAACAATTTAACGATGAGCACTTAATATTATAGCATAATAGTTAATGTAATAATGCTTTCATTTGCATTATGTCCTTTGTTCCTCCAAATAACTGTGTGCTAAGCAGGGATGGTGTTTTTAATTTTCATTTTACATTGTAAAAACAGAGTTTTACGTTGTCAAAAATGGCTCTAAGATGGTTGAAAAAAATACCAAATATGGAATCTGGCACAAGGCAATATTTTGTGTTCTGACAGGTGCACTATCTTTCTTCTATTGTGACTTGGACATGTATCTGATACAGCTTCTATTATCCCAGTTATTGTTGCTGCTTGCTTTGTCCCTACCACCCTGTTAACCCAGAGTCTTTTCTTGAGACTCTTCAGTGTCTAGCCAATGTGGAAGGTGCTTTTCTTAAGGGATGTTGGGGCTAGAATGATAGGTAGCTAGAGCTGTCTGTGAAATTTTAATACCATGGAGATAGCCTATACGTGGGTAGAGAGAGTAAACCAAACAAAGACAAGTAGAGCTGAAAAAGAAAATAGAAAATTTGGGGGAACCAAGGTGAAAATAAGATGACAGAGAGACAGAGAGACAGAGCACCCACCAACTCTACACTGAGTCATGCTTGGGTTCCACTCCACTTACTCTCTCCTTTTATGTCTCATGGCTTTGCATAGTAGAAGGACAGTGTTCATAGGGGCCATGAATGTAACAATCAACCATAGGTATTAATTTATGTAATAATTTAAAATCAATGTTAACATTTTTGGATGTTAATATTGTGGTAATGAAGGACAACATTCTAGCCTTAAGCAATAAAGGCTCAAGTAGTTAAAAGTGATGTGACATGATTTTCATCATGATTGGTGGAATTCCCTTTCAGATACTTTACTTTAGGGAGAGAATGAAGGAAGAAGGGGAGTGAGAAGGAGGGAGAAGGAGGGGGGGAGGGGAGAGAGAGAGAGAGAGACAGAGAGAGAGAGAGAGAGAGAGAGAGAGAGAGAGAGAGAGAAGGGATGCAAAGGAAGCAAAATGTTAATCATTACAGTTAGGTGAGGGGTATACAGGTATTTTTATTGCTATTCTTTCAAATTTTGAAACCAGGGTTTGTTGCACACATTTTCAATAGGTTTGAAACTCTACAAGATAAAACTTGGTGGAATTCTCCTGATTAGCTTGTGTAGAGCAAGCCCACACATTTTCCACCTTTGAGATCCTGGATTTAGTAGGTCTGGGATGTGCTGGTATAACAAGTACTAAGTCGATTCTATTAGTCCATGGTCCACAGTTATAGAAACACTACACTACACTAGAAAAACTAAAAGAGGCCGATATACTTTCTGAATTGCAAGAGGACAGAGGGTCAGAAAATACAAATTATATTTAAGAAGATGGAAAAAAGTTATTAAACATGAAAAGATACCATAAAATAAGATGGAAGAATTGGGACCAAATATAGTGATTATAAAGATAACTATAAATTTGTTAAATAATAAGACTCATACTGGATCAAAAAGCAAAACTTAACTATGTGCTGCTTACAAGCAACTCATCTAAGTAATGTGAAAAAAATACATTCAAAAGTCAAAGAGTGGAACTTTGTAAAGATAAACTTTACCTTCTGTAATGAAGATCTAACTGGAATAAATCTTTCTGAATTAAGTAATGTAACATCACAACTCAAGAAGCAAACCTACAGGAAATACAAAAGGAAATTAATAGAAAAACAATACTTTCAGGAAACATTAGCTGACAGATTAAATTTAAAAAATAAACATTTGGCTTAAAGTATGCAAAAAAAGACAATAAATAAGATCGATTTAATGAGTACATGCTAAATTTAATAACGTGAGAATAGTTATGACTTCTTATATTTAAACTTCCATTAAACACTTCTAGAAATTAATCCTATTTTAGTTCACAAAAACTGCTTCAATAAATTTTAATAAATAGAAAGAATATCGATTACATTAATTATATGAAAAATTGAAATCATTAAAATAAAAGTTTAAAACTTTAACCCCTCAGAATTTTTAAATGCTGTCTTAAATTATTTTTGTGTAAAACAAGATACTGAAAAAAAAAAACAACACAAAAAAATGATAGGGCCAAATATCTAGAAAATGAAAATAACAACTCTGGGTATCAAAACTTATGTGACTGATCTAAAACTATATTCATAGAAAAATTAATAGACCTAATGACTTATTACTAGACTAGAAGAGATAAAATATTGAATTAAGCATTTAAATCAGATTAAAAATAAAGAGAATAAAATGATTAAAACAAACATAAAAGTAAGCTGAATCACAGAATTGATAACTAGAACCAGGAACTATTACTTTAAAACAACGATAATAAAATAGAAAACCACACAGTAGCACAACGAAAATATTTTTTAAACAGTGCAAAGATATTGAGCACTCTTGAATAGGAAGACTCAATATTTGAAAGGTGTTGATTGTCCCTGAATTAAATTTACAAATTCAGATGCTGTCCAATCAAAATACTAACAGATGTGTTGTGGCTGTTGTGTTTGTTTATTTGCTTGATAGACTTATTCTAAATTCATTTTGAAAAGAAAAATATATAAAAAATAGCATGGAATAACCTGAAAGGGAAGAGTAAGAAATAGTGGACAAGATAAACAATTTTAAGATATATTAAGACATAGTAATTACTCTTTGGTCCTAGCATAAAAAATGATTACATGATTCAGATATTTGAAAAATAATGTAGGTAAGTCTTTATCCCTTACTCTAAAATTAACTACATATGGACTAAAATTTTAAATATAAAACATAAAAACAGAAGTGTTAGAAAAAAATCATAATGATTAAAAAATAATTATCTTGAGAATGTGACGAAAATCTGTCTGTTAAAAGGGAAAATTTAATAAATTTTACCATACAATAATTAAATGGATGGCAACTATCAACAAAATAAAAATAAAATATAAACAGGGAAAATATTTACCAAAAATGACCACAGGCAAAGAGGTTAATTCCTTTAATATACAAAGGAATCCTACAAATTATCATTTTCCTGGAAAACTTGTAAAGAGATATGAACAAGAAGAAAGGTCACAGAAAGGCAATGCAAGGAGCTGATATACATAGAAATATTTAACAAATTCTGCTCACAAATTAATATACACTTAGATGCACTTAGCTGTTTACATGCTATTTTAATCACATCACATTGAGAAATATTTAAGAAACTGATAAAAATCATTTTGGCAACTGTATGGAGAATCTGTTAGCAGAGTTAAAATTTAGTTACAACTTTTTGCAGAGCATTATGGCAGTATCTTTCGAATTTTAATGTGTATCTTGTGATACAATAATTCTACTAGGAATATGCCTTGAAAACATATACACAAAAGTGCATATTAATGGCGGCATTTAATGAATTTATTTTTTCAGTAAATTCAGGAAATAATCTCTAAGACTGTGTGTGTGTGTGTGTGTGTGTGTGTGTGTGTGTGTGTAAGCAAGATAGAAATTGAGAGTTTCAGAGAGAATGTACATGAGTGAACCAAGGTGCTATTTAATTTTCAGTTCTATCCTTTGTTTTTCCCTTTTTTAAAACAATGAACTTGTTTTATTGATAAACAAACAAATCTTAAAATCTATGTTCATTCCAGAGAGAATTTAAATGGGCATCATAAGTTACATTTTTAAAAAAAGAACCAGAATTTTGTTCCATAAAGATATTTCTTTTAATGTAATTTTAAACTCCAACCAATATGAATAGCAATTTATGTTGATGTGCTTTCTCTCTTGCACAAGTAAACTGCATGAGAATAGACTATTTTGGCCCTGCTGGATTTCTCAGAGAATTTTCTGATAAATTTACTTGAGTGAATAGTAAATCAAACAGTTGGGGCTGCAGAACCATAAAATCACACAAAAGGTGAGGAAAATTACATTTTCTTCCTTTGATTTATGATCTTAAAACATCTTTTCAGGAGGAGAAATCCATCCCACAAAGCATAAAAATTAAGCAATGATTAGGCATTTAGAATTTTTCCAACAGTCATAGAAAAGACAGACACATTTCCATAAAATGGTGCAGAATATAGAAAGCCTGATTTCTACAGAAAACCCCTTTTACATTTGAAAGTGTCCAATTCCAAGTTGCCTTCAATCCCCCCCATAATAAAATGCACAAATATCTATTGGGATATTTTGTGAGATTTAATTTTATATATATTTTCTTAACAGAAAATACATATTTAAGAAATATGTCACATTCCCATATTAAAGTTGATTGTCTTATTACCAAGACAACACATACATGTGTTTTTGAATTTCAGACCTGAGATCTTCAACAGGAACCATAACAATTAAGATGATGAGGGAAGAAACAGAATTCCAAAGGACTTTCATTGTGTAAATAAAGAGAAAAGAAGAAGATTCTGGAAAATATCTCAGCTTACAATTTGAGAATTTTAGACATGTCCAACTTTCTATGCTCCATGCAATTGGTTTCTTGGTAATTTTCCACTAGGCATTTCAGAGCTCATTTGAAACAAACATCAGGCTTATTTGCTATCCCACTTTACATCAAACGTTTGCCTTAGCAAACTACCATTCTGTACCCAGGAAATAGGGACGGAGTACACACCTTCCTCCAGCCAGTCTACCAGTGATGGTAAAACCCATAAGAATCCATATTCAGAATCCATCCAAGTACTGCAGATGATTACTTAATAGCCTGTTGGGAAACATTTTAGCCTGTTGGTTGCAAAAAGGTCTTCGAAAGTAACAGGGCAAATAGTTCTAGGTCTCTGTGACCTAAAATGTCTAATGAAGCTGAAGAATTATTAGAGTATCTTAGAGAAACCCGAGGCCATTCAGCCTAATGATTTAGTAATGATGTTTCTGCCATTGGGTTAGAGAAACATGTGGCTTCTAGCTTAGTATTCATGCAGTAATGTTCACTGGTGTTGGTAGCGCTGACTGTGAGAATTCTTCCAAGTCCTGGATATTGTAAGGCAACACACTCTTCTGCTTAAAGAACTCCAAAAATGGATACATTTTGTGATGTGTTCAACTTTTAGAAAATTAAATGATAAACTCCAAATAATAAAGTCAAAAAGTAATGAAAACCCAATAACGAAAAAGCAGACATAACACAGAATTCGATTGATACACACGAGATATAATTTTCCTAGTTCAGATTTTAAAAATCCATAAATAGCAAAGTCTAGTCATTTCAGAGAGAAATGCAAAGGAGGAAAACAAAAAAGAGCGAGAAGAAGCCTAAACTTTAAAAAAAATTACATTTTTTTTAAAACATAAAAATTATCACAATTAAACCTTTACTGACCTCTGGTGGTTGAAAATGTATTTAGCCAGAAGAATTAAATGATTGATTAACATACGTTAATAACTAAAGATAAGCAACCAGATGCCTCACTTTGTGTGAATATTAATGAGTAGCGTTCCATTGCATTTTATGACTATACCACAATTTGTTTATCCGTTCTCCTGTTCATGGACATGGGATTATTTCCAGTTTTCAGCTGCTATGGACATGCTTGTACAAGACTCTATGGATATATACATTCATTCCTCTTAGGTATATACTGCGGAGTTGTTATAAAATGATCCAGGGGTGGGATTAAGTGGGGAGGCCTTTTAATGAACGAAGTTAGAAAACTTCTCAAGAATTCCACAGTCCTTTGTGTATTTATAGTCAGTATGTTTTCACTACAGCCTCAGACATGCGATAAAATAATCTCCACAGAATAGTACAGGTGACCCTTGAACAACATAGGTCCACGTATATACAGATTTTTTTTCAAAAAAATACCTGTACTGGTTTTGATACGCGGTTGGGAGTCCATGGCTTGGGAAGGTTGACTGTTTGCATCGATCTGCACCATTTTATATAGGGTACTTGAGCATCTGCAGGTTTTGGTACCTGCACATACCAAAGGACAACTGTGTAGTTAAGTTTTGGGGGAGTTCAAAATTCTATGCAGATTTTCAACTGTGTATATCCCCTAATCCCTGCGTTTTTTAAGGGTCAGCTTTATTAACAAACAGTGTATTCAAGTGTTTAAACTCAAATTCTTTTTATGGTTGAATAGCTAAATATCATAAAATGGCTTACCATATGTGGGATGGTTAATTTTATGTGTCAACTTGCCTGGGCCACAGGGTGCCCGTATATTTGGTTAAACATTATTCTGGGTGTGTCTTTGAGGGTGTATCTGGATGAGATTAACATTTGAATAGACAGACCGAGTAAATCAGATGTGGCCCTCCCCAGTGTGAGAAGGCCACATCCAATCCACTGAAGGCTTAAAAAGAACAAAAAGGCTGAATAAGAGAAAATTTACTCTTTCTCTCTGCCTGACTTTGAGCTGGGACATGGGGCTTTTCCTGCCTTTGGGGGACATGGACTCAGACTAAAACTTAGAGCATTGGCTCTCGCCGTTCTCAGGCCTTCAAACTCAGACTGGAGTTTACACCATCAATCCTTCTGCTTCTCAGATTCGGACCATGAAGGTACCATCGAGCTCTCCCGCGCCTCCAGCTTGTCAACTGCAGATCTTGGGACTTCTCAGCTTCAACAATCACGTGAGTCAAGTATTTATAATTTCTCTCTCTCTCTCTCTCTCTCTCTATATATATATATATATATATACACCATGTTTCCCCAAAAATAAGACCTACAATCAGCTCTAATGCATCTTTTGAAACAAAAATTAATATAAGACCCGGTATTACATTGTATATTATATTATATTATATTACATTACATTACATTATATTATATTATACCGGGTCTTATAGTAAAACAAGACTGGGTCTTATATTAATTTTTGCCCCAAAAATCTCATTGGAGCTGATTGTCCGGCTAGGTCTTATTTTCGGGGAAACACAGTGTATATACACATATATATTCAATATATATATATATATTCACACACATATGTATGTATATGTGTATATATATATATATGCATATATGCATATATATATATGTAAATGTATGTATATATATATTTCTCACAATTAAGTTCACGAACTTGCCACTGTATACTTACACTGGCACCACTGTACCAGTGTAACAGTGTAATACAGCTCGCTAAAGTTTTATAACCTTGGTATATCAGTGTCTAACAGCTGTGTTTCTGTTGACGTGTGGAGGTGTCTTGCTGAGTGGTGTTCATTATTGTTGTTGCATATTTTTGTGTGCTGTCCTGAGAATGTCTGAGCTTGGATTAGAGCAATGAACAATCATTCATTAAATTTCTTGTTTCTTGGCAAGAGTGAAAGTGAAATCAGGGACATATTAGTCCAAATTTATGGGGATAATGCCATGAAGAAAATGGCAGTATACAAATGGATTAAATATTTTTCCGAGGGGAGAGAACGCATCACTGATGAAGAGAGGTCAGGGTGGCCAGTAATGAGCAGAACTGATGAAACCATTGCAAAAATGAATCAAATTGTGCGTCAAAATCATTGGCTGACTGTGAGAAGCATAGCAGACCAAGTAAACATTGATAGAGAAACAGGAAAATCTTAACTGAAAATCTTGGCATGAGAAAGGTGTGTGCAGAACTGGTCCTGAAGGAGCTCTTGCATCATGTCAAGGCTCACATGGCACTGTCTGTGAGGGAATTTTTAGCCAGTAAACAAATAACTGTAGTGGAACACCCTCCTTATTCACCTGATCTGGCCCCCAATGACTTCTTTCTTCACCTGAAGAGAAAGGAAATATTGAAAGGAAGACATTTTGATGACATTCAGAACAGCAAGGGTAATATGACTACAGCTCTGATGGCCATTCCAGAAAAAGAGTTCCAAAATTGCATTGAAAGGTGGACTAGGTGCTGGCGTCGGTGTATAGCTTCCCAAGGGGAGTACTTCGAAGGTGACCATAATGATATTCAGCAATGAGGTATGTAGCACTCTTTCTAGGATGTGTTCGTGAACTTAATTTTGAGACCTTTGTACATAGTATACATGTGTGTGTGTTTATATGTACTTTTATATGTACATAGGTGTATTATGTACACATATTCTCAATGGTGGAAAATTTTGTTCTCTGAAGATGGATTTTTATCTTGAGAAAATCAAATGTATTTTGAGCTAAGTAAGACGGATGGGTGATGTAAAGTTGGGCAATATTCCTTTGAAATAAAGAAAAGTTTGGGCTAAAAATAATGAGATGGTCTTTTTAGCATTCAGTTACCAAATCTGACATTTACTTTTATTAGCAAAGGATCCAGATATATTTGGAATCTAATTCCATTATAAGTTACCTCTCTCCCCTACCACCACCTCTAGCCTTTGCTCTGCCTCTCTTCATTGAGTATAATATGTTGGAAATTTGACATACACAAAATTCTGTGTATATGAACTGCACACTGTTTCCTAGATTGTGCAACATTAAGTACATACGCGTACGGTGGTAAAAGGAGCACTCTCAGATGTAATGCAATAGGAATGTACCTTCATTAAGTAGTTCATTAGAAGAATTTTTCATTTTTAAACTAGACTGAAACTCAGTTTTCCTTCAGTCTCACATTTGTGGAAAAAGAAATCATTTACCCGCTGCAAGATGAGTTGAGATGCATTTGCTGTATGAAAATGACTGTTCTCAGCATCATCTGTCTAGTGTCCGGTAGAAGCATTCTCTTAACCACTGCTGCCATCTGCTGGTCATTTGATTATTAGATTTTAGAAAAAGCAGTGCATAATGCTCCAGTCACGATGATGCAAAATGCAAGTGTCATTAATAGGTAGTTTTGTAGACCCTAAATAATAATAAAAAAGAATAACTGAAATTAAGAAAACATGAATCAAATATGCAAAAGGCACAGACTCTAAAAATTACTAGGTACCTCACTAACCATCTATTTTAACCACCTACATGCTGTTTTGCTATCCCTCGAAGTAATCATTCAGAGTCCCTTGAAACCCACAAGATCCTCACTAACTCACCCATTCAGTAAATTCATGCGGGTTCCCACCATGTGTCAATATGTGATTGGGTTAAAATGGTGAACAAAATGTGCAATGTGGCCTTATTCAGCTAATTGCATAATATGGGAGAAAGGAAATAACGTAATCCCAGAAAAGAATGTTACAAAGTGAGATGGGTGCTAATAAGCAAGCAACCACGGTTGTTCCTTGGTGTGTTACAAACGAATCTTAACAAGGTGGTTGGACCATGGGGAGTTGAGCTCCTATCTAGAAGTATCAATGAATTGGGCAGGGAAAGAGGGCGGCAGGTAGAAATTCCAGGTAGAAGGAATTTTATGTGCAAAGCTCTGTGGTAAAAGAAAGCATGATACTTGCCAGGGCCAATGTGAAAGAAGGTCAGTGGGACTAGAGCAATGAGAGTGAAGTGAAGTAAGATGAGGTGAAAAAGCTATGGGCCTGAGCATACAGGGATCTAATAAGCTATGCATACTTTGGGGTTTTATTTTGGCAAGCCATGGGGAGACATTAAAGGAATAGGCAGCGGGATGTGGTGAAAAGATGGGACTTGCATTGTGTAAGCCCACACTTTTGGCAGATGGTGAACAGACTGGACGGGGCCAGAATGGATGCAAGGAGACCGATGAGGAGGCACTTACAGTCCTCCTGGGGAGAGGTGATGAAGTGCATATAAAGAGACATCAGTCTAAGGGGCAAGGAAGAAATAGAGAAACTAAGTTTGGCCTGTTCAGCTGTGTATGCATGCGCTGGTCACAAAGATGGAAAAGGCTGACAACTACTTTCCAAGGTAGCCAGTCCATCTTTAGATTAACAAAGAAATGTCTGCCTGTGTTAAGTAGAAATATTTTATTTCCTGCGAGTTCTATCTCTAGGGGTACAGATGGATTGATTCTAATCTCTCTCACAAGATAAACCCTCAAACATTGACAAATAACTGTCTTATAACCTGAAGCATCGTTTTTTCCTGATCAGTATTTTAGCTACTTTGACTGTTTTTCATATGGAATGGTTTCAGGCTCCCTTCCTGTCTTGGCTGTTTCCCTTTGAATGATTTCTGGAATGTCTGCATCCCTCTTTAAATATGACCCCAATACTCTAAGGGAAGGTTGTAACATCACAAATTAAAACTGGATTAGCACGTCTCTAATTTTAGATATAATGTCTAAAATTACATAGGGATCTCCTGACAGTCAAATCATATAATGCTATTATTAGCTCATATTAAGATTAACACTAATTAATACATAGCCAAAACACAATAAAATGCACATTCCCTTGTTTCAACTTAATAGAGAACTGGGTTAGAGTGGATCAATTTGCCTGTTTGATGACCAGACTGAGGTCTTTCTGAGTTGGGTTGGGGCCAGTTGTATTGTCTGATTCACCGTGAGCATCAATATTATCAGAAGTCACTCTAATACCAGTTGTACAAGTGAAAAGCAGCACCACCAAGCCTTGTCTAGTACAGAGCAACACACACACACATGCATACACACGCACACACACCTTGACTCTTGCATTAAGGTTTTAAAGTTCCCTGACACCTTTTTCTTAGTTTTAAAGACAGTAACTTTTTTCTTAGATACCAGTACTAGTGCAGAATTGCCACACAATAAATATTTATTCAAAGAATGAATACACTCATGATTTCTAAATGTACTTCAAATTAGACAATTGATGTGATGGCTTAAGATAAAACAATATATGGTCCTCAGTTGTCGGCATTTTACAACCTAATTATGTGACTCCTTGGTAAGGTCTCTATTTTGTTGTTTATGTAGACAAGAGAATAATGTTTTCAGGGAGTAAAATATTTTTCCCCTTTACAGTTAAGAATCTGCCTAAACTGCCTAGTCTCTTAGAAAAAAGATTGATTATATTTGGACAATAGAAATAGTTTTCCTTTGTTAATGCTAACATTCTCCCCAAAGCAAAAAAAAAAAAAAAAAAAAAAAATTCTCCTGGATTTTTGAAACAGTTGATGAGATAAAAGTCATGTCATTCTTTATCTAGGAGTAGTTACTGACCTATAAATTGTTGTGGCAATAATTCCCTGCACTGGGATTAATGTAGACATATTGACAAAAGTGTGTTGCGAAAAATATAGTGGATATCCAGCTTCAAATAGCTAAATATAAAATTATAAAACAAACTTCCCAAAGAGAAACAGATATCAGATATAAAAGAACATCAGAAGTACAAAGCATCAGCCAACTGGAGCACTGATAGCATTAAAACTAAATAAAATCATTAAATTCTTTCACGCAAAAAGTGCTGAGATCTCAGCTTAAGTCCTTATTACACTAGGGTGTAGGTTTTTAAATACAGAGGGTGCCAAAAAAATGCATACACATTTTAAGAAAGGAGAACTGTATTAAAATTGTAATACTCAATATATACCCATAACAAAAGATGAATACAAGTCACGTTTGACTTCTACAATCACAAGAGGTGCTCAAAGTGGATACCATCAGTGTCCAGACACTTCTGATTATGGCGAACTACTGCTTGAGCAACGTTGACCAAAGTGTCCACTTGCATACAGTTTTTGGCACCCCTGGTATGTGTCTTCAAGGATTGCTTCAAGACATAACTGATAGGGCCTAAAAGTCATACAGGTAAATGATTTGCTTCTTTTTGCTAGGATTTTTTGTTGTTTCTAAGAAAAATAATTTTTAAAAATGCTGATAGGATTTTTGGGTCAGTGTTTAGTTGACAATTCTTTCTTAAACTAGCTGGCATGTAAAGTATTTAAAACTTTCCTTGAGACTCAGGTTTCAAGAGGCAATTAGGCATCTGTACTGAACGATAAATATCACTGGATACCCACTAAGTTTTGATTGTATATAGATTTGTAAGGTTTTGTTTTTTTTTAACTCTAGAAAGGTCAACAAAACTCACTCTACTATTAGATGGGCCCTCCCTCTCTTTATTTTTTACATACATACTTGGCCAAACTTTAGCACTCACTCTCAAAATTCCAGATACCTAGAATTCCGTTGGGATTTTATAGGACTCATACTGAATGTCATTGAAGAGAACTGCCTAACAATAATGAGTTATTTCCATCAGGAATATAATGAGTCTCTCCATTTGTTCAGATTTTCATTTATGTCCTTCTGTAAACTTTGCAGTAAGTAAAAGATTTTATAAATGTAGCATAATTCTTTTTTTTTATTTTAATTGGGGAATATTGGGGAATAGCGCGTTTTTCCAGGGCCCACCAGTTCCTTGTTGTTGTGCCCCCCAACCACCTCATGCAGGAACGGGCAATCTTGTTATTAACAGCTCGTGCTCCAACTGAGCCATCTGGCCGCCGCTTGGGAAGCTCGGCGGCAGCTCGTTGTATTCAATCTAGTTGTGGAGGGTGCAGCTCGCTGGCCCAGGTGGGACAACCCTGTTGTTCAGCGCTCCTGCTCGAACCAACTGAGCCATCTGGCTGCCCCAATTATTTTCTTATATTTTATAAACTTTGTAGGCATTAATAGCATTTATTTTCCTATTTTTAATTGGTAATTGGTGGCTTATTGGAAAGCTGTTGATTTTATATTTTATCCTATATTTTTCAGCACCTTACTGGATTTTAAGATTATATTTCAGATCATGGATCTCAAGATGTTCAAGCTTATTCTCTTAAATTTTTAGAGAAGACAACATTATATTTAAATGACGATTTTCTCATTTCCTCTTCCTATAGCTATTCCTCTTGTTTCTTAATTCTATCTTACCACACAGTCTAGGAGCTCTAGAAAACACTGAATAATGGCAGTGATGGAGAAATCTTTGCCTTTCAACTTATAGAGAACTTTTTTTTATCAGTTTTATTGAGGCATAATTGATAGAGAACTCCTATGTTTCCCACTAGTTATATATTTGCTATTGTTTTATGATAGACATCTTGTATCATGTGAAGCTTCCTGCTATTTGCAGCTTTACTGAGAGGTTGTTTTCTTAATTAAAAACTCATTTTTAATTTTGGCAAATGCCTTTTGAATATATATCATCATATAGCTTTTCTCTGTTTATCTAATGTTATAATAAACTACATTAATTAATTTGCACGTTATGAACTATCCTTGCATTCCTGAACTAAATGCTACTTAGTCATGGCTTATCGTTCTTGAAAGTTCCTCTTCTGGTCTGCGCCATCTTTTTAAAGGTGTCTTTACAAATTTTTCTTTGTCTTTTAGTATCTTTTTAAGAGGACTCTGAAGAATTAACACTAGGTTCAATGGTTAGAGAGTCTCTCAAGGGAGTTCTTGTATCTAAGAAAGAGAATTCTTAATTCCGTGTTATCATGACCATAGTAGTGAACAAAATAATTTTCAAATGCTTTATAATAAATCTATTCTTAGTTTGTGTTTCTTTATATCAGTAAGTGTAAATGAGCTCTGATCACTTGTAATTTTCTAAGGTTTCAGCGTGATGTACTGAATAATACTCAATTTTTAAGTAGAAATCATTGTCCTTTGTGAGGCAGATGATATATCTGCAAAGAGATTTACAATGTGTTATGGACAGAGAATTATTTTTTTGTGGAAAGCAACCCTAACTAAAATAAATAGGAAACGTGTGGATGAAAGTAATTTATGGGTCTATAAATGTTTTATGTTGTCTTGTGTATTTAAAAAAAAATTAAGATCATGGTCCAAATATCTTCTAAAAAAAACGTATTTCACCTGAGAACCTTACTCACGTTATCAAATTATGGTTTTCTAAATCAAAACATTTCATTTAGAATGAATGAAATAAATGATTTTTTAAAATCTAAAATTGAATAATCACTTAAAGGAATAGCCCAGGATACAGTTCACTTTATGGTTCCTGGAAATTAGCAACATCAGATCTTAGGACCAAGAATTATTTGCTATTACAACTGCATATCAAGACAGAAAATATTACATTGATGATGCCTTAAGATAGTGTCTCTAGATTTGTATTATTTTTAGTAAAAACTATTACAAAATACTATTCACATATATATTCTTTAATTGAAGACTTTTTACACAAATAAAGGTAAATGGAAAAAATTCTAAAGCAATTTTTAATGAAAACTCTCTCTCTCTCTCTCTCTCTCTCTCTCTCTCTCTATTTGATTAATACAATTTGAAATCACCATCAATTACACATGAAAGGGAAGAAGCAGTAGTCACCAGTTACTGTACTGTTTTCCTATAAAGTTGCTGGTTTGATGTGGAGGCCTGTGAGAGGCAGGAGAACCAACAAAAATATTGATTTCCAAATTCCATTTGCCTCAGGGATATTTTAATCTTTGGGATAAAAAAATATTTTATTTTGTTAATCTACCATATTTTACAGGAAATAAAATTTCCCTCTATCATATTGTATTAGATTGTGTAACTAAATCTTTTAAGGAAAGACAAAGTCAACAAAAGCATTTTTTTCATTGGGAGTTGGGGTGAGGAGAAACATGTTTCATAATAATTATATCTTTAATGTTTTCTTTCCTAGTTAGGGATAATAACATTTTGAACATCTTGTCAATTCTATTCGTATGTTTTCTTCTCCGGGCTTCGGAGTCACATGCCCTTTGCAGAAAATAACACAGTATTAAATACCTTTCTTACATGATATACACCTATTTTCTAACTCTGCCCTTTCTCGTACATACCTGTATTTCTTTAAACATGAAGATACCCCACATCGCAGCTACAAATCCTGGACCCTTAAAAAAAATAAGAACTTTAATTAAATTGATTATTTTTCTGTGGCTGTACTGTATGTAAATATAGTCAATTGGAGAGCTGACCTACATTTTAATCCAATAATTTCATACTGGAAAAGCAATATAACAATATTGTCCAGGGGAACTATTCGTAATCTCAACCCTAACTCAATATTAAGTTAAACTAAGTAGCATTAGGCAAAAAGTGTAGACTTTTTTTCATTTTTTTCTTTATAGTTCTTTTATTACTATTTGGATGATGCTAGAATATTTTGTGCCATAGAATGCTTATCTTTAATGTGATCTATTTGTAATAAAATATTTTAATAAGCAAATAATTTATTTTGTTCTAGTGAACTAGTTCCTTATGGTAATACTAGAAATAGGATTAATAGGAAAAATTATGTAAGAACAAATTTATTGCTTTCTCTGGCATGAGACAATCTCAAAACTGAAGAAATTTTAGTATTTTTTTTAGACCTGACAAATAATATGCATACGGAAGCAGCATGTACTTTAAATTTCTTTTAAAGACTGCTATTACTACACAGTAATCAATTATGTCAAACATTAAACTTTAATTAATATGAAAGGCAGTATTGTGAGGAGAGAGAAAAACCATGTAAGGAAAAATAAACAGTGGGTTCGTGAGCAGGAGAGAAAGAGGAATGAAATAAAACAGGATCAAAGGAAACGAGAAAAAAGGAACTGAGGGAAAAAGGATGATTCTGCAATTTGAAAACTTTAAGCTATTAAAGTTTATTAATTTTTTTAGCTGAGAGAGGAAAAAAATGGGAATTTGGATTAATCGTGGTTTTTGTGGAGAAGGTGCATTGTGTCAGCATTTGTATGATTCCTTTTCAAGCTCTGCACAAACTCTGAAAGAGTTTAAAATAGACAATTCCAACACGTGTTTCCCCCTTCACTGCTCTATCTGTCTACATGACTGGGTCAACAAAGTTTGACTCCACTCCTGACATATGAGAAAAACAATAAAAATACTTTCTGTTTATCAGCATCTGAAAAGTCCACATCAAAAGAGTCAGAGATATAGGTCAAAAGAACTGTTATTTATCAATGACATCAGGTCCTAAGCCTCAAAATCCAAACCAAACAAGAAACTTCTGGGTCCTTTAGGCAAATCCATACCGACTTTGGACAGGATTGGTGAAAACAATAGAACAGGAGATATAATATTAATGTTGGCATGCTTGAGCCATCTTGAGAAGCTGAACCTTCTGGATAAGGTGATTCAGCTTTTAGACTTACAGGGAATACTTGGAGCAGCGCTAACAAGCCCTTTCTCATGTTACGTGGGTTTTATTTTTCTTTTCTCTTTGCTTTTTAGTTGAACATTATTTGCCAATGAACAATATAGATGCTGCCTTCAAGTAACTCATAGTTTAGTCACCAATGGATATGTAACAATTGGAAATATATCTACCTGGGAAAAACAGAGCTGCTGAGACTCAAAAAATGTACTTTTTTTGATAATCTAAGATTGGCCATATTTATAATTGTGGAAGCTGGGTGATGGGTTTGTTTGAAATTTTCCATTAGAAAAAGTTAAAAAAATTCTAGTGCTACCAAAGATAAAATAAAAAGAAATTTATTCTTTTTTAAGATCTTTGAGGGTAGGGGCTGAATTTTTTTCTGCATGTGGATAAAGTTGTCTTGAATAGAGTAACAAAGCAAAACCAAGCAAGAACCTAGTGGCTATAAGGACCTCTTCCCCCATCTCCCAGAGCTATCTGCCCTTTCCAGGTAGCAATCCCCAAGCACTAGAGGAAGCTATAACTCATGGGGATGGGGTGGGAGGGGGGAGACTTTGCTTATATCGTAGTGGTTCAAGAATATCCTTTTGACAGGCAAATCTCAAAAGCCACAGTGATCATTCCCACTAACCCTCTGTCCATACCCCAACTACCTCAGCAATTTATTTCCACTGATTTAGGCTTTAATGTTTTGCCCTAAGTCTTCACCATAACTTAATACAAGAAACAGTGGTTGGAAAACCATCTTGCTATCTACTATACATTTTTTGTAAATAATGTTATTTATTGTTCAGTGTCTCTTGTAAAAGGCCCATATGATAAATTCTGTTAAGAATTTAAATGCTAGGAAATATGTGGTCTTTCCTGAGAAAATAGTATGTTATTAGTTAAAATAAATTAGTTACCCCAATTGTATTACCCCCTTTTCCAAGTGCAAAGCAAAACTTAATGTTTAATCACGTAACTATTTACCCTTTGGGCTATTTGCTTCCTTTCTCATTTTTATAATAGTTTTGATTTTCTATTTCTATTTGTCTTGTATGACTCAATTGTGTCTGTGTATTTTATATAAAATTTCTTCAAACTCTTTTTAAAGAACCCACATTTCTTCAAGAATATAACATTTGTATCCCTAGTTGAGGAATATATCATACTGTACACTTTTGTCTGTAAATTTACTTTCAAGCATTTAACTGGTGAGCTTTATACCCATTTCCCACTATATTTTTCTGTGTTGTATGGTCACTTCTAGCATTAAATATCCCTGAAATGATGAGAAACAAACATTTTTGTGGAAAGGAATTTGGGTCCTTTGCCATTCCAATGATGAAGACTTAAACCTAAAAAAACATTCCTTATAATTTGTTTGATTTTAATACCATTTTCCCTCAGCAGAGATTAAGAATGTCAAAATGTGAGTTCTTTAAATAAAAAAACTTTATTATTTGAATTCAGTTGTCATTTAAAACCAACAATTTTATGAACACAGTAGAACTGTCAAAAATATACTTTTTGAAACCCAACATTTACTTGTATACTAAAATTTAAGGATGGCTGAAACTTTTTTGTGTTTTAGCCTAAAAAATCTGTTTTTTAAATATCAGTTTTGTATGTTTGAACAGGTGTGCTGCCCAAAATATTTCCGGCAAATTTTGTTTACGATAGTGATTTAAGAAGCAAGGGACACAGGTTAATAACTGGTCAGCAATCTAACATCTCTGGAGTAGACATAAGAGTCCATTAACACAGTTAATTCCTGTGTGTACATCAGTCCTAGTACCATAATGAAATGGAAACAAACTCTAAATTGGATTCAATACGGATGGCAAAAAGTAGCACTGCACACTGTACTTAGAAGCCGTGAGACTCCCACTGGCTTTTTCACTTTAGACAGTGCTCTCAGCAAGTACACCAATTTTCTCATCATCAAAGTAGGGATATCCTACCAATACTTGTTCTGCCTACGTCTAAAGAAATGTTTTTGTTTTTCTGTTATCAAACTATGTGCTACATAATTGGCACTTAAAAAAGTCAGATGAATCAAATTGTATTGTCATGCCACAATAAATGGCGTTCTCCAGAGACAATACTTTGCTTTAGTACTTTCTGAAAGTCTTCCTTTAAAATACTGAAGTCATATATGAAGAGCAGGATGAAGTACTCTGTGTCTTACAAGGTTGTCATGAGATTCAATTGTGATAATAGATACAAAAGCACTTTCATATGTCTAAACTGGTATCTAGAGATGGGTGTTGTTATAAATAGCAAATTATGATGTATCCAAAATAACATTAGGTAAAATGACCAACCAAAAACTGCGAGATATCAAAGATGAACAAACCTGCTAAAATGAAGCTAGCAATGTTCCCTTAGCGATCAAGGGCATTTGAGGCTCTCAATTTATCTGCAAGAATCTATTACACTACTTGTCCTCCTTGAAAAAAAAAAAAAAAAAATCAAACTCCATAAAAGCCTCCAGTGATTCACTAAGAATGCTTCAGAAAAATTAGATTTCATTTTAAAAACACAAATTTAGAAAAACAATTCAGCTACTCACAGAGGTGATTATTGGAAAACTGACGACAGCGCTGAGAGTGTAATTAGCTATGAACCAACAACAGGTAGCTATTGCCCAGAGTCCTCCTGACAGGAATCCTGAAACACACACAAACATCACACATTTACATTCCTCTCCTGAAAAATTCACCTCTAGCTCTAGCAGGAATGCTCAAGTACACATAGCAACGCATTCCTGTCCAACGTTGTTGTCTGACATGGATTTTGGAGTTATGTTTTATGATCATTTTGGAAATCAAATGATTTCTCTGCCCTTGACTACTGTGGTCTAATTATTAATAATTTTTCACTTTGTTGACATTAAATAAAGTACCCAATGTAGTAATTGAGGTAACGAGTAGTGAAGAGAGGCATAGGGAGAATATTGGATCTGAACATGCTGTGCAAGCACCATTTACTCTATCTAAACCATGAACCTAAAAATAGGCGAAATTCAGAAGGATGCCTATAGCTAAGGAAAAAACAAAACAAAACAAACAAACAAAAAACTCCTAGAATTTGAAAGAAAATACCAGCTGAAAATTACAGAAGAGTTTAGCTAAGCCTTCAATAAATATTCTGCCATTTTCTCTAATGGTACAGTGGTATAGCAGCACACTTGGGCTTAAATGAATCAGGCATCAAAATGAATCTCTGACATATGCTTTATTTTGTTCTACAAAAAGTTTTACTGTGGACCTGTATTCCAAATTGAATTATAGCAAACTCCGAAATAAGTGAGAAATTATATAATTTTTACTTTTTTTTAAGAGTCAGATTACTCTGACTTTTATTTATTTTTCTTTTTTTCTTTTTTCTTTTTTTAATCTCCTCTTTTTTTTTTTTCTCTGACTTTTAATATGAATCCTTAGACAGTGAAGAAGAAATAATGAAGTCTGATGCTCAATACACAAGATGTTTTGGCATAGGAAATGATCTCAGATTCATTGTTCAAGTTTTAGGTTCTATAATAATGGCTGGAACTTCATATCCAGTTTCATAGTTTTTAAATCCTTCAAATTTGGTGAACTGGGCCAATGCAATTAAGGGAATAAATATACCCCCCCCCACACACACACAGAGTATGGCTTGGTTTACAGAAGACTATTAGGTTATTCAAGTTAAGTGAGGAGAGAATTTACATTTACAGAGTAAGAAGATTTTATGTAGTAAATGTTCTTACCTGGCAAGACTGCTTCAGGATATAGTTTAGGATTATTTCTCATGGATACACAGTAGGCCAGAAAGTAGACCGTACTTGTAAGAAAGATGCCGCTGGAGTGTGCAAAAACATAGTCTAAATCTGAAAATACAGATTATAAAACTCTAAGTGTATAATTTTAGTCATTTCAAATGTATTTAGAGTTCTAAAATAAAACAAACAGATCAAAGTTAACCTTAAAAGTAAAGAAGCTATATCACCCTTGTTTTGTACATACTGTTTATTGTATAGAATTTTAATTAACATTTTTAAAACCTGAAAATATTAAGTAGTAAATTAGTTACTATAATATAATCAATCTAAACGGCTGGCTTTTATGATTATCTTGGAAAGCTAAATAAGAAACAAGAAACATGATGTGAATATAATGTTAATATCTCCCTTGTAAGAATAGGTATTCAGACCTAATTTCATTAAGGACTACAGCAATTATAGCAAATCTCCATGCAGGCTGTAGTGAGAGGGGGGTGTGAAAAATTTGGGGGGCTGCTAATTTTATGTATTTTATTGATCAATCTGGACACCAGTATCTCTGTTGCAGATGACTGCTGTACAGAAGGATATTTAGGAAGTTTCCCCAATGAGGGTTTTATTCAGTTTATTACTATAAACCTAATTACACAAGGGAGTTAACACATTATGGTGGGCCAATGTCTGAGAAACCCCAGTGCCACTGACTGTTTAAGCAGGTGGCACTTTGACCACACGGATGGGTGTACTAGAGGTACTGGCTGGGGAGACCACATTGGACTCAGTGTTTCTCTGAACTAAATTTTGGACAGAAGAATGGCCATATTTAAGGAGGAAAGCTTGAAGGCCAAAGAGTTTATCTAATCTTCTGAAATACTAAGTCCTACTTCTGGATCAGATAAGAACAGCATATCCACTTACGGACCACCACAAAAGGCAGCATAAGATAGTGACTTCAAGCCCAGATCACCTGGTGGGATCCTCAGTCCACTACCTGCTAACTGTGACACGTGGGCCAATGACCTAATCTCTCTCTGTCTTAATTTTTTTCAGTTTTAAACCAATAATAATGACATTCAACCAGTACCATTGCCATGAGGATCAACTGAGGTATTATCTACTGAGCTCAAGTACAGTACCTATCATAGAACACGTACTATTTATGTGTCTGTTACGTGAATGAAATAAAAAATTATGCCCTTGTAGAATTATTTTTGAATAAATTGGAATGAAGTGTGTTCCTATTAGACTACATGTGAGTTATCATAAGAAAGATCCCTGAGAACTGACTGTACTATTTATACAAAGAGATTGTTGAGGACATTGTTACGTTCCAGTACCAAGAATAACTGTAGTGCTGATCAATTAGTTGTTTTTAATTTTGCATTTCTAAATTGTGGGACTAGTGTGATTTCCCTTGTGGCTATACGAAATCTTAGAATCAAATTTGTGGCTCATTTCTAGCAAGTGTACAAGTGTAGTACAGTTTTTAGACTCACTACTGGTTTTGTTTTATTTTTTTCACCCTTGTTTGTCTTTCTCTTTTAATTTATCCTATGTTATTCAATTTTATTAGTTTTTATCCTTTAAACATGAAAAGAATAAAACTACAAAAAGTATTTCTATAAAATCTTAATAAAAAGAGAGAGAAGATAATCAAAGGTTTGAGTACTATTTGTGGAGCTGAATATAGAAAGGAAGAAAGAAACTATGGCAACTACTCAGAGTCTATCCACTCATTTAAAGCTGAGTTAAAAACCCAGAATTTTCATCAATCTTTCTCTCATGATTGTTGCCCTCCAAACTTCTCCCTTATCTGAACATACATCACATTAATTTTCTGTAATATTCAATTTAGAACTTTATTAACCACGATCTCTTTTTTTTTTTATCATTGGGTGTAAAACATATTTCAGCATAATTATAGGACCTCTGGAGTGGACCCTTTTCCATCTCATTTTGAGCCTACATAAAGCTATTGCACATAGTGTTGAGTTTAGGCCTGAGAGATTAATTTTATCACTAGAAACTGAGATAATTAGGAAGCATTATGTTGGGCCTTTCAGTGCATCACCCTGTGCTTGAAAAATAATATCCTCTGACTAACTAGGATATACTTTGACCTTTAGGAAGTCTATACTTTGATCTTTACTTGATTTTAAAGTACTGTGTACTGCACTTTAGCTTTTTTTTTTTTTAAGAGAAGAATACATATTTTCCTAGAGATCATCTAACGGGAAAATAATCTCCAAATCTTAAACTTACACTTCCCAGTGTAAAGCTGGAAACCATGTGTTAAGATCCAAGTGGCTGAAATGAATCCTGACTAATCTTGAATATATTTGTATGTTAAAGAGCACATGAATATACTCAAACAGTCCTTTGTTACTTTTAGTCTTCTGTGCCTTTCTAATTCACCACTGACAATGAAAAAGTGAAATCAAATCGATGTACTATTTACGGTGGTCACGTTCTTTTTATATTCTTAAGCAGAAAAACAGGTATTGAGTTTATTTGTACAGTAAAATAACTTTTTACTCTCACCATACTGGCTTGCCCCTGCATATATACTATCATTTGTTTTGCTGTGGTCCTTTATATAAATGATTGGCACAAATGTGGATCCATAGAGTATTCCAGATATCACCGCAAGACTGCAGCCCCTTAAAAAAAACAACACACACACACAAATAAATCACTACTAATCTTGGCCCTAAGCAATATTTCTGACACACAAATGGAATCATAACTTAAAGCATGCTTCAAAATGTAATTCACAAACAATTATGCAGAAACCGACCATCTATCTGAAGCTCTGTGACTGGCAGAGGTCAAGGAAATGCCCTGCAGTGTCAAAGTAGCATCAGGACACGGAGTCCAGCTTAGGTCCCCTTGTTTGGAGCTAACATGATTTATAGAAGTTATAACAGAGTGTCATTATAAATTGTCATTACGTAGATGGGAATATTGCTATCATATTATACAATCTCCTTAAATAAACTTGGCTCCTTAATGAAATTATGAAGTATTTGTGGACTGACTGCGCCCTATGCTTCTTTTTAAAAACACTCTATTCTAGCACAGGGCTCGGACAGGCTTTAGCTGTCCTACTAAACACAAGTTTGTTCAAAACAACTATTGAGATCTATTGACTTGCCTATGTCTTCATTGACTTTGAAGAGGAGTGTTGATTTAATAAAATAACCTGGATATTTAAGGTAAAACATTACTTTTTGTAAGAGGGAAATGCTTCATTTTAAGTACTGGGTTCACGTTGACTCTTCAGGCTTGGGCTATACCTGCATGAAACCAGCGACTCCTATGATTTTGGGGTGGTGGTGATTAATACCAAAGGTGACCAAAAAAAAGTACACATTTTAAGAGATGTTATCTATGTATTATTTTTCTTTTTTCCTTTTTTTGATTAAAGTTTATTGGGGTGACAATTGTTACATAGATTTCAGGTGTAGAATTCTGTAATACATCATCTATAAATCACATTGTGTGTTCACCACTCAGAGTCAGTTCTCTTTCTATCACCATATATTTACTCTCCTCTACCACCGCCCTCACCCCCTACCCTCTGGTAACCACTACACGATTGTCGGTGTCTATGAGTTTTTGTTTTGTCGTTTGTTTGTCTTGTTCTTTTGTTGTTTTCAGTTTTATATACCACATATAAGTGAAATCATATGCTTCTTGATTTTTTCTGTCTGACTTATTTCACTCAGCATGATAATCTCAAGAATTGAATTGCGGTAGCAATGTACATAGTATGACATTCACTCAAAAGATAGTTAATCAAATGAATGCTAGTATCATTCATTATATTACAATTTTAATACAGTTTTTTCCTTTCTTAAAATGTGTATACATTTTTTTGGCACCCTTTATATTTTGGAACAGTCCCTTTACGTTCTTAATACAAAAGGATGATGGCATGAAACAGAGAAGAGTTTTAGGAGAAAAGCATTTCTTTCCAAAGTGAAAAACCAATTCTTAAAGTCTATTTTAGTAGTGCTTTCAGGAATATAAAACTGTAGGAACTTACAGGGCCAACTCAGCAATGGGTTCTATTCACAGAGGACACCCCATGTTCTCTGGGACCTCACAGTCCCAGAGAAGTGTCCTAAACACAGACCAGGCAAATACAGTTAAGTCTGGCTAATCATGAGGTGACTAAAAATGTTACTAACAAATACTCCCTTAACAAAGGAGATGCTTTGTGAAAAAATGTTTTGTTTGAGAGATCTGTTTTATTCTGAAACAAAAACTTAGTAACATATTTACTTCTTCCAAAGCTTCTTTGTTTGTGAGTTCATTCTTTCATCCATCCATTCATTCATTCATTCATTCATTCAATTTATTCAAATATTTATTGGGTATTTTTTATGTACCAGACACCACCCCTTTTCCACTGTGAAGACACTGTGTATACCCACAGAGGAAATGCTTTATATTCTTGAGGCAAAAAATGATGTCATCACATAAAGTCCAAAACAGCTATTAATTGTAAAATGGAAGCCACATACTATTCCATATTTTCATATTTCTTTGCCATCTCCCCAAACTCTTGAATGTAGGAGCCAGTGTTGAGCCTAAATATCCTAGTCTTTAGGTAGGTGTGTGTGTGTGTGTGTGTGTGTGTGTGTGTGTGTGTGTGTAGGTTAGAACCTACATGGAAACAAAATATTCTATATTTGAAAATGAATATCTTGGGATTATAAAATTACCTAACACACAAGTGGAAAGATTTCCAGTGGAAGGTGGGCATCCCAGGCAGAGTAGTACTAGAGAAGCATGTTGCCTCATTTGATTGTGATTTCTGAGAGCATTCTGGTCATTATATTCTGTGGCCTATATTATAGTCCTCTTTACTTTAGGTACAAAAGTCCTGCCAAATAAGATTTGTAGCTTCTGTCAGCTACTTACTGGCTAGAAATACTGCAGTGGCTTAGGACTTTTTTGAAGCACTGCGTCAAAGGACCTCTGTACCTAAAAAGTCAACAGGGGACAAGAAAATCTCCACCATGGAGCTAAGAAAGTCAAAGCTTGTGTTAGCATTTTCTTCTTGAACTCATAGGAGTACAGCTTCACTCTGGTAACACCTGCTTTAACCAAATATGAAATAATAACAGAACCTCTTCTTACACGATGCGGGATTGCACTGTAGAAAGGTTATCCATCCAGGAATCAACAGAACAGGGCTCTTGAGTTTTGTTGAACACCTATTGAAAACGTTGGCACAAACCAAAACAAAAACAGCATTCAATTGATAATCACACTGGTGACAAAAAGATTTTTCAGTGTTTTTCTCTACTCTTTCAAATACACTTTAAAATATAAACATGTTACACTATGTATTCTGATTATGTGGATCTCTCTAGACTCAAATGTTTCTGATTCTATTCCTCTTTAATTCAGAACAGTCTGGCAGTGGGTAAGTTCTCCATGTAAATTTTTTACAGTTTTAACATACAGCTATTTTGATACACCTGTCAAAATTAACAGAAGTTGTTAATGCTTGTGTTTCATTTGCATATTTTAATAATCTGGAAAGAAATTAGAACCAAGGAAAATTCAAACTATTCTACTGTGGACCACCTTAGATCAATAAGCATATTTTTATTCAGAAGTCTTTTTAATTGAATTAGTTAATAAAATATTTCCAGCCCAAGATCAGGCACATATTCTAAGCAGGTAAAGGATGAGCAAATTCATAATATTTCTACTATTGTATGTAATCATCTTTCCCTCTTAGCTGAAGTTTCTTGATGTTATAATCCTACTGTTTCTGTAAGAGATAAGAAACTGGATTTGAATTCTTTGTCATGTGCTAAGTCAAGTTTTCCTTTGGCGATAACTGAGGAACTCGTGATACAGATGGTTGCATACTAACCAATCATGCTATTTATCCATCTTTAAACTTGGTTTACTTGTATCCTTCCATCTTGCCTAGAAAAAAATCTTGCCTACTACTGTATTTCCCCGAAAATAAGACCTAGCTGGACAATCAGTTCTAATGCATCTTTTGGAGCAAACATTAGTATAAGACCTGATATTATATTATATTATACCCAGTCTTATAGTAAAATAAGACCAGGTCTTATATTAATGTTTGCTCCAAAAGATGCATTAGAACTGATTGTCCAGCTAGGTCTTATTTTCGGGGAAACACGGTATGTATCTTTACCAAGTTGCATTTAAGTTATTGTATTCTTATTTTTTTGTTTCATTGTTTGAAGGATGGTTGGTTAGGAAAACTCCTGGATCCCTAAAGTAGGAAGGCACATCAGATACCATCTCTCAACGCCAACTCCTCCATTCTCCCTGAAACATTTCCATGATTAGAGATGCCTGTGAAATTATAAGTCTCTTTTCTCTTACACTTAAGCTAATTAATATTTAACTTTAGTGTCAGTTTCACTGAGGTTTCAGTCACCTTAGCTGATAGGAGTTTTGATAGGAGTAGAAGGAAGGGAGAAGATTAATTTTGAAGTAAAGAGTAGAGGCAGCACCTTCCAGGGAGGCAGTACTTCAGCGGGGGTGTGGGTCGCCGGATTCAGAGGGCAGCTGGATAGCCCTGGGCCCACGGCAGGGAGAAGACATACCTGTAGGAAGGACTAGAGTCTGGGCTCACGACAGTGGGGATTTGCCCTGTAATCACTTTTGTATATGTAGCCTCTGCATTTGTGCTGTGTCACATCTTTTAAATGTTGTCCCTGTTTTATCTAGATTTGCTATTCCAGACTAATTTAGGTTCATCAAAGTCAAAACAGTCACTCCTTATATATTTCCTGTCTTTACCTTTGAGTGGAACAGGATAAAGCCGCAAAGAGAAATAGGAAGAAGGTCAAGTCCAATTCCTACTTTCAGATGACTTGGTTTACCCTTTCTTTGGCTTTCTCTGATCTATTTCCCCCCCGTCCTTCTTAGGTCTACTTGAGAACCTCCTTTCTCCTCCTTTCTAAAGTAACCTTCATATTCCTCTATAATATTCAGGGTTCTTCTATTGTGGAAATCCTTCAATCCTTCCAAAATATGGGCTTGAATCTACAACTCTGAGTAGGGATCTACTGTCAATGAAAATAGACCTCTGTGTTAATTGAGAAACTTTCCTGTGGAAATACTGATAGATTATCACACAGACCTGTTAGTAGGACAAGGATCTCAAGGTGTGGACCCCTCTTACTGAATACTGGTCCTGCTACATGTGAAAATGTAGCACAGTATTTTGCAGATGCAGCTGCAAACAGGATGAGCTCGACAGGAACTCAACCTGATTAAGTGTAGCCGACTGCAAAGAAGACATTAATGTGTAATTAGCCAAATAGTGTATATAAGCAATGGCTAAGCCTCTCTTCTGGGAGCCAGAGCTGTCGATGTAAATCTTGTCTCCTTTACTTGCTGCAAGTAGAAAACTACCTCACGGCAAAGAGGTTGCATTCTTGAATAGAACACCCCAAGCAGTGAACCCCTTGAGCTCGGTAACAGACCTCGCCATAACAATCATGCTAAGACATTTGAGATAACCCTGACTAGAAATACATACATATACACATGCACCCACATACACCCCACCTTCTCATCTGTGTTTGAAATCGATGCATTTTCCTTTTATCTTAATTTTATATTTCAAATCAAGTTGCCTCTCATATTATACTCACATGCTCTGTCATTTGTGGTGTGGTGTCCACAGAGCATGTGCTTCTTGGTATTTCACTTTTGATGAACAAAAATATGAAAGCACTGTAAAGAAAATAAATGTTAGTTATATTTACCATAACCCTGGTTCATATCAAGTTGCCTGAATGTTAAGAAAAAACAGCTTAAATCAAATCCTACTGATATGATGATTACTTTAAAACTGCCTTTTCATTGGTCCTGCCATTTCTACATGACAGACACTTTCTTTGATATCTCCCATTGGCCTTAATTGCAGCAGGTTAGAAGCTAAACTCATTAGCTTCCCCCCGCCTCCCCAATCAGATTTCTACCGATTTTCTCATTTTAGTCAATGGCTCCATCTTTTTATTCCTGCTTAACCCTGGAATCACAAGGTAAAAGAACACAAATAAAAAACACTTTGAAACACTACTTCTCACCTATCAGATTGAAAACTCCCAAAAGTTTAACAGCATCCTCCGTTGGAGAACTCAAGGAGACAGGTGAGTGCAGAATTGTGCATACCCCATGAAGGAGACTCTACGACCATCTTCCAAAGCCACAGGTGTGTCCACTCCTGACCTTACCAATCCGTTCCAGGTACACCCACACTCAGGTGCAGTGACCTTCATGGTCACACAGTGGAATGCTATGCAGCTATAAGAAAGGAGTGAGGATGCCCTCTATGCTGTGATATGGGAATATCTCCAGAGTATATTTTAAGAGATAAAAACACATTCATAAGCCTAATGACTTTCCCCCTTTAACATCTCTCTCATAATGCACTGTCTATTCACGTCCAGTATTTTTGTAACAAATGCCTCACTCTTGACTATTGAACCATGCAAATATGTTAAAAATGTGTTACAATAGTAAATTAACTTAAGAAAACGAACAAGTTTGATATACTTTTGACATTCTTTTTTGAATGCATTTGCATGGTTCAAAAGTTACAATGATATAATAAGTTTTCAAAGTATATACGAGCCTGAAATAGTGTAAGGTGGCTAAGTGTGGAATGTGGCATATGATATGCTATCTTTCAAATAAAAATGAAGTATTTCCTAGTTCAGTCTCTTACTTGCTGAACGGTGCCAGGAAGAAGGGTTGAACCTGTCACTGTGGAGGACATGCCAGGTGAAGGAGACAAATTTATTCTGAATCGAATGGGGAGCCTTCGAAAGTTCATAAGTAGAGGGATGGCCTGATTTGATAGCAGATACAAGCAAGTCATACTGGCAAAAGGAAAGACTGGAACTAGGGAAATTAGATGGGAGATTTTTATAATTGTGTTCAGGTAGGTAAGGTAGTCACGGACTAAGGAACAGGAGAAGAAGTTGTGATATATTCAGAAAGGATTTTACAGGATTAGATAAGATGGTGTACAAAAGGGAAAAAAATCAAGATGACTTAGGTTCTGAATTTGAATAACTGACTAATACCTCTGTGGAGAGAGGGAATGCAGGAAGAGGAATTGGTTTGAAGGGAAGGGTAAAATCAGAAGAGTAGTTTGTTTGGGAAACATGCAAGGCAAAGAGAAAGGAACTAGTGCTTACAGAGTGCTGACCTGTGTCTGTCCCACCAGGGTCCCCATCACATGTGACTTCATCTCAGACAGACTGGGGGATGCCTGGGGGCCTCTATGCAGAGATGTCTAGCCTGGACTGTAGTTAGATGCAAGGACCATGGCTCGGAAGAAAAGTAATGGCTAGAAAGAAAGATTTGGGTTTCTTCACAATACAACTCTCCAGAGAAAGCAAGTTAAGTGAGAAGACAAAAGAATGGAGAACAGACTCAAGGAAAATCCAGAGCCTTTTTATGCACTCCGACTCCTGGATCTCCATGAAAGCATGTTTAGGAGAGTGTCCTGGACAGTGTTTCTTGGTGGCAGCTCAACTTCCTGAACCATGGGACTTAGAAGACTGAAAACTACATTTCTCTCTAACTGTATTGGCAGCTAAGTTTTGCCAATGGGAGGCATATGCACGACATTAAAAGGTGGGAGATACCATTTTGTTTTGGTGATTTTTCTACCATGTTTCCCCGAAAATAAGACCGGGTCTTATATTAATTTTTGCTCCAAACAATGCATTAGGGTGTACTTTGAGGGGATGTCTTATTTTTTTATGTACAACAATCTACATTTATTCAAACACAGTCATGTCATGTTCTTCTGGAACATCATCAAAATGTACTAAATGCATCCGTCTAGCTGACTATCTTCACTGGGGTTTGTTTTCGGGTAGGTCTTATTTTTGGGGAAACATGGTAGTAATTTCAGCAGGAGTGGTCACTCGGTCACTCGATCACGGACAGAAGCAATTGTTCCAGCAGTGCCAAAGTGTGGGCTCCAGGGTGTAGGGCGGTGCCCCTTTCCTCGTTTTGCTCCTCTGGGCCTTTGACACTTTTGTGAACAATTCCTTGTGTTAAATCCTCTGCTGTTTAAAATACCTGGATGGTTTTGGGTGTAGAGACTAACTGATACTTACCTTACATATCATATAGAGATGATCTACCCCGTCCTTTAAAAATTGGATTGTACATAGGATACGAGCAATGATTTCAATTTTAAAAAGAAGAGGAACTTCGTAAACCAATGTAACTGTATTCCACGTTTCCTTATGCTGACCATAAATAAAACTCCAGGCTTAGTCAATGAATGCCCTTCAGAACAAACTGATTTAACTGAGTTAAAATAATGAAAGGTTCCAGAAATTCTTCTCAGTAAAGAATCATAAAAGGGAGTTGGGGTGCACTCCAGGAAGAGATCATTGCATTTCCCTGCCACAAACCAAGCTCCAAACCAAACTGCGTGATTCCCCAGGTGCACTGACTAGTTTATCCTGGAGTTTGACAACACATACCCAAAGGGGATACAATAATTGAACATGAAATAATTATTAATAAAAACGAATAGTATAATGAAAATTATCTGACATATAGAACATTAGCCATGCGCCTAGCACTATTACAAAGCACTTAAAATATTTTATTTGATTTAATCCTCAAGATATCTTACGAGGCTGGTACAGTTATTATCTCCAAATGAACAAATCAAGCTTGGAGAATGAAGTGATTTGCCCAAGGTAGAAGTGGTAGAAGGTGAATAATTTGTAATTTTAGAGAATGTACACTCTCTAAGAAGAAATAGGGAAAAAAAACAATGGCTGATGGACTTGGTAAATTGGCCTTAAATTACGATTAAATCAAAACTAAGGCGTGCTACATTACAATTTTTGGGTGTAAAGAAATTGTTTTTCAGAGAGCTGTTTAAAACTAGAATGCTCTGTGAATTGTACAAAATACATAAAATTGCCTCTGACCAAAAATGTCAGGAATCTGCTATTTTAGAATAATCTATGTTATTTGTTCTCCAATTGGCCTGGAACCACTCTCTAAGGCAACATTTCAATGACAAAGAGATTGTTCCTGAATGTGGTTAGGGAAAAGCTATCATTGCAGGAGGAAGAGAAATACCGTATTTTTTTCCCTGAAGAATAAAAAAGTACTAAAATCTTTCCAGGCAGTGCTATTCATTTTGTGAAACACGGACAGGGAATATAAATGGAGTCTAGAGAGGAAAGGGGACTGAATTTAAGGTGACCTAATTTCTGTTACATTTATATTGACTGAACACTGACATACAGAGATTCAAAGTCATTTTCATCCTCATTTATATAGTGCACACAACTAGACACAGACATCCACAAATAGATATATATGAGTGTGTGTTTTCATAGGTGAGAGAGTAGTTATCTAACTGGGTTAAGAAGAGTTGAATGAGGTGACAGAAAAGTGGAAACTGGGTGGCAAAGAGTGAATAATAAGAACAGAGAATCAACGGTTATTCCAGGGGCGTCAGGAAGCAAGCACATTGACTTACATGACATTTTTCAGTTTGCAAAATACTGTAACGTGCTGTGTAATTCTAATGTATGAGCCTTGTATTATGATTTTCTAAATATTACAGATCATGAAATGAGCTTCACAGGAGCTAAACTGATTTTCCCAGGGTCTCAGAGGTTTGGAGAGCTGCAGCGTGGACTCCTCACCCTGGAGCTGGCACTTTTTGTCCTCTAAAGCCAGGTCTGCCAATGTAAATGAAGAAGACTCTGAGGCAAAATCAGGACAGTTTTATGAAATGTGGGGTGTTTTTTAAAAATGTAAACACATCAGGATCTTTAAAAAGCATTCAAAATGTTAAGAAGAAGAGCTGAAATATTAGAAATGGCTACCTACCTCACTACTGAGAGCCCAGCTCCAAAGTAATTTAGCAGCGGTTTTGATACTTCTTCAGCATCCATTCCAAACCAGCCAAACCTGGAAGCGGACAAAGTCACGTCAAGTTGATACTGTTGAAAATGTGCTCATCAGGTGTTTGAGGGCACCAATTCAGGGTCAGATTCCTGGTTCCAGTCCTAGGTCCCTCACTTACTGAGACTTGGAGAAGTTAACTATTGTCACTGTGCCTCAATTTCCCACGTTTAAAATGGGGATAATTAAATGTACCTTATAGGTTTCTTACGAAAATTAAAAGAGTTAGCATATATAAAATTACTTGTGAGTGTCCCTTTCTTACTAAGACTATGGAAGAAGGAAGAAAAAATAGGTCAGGTGCCGAACTGAATGCTACTTAGTTAGTTGCAATTTTATATACTATTTGAAATAGACTTTTAAGTAAGTGCTTAAAGACCTCTGGTCTTTAGCATCACCTTAAATTCCTTTTATTTTCATGCCTTGACATTGTAGTGATCATTCCGGACAATCACTGTGAACCATCCAGGGGCAAGAGAAAAGGAGGCAAGAGGAAAAAGCAAAAGAAAAATAGCACATGTAGAAAAGCAGGGCGGGGAATGGGGAAATGACCAGAAAGAATGTATTGGAGGTTAGCTGGTTTTACTATGATTGAGGTTGTTGGAGTGCTTTAAATGGGAAGAGGAGCCCCAAAAGTAAGGTAAGTGGAATCTCCTCCCTTTCATTCATTTTCCCAGACTCCACTTGAATATGACTCTGCTGATCAAGGGCAGTGCAGTGCAATAGAACGTCTGTGCTGACGGGGCCGTTCCACAGCCGCCCGTGCAATAGGGTAGCCTGTGGCCAGATGTGGCTACTGAGTACTTGCAACGTGGCTAGGACACGTGGGGCACCGAGTGTTTAATTTTAATTAGTTTAAATGTAAATGCAAATGTCCATAGGTGGCTTGTGGTGATTCTACTGGACAGCCCAGCTCCAGAGCTGAGATTGGCAACTCTTCCTTAAAGGGGCAGGGAGTAAATATTTCAGGCTGTGTGGGTCTCTGGCAACTAACTACTCAACTCTGTCACTGTAGTGTAAAAGCAGCCATAGACAATACTTAAATGGATGGGTTTGGTTGTGTTCCAGTAAGACTTTATATACAAAAGTGGCTGAGAGTCAGGGCCCTGGTTTGTGTCCCTGACCCAGACTCTAGAGGGAAGACTACGCTGTGCTTTGGAGCTAGAAGATCAGGGCTTGAATCCTGGCTTAGTAGCTCTGTGGCCTTCAGCAAGGTGCTCAAGCTTTTGTGTATCAGTTCTCTTAGCTGAGCGTGCGTACCTTACATGTTTGTGAAAAGGAGATGAGAATGATGCGTGTAACACATGTCACACAATCAAATGGGAAGATAAACATCAGTTCCCTTTTTCTATCCCTACTCTGGATCCCTAGAGATAATTCTTTCCTGTATCGTGATCAAATCTAGATCACTTGTTTAGAACTTACGGTAAATAATGATTAAAGGTAACATATTTCATGTGTATGTCTTGCCAGCTGTACTCTCTGAGAGTATAAGAACCATATGTTAGTCCTCTCAGGTTGCCCAGTCCCTAGCACTTGCCTTACAGCGAGTATGAGCACAGAGAATCGTAGTGGAAACAGTTTGCTTTGTATTACCTTGAGCTTGCCCAGCCAGTTAAGGCATTAAAGGATCCCCAGATTAAGAGTCCAAGGCCTAAACCAATGGTTTTGATAATTGGGACAACAGCAATATTCCCTGTGGACGTAACATAACAGAAGAAAGGTATTATTTCCAACACAGAAAATACATGATAAATTGAATGAATTTTTATTTAAACTTCAACTGAAGTTTATGGGATTTGGGCCAATTTAGTAAAGCACAAGGCCTCATTTTTAAAATAACCACATTTTTGGGGGACATTAAACTCATGGTTATGATTGCTCGAAGAACTAGGCTTAGTGCAAAATCCTACAAAAAAAAAAAAAAAAAAAAGTTGAGTTCCCTGCCTAACTGAACCAGTGTTCTTCATCCTAACGTAGGCCTCCGATCTCTGACTTCTGCAGTGGCCATCAATAAAATCGGTAGTGACCATCCCCTTAGACTTGAGCCAGGGCCAACCACAGGTAGATAGATGTCTTTGGCCCATTATGACCCCAGACTTTGACTCACTGACTTCTGTTCTGGATTCCTGCATTCACTGCTTTGTGCTCTTGAGGGTGACTCAGGGCCCAAACTATGATCGCTTTATACATAGTTCTTAGCCCCTCAGCACTCTGGCCTCAGTCCAGCAATCTCCACTTGAAAGCTTTCCTCTCCTGGCTTCTGAGATGCTCTCATTTCCTGATTCCCTCCTGTTCCTCTTTTCAGCAATTTCTATGGCTGTTCTTTCTCATCATACCATCCAGATTTAGGTGCCCACTAAACATTTTCCCTAGAACACATTCCTCCTGTTGGTATATTCTTTTTTTGTTCTTTGACTAATTTCATGATTTCAACTATCAGCTAGAGACACATGCTCCCAGCGATACAGGTCTAGCCTGCACCTTCTCCACAGTTGGAGTGCTGTGTTTCAAGTTGCCGATAAGAGATCTCCAACTCCAACAAAGATGAGAGATCTCCAATAAGAGATCTCCAACAAAGATGACCCCCAATGTAGAAGCATCAGGAACTTCCAACAGAGAAGGTCCCAAGCTGAACCCTGAACTCATCATTTTTCTTTTCAGACATGTTCTTTTCCCCATTTTCCTCATACGTGACAATAATACCACCACCTTGCTAATCACCTATGATAAAACCCCTATTTCATCACTGACTCCTCCCTTTTCTCTACTCCCAGATCCAATCAGTTACTTGGGTCTATAGGAACCACATCTGCAGCCTATCTCAAATTAGACCCTTCCTCCACTGACCCCCAGTGGAACCTGCTGGGTCAATATAAATACTACGGGTGGTTATCAAGATCAGCAGGAATGGATGCTCTCTCTGTTCCCCTAGCCCAATCAGATAAACATAATCACAGTAAGGTATAAGTGAGGTATTATAATTTAAATTCTAGTGGAAATTTAGACCTTAACTCTTTTGTCCTCCAACTCATGAACTGCACTAAATCATTTATTCTGCAGATATTCAAATTAAGTGGGTACCCAATACATTTTCAACATTTTAAAATTTATTTGCTTTTAATCAAATTGCCTCTAAAGATCCTGGATACCTGGACTTCTCTTTGATAAAGAAAAGAAAGCTGTCCTGAGGTGTACTATATTAAGACCAGGAAAACATCTGTGATTGGCCAAGCTAAGGCATAAATTCTAGTTATATAATTTCAGGTATTGGTAAGGCAACCAGGAGAAGATTTTTGTTTGCTTTTGTTTGTCTGCCCGTGCTTTTGAAATGATAATGTATCTGTGCTCACTTTTAAAGAAAAAGCCTAAAAATGATATTAGTAGAGACTACTATTTAATAAATATTTTCTGATAAACATGCTAGAGAAAGGCCAGAGCACTTAAACTTATATATGAGTTATGCTTGAATAGAGAGCCGTTAAAACATTTTTTGCTATAATTTTCTGTCAAGTAGTAAAAAAAAAAAAAAATCATTAAGAGGGAAGAGTCAGGAAATGCACCAAAAATATTTATGGAACATCTCAATGAAAGAAACTAAATTGTCAACGTCTAACATCTATGACTAAGGATTATTCAGAATTACTATTTGTACTATTTCCTTCTATTATGAACCAGGGTTATTTGGTCATAGTATAAGTCAATTAAAGTATTAAATGATAATAGTATATCATACATTACCTGTTGCCCAAATGCAGCCCCCAACCATTGCAAAAGGCCAAAACTTAGGGCAACGTAGTATCAGATTGGCCACCAAGGCAACCAACCATATGGCAGCACACAGTACCCACTGGAGAAACATTCCTGGTAATGAAAGAAATTGGTGTCAGTGGTTCAAACTGATTTGAGTAAATTAATACTTTTAGGAACGTCAATGAGACATTATAGGAATGGCCACAATTTATTGGATGCCTATATGCCAGGCACTTTGCACATTTAATCTAAGTCTTATAATTACTGTCTGTCATAATTAACCTGAGTTCAAACATCGAGGAAATGAATCTGAGATGAAGCAACTTGCCCAATCAGCTACCAGTTTGTAGAACTGCAATTTAAATGCAGGCTGTTTGATTTTAAAATTTGCTATACATAGTGCATTCCTGCTTAATATTTTTTCCCACCTATAAGACAAACCAAATATTTAGTATTGGCAAGACTAAATCTCTATATTTTTATTCAGATGCCATACCTAGTTCTGTCTCTCACCAAAAACATGGCATTAAGAACTTCAGAAAAGCACAACAACAGTGATCGAAAGCTTTAGGGATCATTTATGCCACTTTCAGGATAAATATAAAGTCATTTATGGTCACATGAGACCTCATACAATTAGAGCTGAATGTCTGACGAGGCAGACATTTCCAACATGAGAATTAGCCTTCTAAGTGAGGGCCACTCTCCTTTCTATGTTCTGGGTTGCCATTTGCCAGTTATCTGATGATCACATGGTGATGTGAGGTATATCTGTACGCGTGTACCAGCTAGGGTTTAGGGATCAAAAGGATAAGGAAAAAGTCAACATTGGAAGAAATCCTAAGGCAGGTACAACTCAGCGTAGCACTTCTGACTCTAACTTTGGAAGATTTCTGCCTATTTCTGTGGAGGAGAGGGAAAAAATGGCTATTAACCTCTAAAACAAAAAGTAGGATCATAAAGATGAAAGGGAATAAGTTCTTTTCACAAGTTCTTCATTTTATAAATGAGAAACTGAGAATAAAAGAGCTGATGAAATTTGCCCAGAATTGCACAGTTGTGAAACACCTAAAAGCCAGGTCTTCTACCCTTTAGTTTTTAGGATTTTTGGTTCTTCTTTTAGTAGTTTCCATTCCTGTCGTAACTGCAAAGGAAAAGAAAGACTCTGGAGATAAAAGATTTGTAATTCTATTGTCTAAGTTGTATTAAGACATAGAAATTGGGGAGATAACACAACTGTTCCCCTACAGATGTTCACCATCACATCTCCAATTCCTTCTCCTGGCTTTAATATAAAAGGCAGGCAGATAAAAGCAACTGTTGCTTCTTCCCTAAAATTCACATTAGAGCCTGTGACATTATGTTCCTAAAAATCACTGCATTATGCAAAATCATGCAATAAAAATGTTTCATAGAGCTTATGGGGAAAATGTGGTTAGGGCACGGCACAAAAATTCTTCAGCAGTGTATTAGGAAAAAAAAAGATAGGAACCAAATAAAATTGTACAGTTTTATATTGGTTAAATGGTTAAGAAATCCACAAATGCTACAGTAGACGTGGCACTTTAACTGGAAGAAGACCTGAAGTTTGCTTACGGAAGCAGGCATCGGAAGTGTTTCAGGTTGTGAGTTGTTGTGAAGTTGGTTGATGAGAGTTCTAAAACCAGATAAGGATGACTGTGGTGCTGAGGGAGCTGGTGGATATTTGAGGGGTATGTGTGAACACATGTTGTGTGTTACTATGCATCTTTGCCCATCTGGGGGCAGTTGTCTGTGTTCACTTAGTGTTTCGTCAGAGTCAAAACTGCCCATAAGCAAACACAAAATTTGTGTTGTGCTCAAATTGTTCTCTATTATATCAATTGCGTTGGAAATTTGTGTTTGCGAAACAAGTGTTATTAGTATGGACTAACTTCCTTCTTTTGTGAACATAACAGATATGACTGAAAAGCTTGCCTAACGCTATCCATCTTAGCTTCACCATGAAACACAATCTTGAGGTCATCCTATACTGACGAACTCTCAGATAAACTGGCATGGGTGTTATCAAATGATTTATTTTAAGCTCTATTCATTTGGTTCAACAAAATTTACTTTTGTAGCCATCATTTTTAAAAGACCCCAAAAAGAGAACTTCATATTTAAAAATGATTTAAGGTTAACAATGCAGGAAACATAATTACCATCACCAGTTTCGTATTTTTTAAGTGGTACATAGTTTGAACCAAACAAAAGGATGGCTACAGAAGAGGAGATGAAACCAGTGGTTAGGTCTGTTTCATTGCTGCTCATGGTTCCAGTGCCGCCTGAGAGCGAGCTGCTTCACATTAGACTTGAGGTACTTTTCAAGAGCTTCTGAAATAAAAGAAATAAAAATGAAACAATGAAGACATTATGAATCTGTGAACAAATTGTGATTAATACATGATACTTATTGAGTTTTTCAAAAGCCTGCTAAGCTTCCTTCTTCCAGATAAAGTGTTAGGGCATTATGAAATTAGATATTATATACACACTCCCATGTTCATTCATTCATTGATTTTCATTTTCATTTTTTTTTATCATAGAACCCCTTTTTGATCTCTAACCTATGATTGAAAAAAAAAAAAATGTCTTCAGAGCTTGAAAGCCTAACTTCATCCAAGATCTAGATACAGTTTTTATGATATTATAAAAAAATTCTCCCATGTAGGTCGATGGGTATAATGAAAAGATTTGTGGACCAGGACTCTGTTTGCCTCAATTGGTTTATGTGACAATCAAATGAGGGAGCATTTGCGAAGACTTTCAGACTATCAGTGCCTTATAAGCAAAAGCATTCGTTGTATTTCCAGCCTGAGCTGCACACATTAGGTTGAATTGCTGCTACATCTCAGGATCCCCTCGAGGTGAACGCACTTTTCTTCATCAGTAGTTCCCCCCACAGTATATATTAGTTTAAGTAGTTCATAAAACCCTATATGTTTATGACTTTCAAAAAAACTGAACAGATAGAAGAATCTCCTAAATCTCTTCAAGATTTCGATTCTTGAGGAATCTCTTCAGGCATCTCCTAGAGGCCAGGTTCAGCAGTGGTGTGTTGCACAGTTCTGTCAGCCAGCCAGCACAACAACATGAGGCAGCTACTGAGCTACCTATGCAATCTGGTGGCCACTAGCCACATATGGATCACTAGATTTTCATTTAAATTTGCTAAAATTAAATAAAAGAAAAAATAATTCAGTTCTTCTGCCACATTAACCACATTTCAAGTGCTCCGTAGCCACATATAGCCAGTAGCTAACACACTGGACAGGGTAGATATGGAACATTTCCATCATTGCAGGACATTCTATTGGACAGCATTGCTAAGCTCATTAAAAAGTTTTGGTTCCCTTATAAAACCATAAATACTCAAGAACCAGACATTTTTTATAAGATAACATTTGGAAAATGCTACTGAACACAAGTCATCTTTTCCGTGGTATAAACTACTTGAGAAAAAAATAACTCAAAAGACTCATTTTACCACAAGAGGCAACCAGAGTCTTCCCACAACACCATCTTGAATTCATATTTTGCATATTGACCTTTTGGTTCACTTCACCATGTAAGGCCTCTGAAATGCACCTGAGGATAACCCAGTCTTTTCTTTCCTCCAAATTTAATGTTATAATGATAACTTCTTGTGGATACTTATTGAGTATACATCTGAAATCACCTTTCCTTGTTATTTTACAGATAAACATTTACTTAAAAGGTGTTCCATTTTTCCATGTATTTTCCCCATTCCTTTTGCATTACTGAGAATATTAAATAAACAACTACCTACAATATATGTTCTTTGGCATTATTATGGATAATTTAGGTGAAAATAAGAATAACTTCAAAATGGCTGGATCAATTTTAGTAAGAAAAATATCTATTTAAAATTGTGTGTGCTTTCTTAAGAAACAGAACAACAACCAAAGCACTGCTGGTAAGACAGCATCCTTCATGGGGGATGGAGTGTAGAAAGAGACACTGAGTCATGTTTAAACACTGGCATAGTAACATTATTACAATAAAATAATAATAGTTTTACTGTTAGGTGACAAGCAAATTTTAGCCTTGCAATGGCTTACATGAGCTGTATTGCTCAGGTCAATCATGGAGGTGGATTGTTGCAATGGCTTACATGAGCTGTCTTGCTCAAGGGTCAAGCATGGAGGTGGATTGTTGCTAACGTAACACAGTTGCAATAGGTCACAGGATTAGGAGGTGCCTGGGAAGGATATCATGGGACTAAAAAGAGATACAATTGGGTGCTAGCTGAGAAACCAATTTCCCCCCCAATTTAATTAAAACAAGCAAAGCGAAGAAACAAAAATTTTTATAAGCACATTGATAAGAGAATGCATAACCTTCAAAAGTGGCAAATTATTTTAGTGAAAAGATGGCTCTCTTAAAGGTTATTGGCAGCCCTAAACCTCCCAGATTTCAGCCCATTGAAAGAATAATTTGAAGTGCTAATCAGAGTGCAAGAACTGCATTTGGACAGCTGAATGAACATTAATTAGTGTTACTTCACTTAAAGTTATTTCCTGCAATACTTATGCAAATAAATGAAGTTTATTGCATACAGCTCTGGCACATTTCAGAAAGCATGTGATGTTACTTTAGTGTGGATGGGCAATCTTTACCATCTTCAAGGAAGAGGCTACCTCTTTCTAAATCAACTAAATTTTTGTAGAAAAGAAAAGCAATATCACGTTAGCACATTATTCTCATTTCGTCTGAGCACAAATCTGTTAACAAATTACTGTTTCAAACTACTTTTACGTAAACTTTAAATTAATATACTTTAAAGTCGTTTTTTAATGTTTACTTTTAACTGTCCACTGATATTTTATTAAACTATTTATTAATTTTTGTTCTAGTGCTTGTTTCATGTATTAGTAAATACTTTCCCTCTAAATTTCTCCTAGCAATTTAAACTCCTATGCAGTCCTTTCTGTTGGTATTTGCTTTTTTCTAATCAATACTGCTCGTTCCACTTGAAATAAGATTTCACTTTTAACTTCATGTTAATTTCCTCAAATCTGGCAAGCTCTGCCAGTGTCTTGGTTAAAATTAGCAGTGCTTGAACGTACTTATTCTGAGCCTTAATTTTTCTTTTTAATCATGAGCACGTTTTGAAAAACCGTGAGCAAAGCTACTTGGGTGTCCTCTGATTGCTGTACTCACTGCGCTCCGGGCTGGCGGCTGAAACTCTCACCTGCTCAGCACCGGTGTGATCCGCCTACACAGCGCTGCGGGTGCTGAGCTTACTCTGGTCTTACTCCTTCCACTACCAGGCGCTTCGCCAGCCTTTACTTTCTGCCGGAACAATTACCTGTGCCATGTGAGAACATATGTTCTAGGCTTCTCAAACTTGATTGCACATTACAATCACCGGGGGAGGTTTTCCATTTTGTTTTCTAAATACTGATACCTGGACCCCACACTAGACCAATTGAAATAGAATCTCTTAAATGTATGGCTCAAGATCGTTTAGTTGTAAAACCTCCTCTAGGTGACTCTAATGTGAAGCCAGTCTTGAGAATCACATTCCAAATCATTAGTTGTCAAATCATATTGATATAATTATATTGATAATAAGAATTACCTGGAGGAAAGGGTTAAAATGTCATTTGCTGACCTCTTGACTTAAATTTTGAGAAGCATAGCTCTCGTTCCTCACTATCTGATACGTAGCATACGGCTATTTAAATTTATATTAGAATTAAAAATTCAGTAGTTCACTTGCTCTGGACACTTTCCAAGTGCTCAATAGGCCATATGTGCAGGATTAGAACATTTCTATCATCGCAGACATTTCTGTTGAACAGCACTGTTCTAGATCGTTACCTCTGTGGACGCAGCATTGAGCTATAGAGTCCAGCCTTCATGTTGGTTCCAGAATAGCAAGGGACAGATACGAACAAGTTCAGAAAGGGAAAGTGCTGCGTTCTCTCCTAGTCTAAGAGATCAAGGTAGGTTTCTTTGAGAAAGTGACATTTAACTGAGACAATCTAGTGGTTGGCAATGGTTGTGGAGTTAAAGGAAGGAGAAAACATAAGCACCGTCCAAAGATGAGGTGTCCTGGAAGGAAGTCCTGCTTTAAACATTACTCACATTCATAAACTATAGTGTATGATAAGCAGATGAAAAGGTATAGTATCATGTCATTTAAAGAATTAAAGAAGCTAAGGCTTTTCACTAAAGGGAAGGATTAAGCAGTTCAGAGAAAAAATTTGAAGTTCCTCTTTCGTACATACTCAGATATACACACTCACACACAAATTCTCTCTTCCAGGAATATAGGGCATAAATACAACCTAGAATTATTTCACTTTGATTGCAAGAAGCTGCAATGGTCATGTGATTGGTTCTTGCTTCCGATTCACATTGAGAGACTGAGATGCCCCACTGTTGTGAATTCCCTAAAATTTAAAAATGAGTTGGGGGCTGAGTCCGGCTTGAGGACATTTATTACGGAATATTCCAGTCCCGTGCTTTTTATATTGTGCCACCGAGCCAGCCCAAATATGGACAATCATCTGCTTAAACTAAAATTTTTCTTTCAAATTGTTTCATATGCATTAATGCCTAAACATAAAGGTCTGTATTGGAAAAGTCTTGGCAGGTACTAGAAGATTCAGGTTAGTTTCACCTCTGTTTTCTTGTATGTAAAATGTCAATAATAAGATCTGTGTACCTCACCCTTTTATGTTGTCAAAAGATATAATGTATATAAAATATCTTAGAACTTCTGGTTTCTGCTCTGACATTTGAAGATCTCAGAAGCTATTACTCCTGATACCACAATAAGAAAATAGTAGACAAATTGAAAATTAGCAATTCTTCTTACATCTGCCAGAGAATTGAGGTCACAGTGTAACCACATGTAAACTTCATTTTTTTAGCATGCGTTCTGCTTTAATGCAAGTTAGCTTTGTTTAGCCTGATAGAACGATGACTCACTTGCATTCTTTCCCCCAGGACCTCCTAACTATACATACACTATATGTCCACTCCTTTGAATTATTAAGCTCTTAGGACATTAGGTTCTGGTCTGTGTCAAACTCACTTAAGAATAAAGCTTCAGGTCCATCAAGCATGACCAGGATACAATAACCAAAACTCAACCTAGAATAAAGTTTTAGTTAAACAAAGGTAACACTTTGGCCTCCGTTATGTTTTAGCTCCAGACTCATGAAACCAGAAGGGCCCCAGGGACTGCATCCCCTGGGAACCGCACAGAACATGCCATGACTGCCACCAGGACCTGCTCCCTGCCTGAGCCCCAGCCAATCAGTAGAGCCCACGACCCCAACTCCCATACTGTGTTTCCCCGAAAATAAGACCTCGCCGGACAATCAGTTCCAATGCGTCTTTTGGAGCAAAAATTAATATAAGACCGGGTCTTACATAAGACCCCATAGTAAAATAAGACCCGGTATTATATTATATTATATTATATTATATTATATTATATTATATTATATTATATTATATTATATTATATTATATTATATTATATTAATTATATTACATAAGACCCGGTCTTATTTTACTATAAGATAGTAAAAAGATATTATAGTAAAATAAGACCGGGTCTTATACTAATATTAATATAATATTAATTTTTGCTCCAAAAGCCGCATTAGAGCTGATTGTCCGGCTAGGTCTTATTTTCGGGGAAACACAGTAGTAACCATGGTAAATGATCTTTCCCTTATGTAACCTAGCTACTAGAGGCCAGCGGGAAGCCAGGTTTTCGAGAGCACGAGAGAGAGCAATTAGACAATTTGAGCTCCTTCTAGCTTTTCTGCCTCTTTCACATGAGGGGGAGAAAAAAAAATGGTTAAGAAACTCTTCTGAAGGTCACAGCCCAGGAATTCTAGCTCAGTGAAAATGGAGATCTATTCATAAAATTCCCCAATACCTTGTGACTGTGGTGAAAGTGCCTGAGCATAATAATAATGGATTACAGCTGAGACAACTGCAAGACACAATGTTTAAGGAGTTACTAAGAAAACCCTAAGACAAAACAGAAGACAAGAAAACATGAAAGGAAACTGAAGCCTGTGACACAACCAAAGCAAGTATTAAACACAGCCGAACTCCTGGCTAGATAAACATAAAACCTCACACTAGAGGCCTATTTATCTCAGTTCTTATTATCCACTATATCGTGCCTGACTTTCAAAAAAAAATAAAAAATTACAAGTTGTGCTAAAAGGCAAGAAAAAAATGCAATCTGGTGAGATAAAGTAAGCATCAGAACCAGAGGTAAGTATGGTAGAGATTTTGGAGTTATTAGACTGGGAATTTAAAATATCTATGACTAATATACTAAGACCTCTATTGGAAAATGTGGACAAGATGCAAGAACAGATGTGTAATATAAGCAGAGAGATAAAAACTCTAAGAATCAAAAGAAAATGCTAGAAAGCAAAAAACACTGTCCCAGAAATGAAGAATTCCTTTCACAGCTGAGAAATAATCAGTGAACCTGAAGATATGTCAATAAAGACTTTCTAAATTGAAATATAAAGAGAAAACAGAATTTAAAATAAAAGAAACAATATTCAAGAATGATGGAAAAACTACAAAAAGTATAACATAAGAGGTAATGGGAATACCAGAGAGAAAGGAGCAAAAGAAATATTTAAAGTAATAATGGCTGAGAATTTTCCAAAATTAATGACGGATACCAAACCACAGATACAGGAAGCTCAGAGAACACCAAACAGGATTAAAAAAAAAATCTACACACAGGCATATTGTATTCAAATTTCAGAAAAATAGAGAAAGAAAAAATATTGAAAGAAACCAGAGGAAAAAAGACACTTTACCTATAAAAAAGCAAGCACGAGGATGATATCAGATTTCTCTTTGGAAATCATGAAATATTTAGGGAGTTGAAAGAAAATCTACCAACTTAGAATTCTGTATCCAGTGTAATTATCCTTTACAAGGGCAGGGGAAATAAAGACTTTCTCAGGCAAACAAAAACTGAGGGAAATTTTCACCAGCAGACCTGCCTTAGAAGAAATGTTATAAGAAGTTCTCCACAGAGAAGGAAAATGACATAGGGCAGAAACTTGGTTGTACATGAAGAAAAGAAGAACATTAGAAAGGAATAAATGAAGGTTAAAAAAAAAGATTGTTTCTATTCCTGATCGATCTAATAGATAACTTCAACATAACAGTAGCAACAATGTATTAGGTGATTATAGTTTATGGATAAGTGAGCTGAGTGACAGCAATGTTATAAGGGATAGGAGGAAGAAATTGGGAATAGTCTATTATAAATTACCTGCACTACCTGTGCAAAGGTATAGTGTTAATGAAAGTGGATTTAGATTAGCTGTAAATGTATCCTGAAAACTCAAGGGCAATTTCTAAAAAACAAAACAAAACAAAACAAAACAAGAATTTAAAAGAAGTATAATTGGTATGGTAAGAAAAGAGAGAAAATAGAATCATACAAAATATTACATAAAATGAGAGAAAGCAGAAAAAGATGAGAAGGAGCCACCTCCCCCCAGGGGAAAAACAAAAAGAAAGAAAAAAAAAAGAAAAAAGAAACAAAGAACAAGAGCAACAAATGGAAATCAGTATATAGTAGATATTAATCCAACTCTATCAATAATCACTTTAAGTGTGAATGGTCTAAATATACTGATTAAAAGATAAAGACAGAGTGAATAAAATATAGAACCCAACTACCTGTTGTTTATGAAAAATCCACTTTAATGATAAAGACACAGATTAAAAGGTATGGAGAACAATATACTATGCTAACACTAATCAAAAGAAAGCTGGAATAACTATTTTAATTTCAGGCAAGGCTGACTTAGTCTCAGAACAGGATATCATGAGGGAAAAAGAGAGGCATTACATAATGATAAGGAGGGCAACTCTTCAAGAAGACATTACAGTCCTGTGTATGCACCTCACAACGGAGTGTCAAAATATACGAGGCAAAAACAGATAAAACCGAAAGGAGAAAGAAACCCAAACTACTATTATAGTTGGAGTCTTCAATACCCCTGCTAGTAACTGACAGGTGCAGCCAGCGGATAATCAGTAGGGATCTAGCTCAACTGACTAGCACCATCATCATCTGGATCTAATTGACAGTTATATAATATTTCATCCAACCACAGGTGACTAAACATTCTCCTCAAGCTCAAATAGAACATTAGCCAAGATAGACTACATTCTGGGCTATAAAACACATTGTAAGCAATTTAAAAGAATAGACATCATATAAAGTATGCTCTCAGACCACAACGAAATTAAACTAGAAATAACAGAAAGTTGGCTGAAAAATCCCCAAATATTGGAAATTTAAAAACACACCACTAAATAACTCACGGATCAAAGAAGAGCTCTTAAAACGAAATGTATTTCAAAGTAAATGAAAATGACAATACCACTCATCAAATTTATGAGATGCAGTGAAATCCATGCTTAGAGAAAAAAATTATAGCATAGAAATGACATATTAGAAAAGAAAGCTCTAAAACCAGTAATCTAAGTTTTGATACAAGAAAATAGAAACAGAAAAGCAGATTAAATCCAAAGTAAGCAGAAGAACAAAATAATAAAAATTAGAGTAGAAATCAAGGAAATTGAAAATATAAAATCAATGGGGAAAAAAAACAATGAAACAAAAACATTCTTATTTGAAAAAATCAATAAAATCGACAAACCTCTAGACAGGGAGAGAGAGAGAGAGAGAGAGAGAGAGAGAGAGAGAGAGAGAGAGAAGAAAGGAAGGAAAAAAGGAGGGAGAAAGGGAGGGAAGGAAGAAAGAAAGGAAGGAAGGAAGGAAAGAAGGAAGGAAAGACATAAATTATTGTTATTAGAAATGAAAGAGCTACAGATCCCATGGATGTTAAAATTATAAAATAGAATGTTACAAACAACTCTATGCCCACACATATGACAACCTGGAAAAAATGGACCAATTCCTTCAAATACAGTCTGCAAAATCTCACCCAACGAGGAAAAGACAATCTGAAAAGGCCTATATTAAAGAAGTTGAAACAATAATTAATAGCCTTCTAAAATAGAAAGCACCAGGACCAGATGAATTCACTGGTGACATCTACCAAATATTTAAGGAAGAAATTATACCGATTATCTATAATCTCGTCCAGAAAACAGAAATAGAAACACTTCCTAACTCATTCTATGAAGTCAGCATTACTCTAATACTAAAACCAGATAAAGATATTACAAGAAAATAAAACTGCAGACCAATATCCCCTCCTGAACATAGATGCTGAAATCCTCAACAAAATACTAGCAAATAGAAGCCAACAATGTGTAAAACGAATTGTGCACAATGACCAAGTATGATTTATCCCAGGTATGTAAGGCTGGTACAACACTCAAAAATTAATTAATACAATCCATCATATCAACAGGCTGAAAAAGAAAAATCACACAATCGTATCAATTGATGCAGAAAAAGTACTTGAGAAAATCCAACACCAATTCATAATTTTAAAAATGCTCAGCAGGCTAGGAATAGAGGGGAACTTCCTCAACTTGATAAATAACACCTACAAAAAATCTACAGCTAACGTCATATTTAATGATAAGAAACTAAGATCAGGAACAAAACGAAGATGGCTCCTCTCACCACTGATTTTCAACACCATACGAGAAGTCCTAGCTAATACAATAAGAAAAAGAAACAAAAGGTATACAGTTTGGGAAGAAAGTCATAAAACTGTCTTAGTTCACAAATGATATGATTTTGCATATAGTAAATTCGCCCAAAATGCCAAAAATAACTCCTGGGACTTATAAGTAATTAGAACACAGCTGTGGGATACAAGGTTAATACATAAAAGTCAATTGTTTTCCTATATTCCAGGAATAAACAATAAAATTTAAAATTCAAAATAGTAACAATATTAGCATTAGAAAAATGAAATATTTAGGTATAAATCTAACAAAATACAGGTATCCATTTTCTGAATGTTTGAGTTATGTCACTTCACTTTTACATACTACATTAGTATGGTAATAGGCTTCTTCTTCTTCTTTTTTTTTTTTTGGAAAAGAAAAAATTTCTTTTGGTTAGTGAAAATAGGTACTAATATAGTTCTTCCAAAAACGAAGTGGTATAAAGCGAACTTTCAAAAAGTGGGGGATACTCTTCACCTTACACCCATTTAGGCTTATGAAACTTTTCATAGAAACACTCTACTTTCAAATAAATCTGTATGAGAAAACTATAAAAGTATGATAAACAAAATCAAAGAACTAAATAAGCAGATATTCTATGTTCATGGATAGAAGGCAGTATTGTTAAGATGTCACTTCTTCCCAATTTGATCTGTAGATACAATGCAATCTCAATCAGTATCCTAGCGAGTTACTCTGTCAATATTGACAAATTGATTCTAAAGTTTATATGGAAGATCAAAAGACCCAGAATAACCAACACAATACTGAAGAATAAAGAGAAATGAGACTACCCAACTTCAAGGCTTACTGTTAAGTACAATAATCAAGACAATGTGAATTGGTGAAAGAATAGACACATAGATTGATGGAACAGAACAAGAGCCCTTAAATGGACCCACATATACCTAGTCAACTGTTCTTTGATAAAGGAGCAAAGGCAATTCAGTGGAGAAAGGATGTGCCTAGAGTCTCCACATCCAAGCCTTACTCACATGACTAGCAAGCTGGCGTTACTGCTGGTGGGCGCCTCAGTTCCTCTTCACATGGGCCTCTCCATGGCACTGCTTGAGTGTTCTCATGATACGGTGCAGCTTTCCCCAGTGGGAGAAATCCAAGCAGGTTGAAGTGTCATCGTCTTTTATGACCTCACATCTGAAGTCACACATCATCACTTCTGCAATATTCTTTTGGTCACACGGTTCATCCCTGATTCTGTGTGAGAAGAGGCTGCGTCATGGCGTAGATATCGGCATTGCGGATCCCTGTGTGCTGCCCTGAAGGCTGCCTACCAGGGAAAAGAAAATCCCTGGAACAACATCCTTGGCTAGACCCAGGCACACGGGCTCTAGCCCTTGTTAGATACAGAGAAGTCACCAATGGGAACAGTACGTAGGTGCAGTTGCAGGAAGGTGGGGAGAGGTGGTGGTGGGAGCTTGTGCACATTCTCTTCTGATTTTTTCCCTTGTTTCTCAATGAAACAGAAAACAAGATCATAGGTCAAGGATGAGGACCTGGAAGGAGGTTTTGGCGCTTCATAAGTATTTCAAGTTTTTCAGTATCTCTCAACTTGATGCAGTGGTCATTGTCATATTACTTTCTTGGTCATATTACTAAGCAGGAAAAAAAACCCTCTTTTTGATCACTGCTGTATTATAAGAGGCATAGCCTGAATCTTAGTAAATTGAAAGAAAACCAACTCTTTTTTTTTTTCATTTTAAAGAGTGACTTTTTTTCCTCCTCAGTCTTGAGAACGTTCTATGTTTATAGCATGGAAATCTTATTATAATAAACATCCTTTGGCTTGCAGTTGGATTGCTTTGTTACTTCTTAGGGAATAGGATAAAATACAGATAATTAAGTGTGCTTAAAGGAGACATTTAAAATATAAGACATGGTCTTTTTCTAGCCCAATCAGCCTAAGACGATGAGGGACAATCCTATAGATCAACTAAGTCAGGTTTACTGACTCATTGAAATGTCAGGGACTGCACACCAAAGGAACTGTGGGGTGTTTACCAAAGAAAGGAAAAGAGAGTTATTATAGGATTCTGGAAAAGAGTGGAGTTTAGGTGCATTGTAAGTGAGGCAGTGTTCTGATGGGCTCGAAGCAAAATAAGGCTGTGGGTAATGGGATCAGCATTGGTTCTGGACTGTGAAATGGACCTGTGGTTCTGTTTTCTTGGAAATAAAATTAAAATGTCAAATATTACGTCCAAAGACCCTCTCTCTGAAGCTCTGCACATGGACTAGAAATCAAGGCTGCTTGCTGTGTCACATGACTGCACTCTTTCAGACAAGAGGGGGATGCTTTTTTCTTACTGAAATAATGTCATGCAGTCATTCTGATGGCCTCTGTTTTAGAGAAGACGTGTTCTCAGTAAGAAATACGCAGTCACCCGAAGAGCTGGGCTGCTGCGGTGTTTTACAGCAGCAACGTGTATTTGGGAGACATATTGTTTTCTGGTAAAGTTGTACCTGGTTTTATGTGAAGTTCTGATTCTGGATTGATGAATGGTAAGGAAGATATTTACTTTCTTAATCCCAGCAAATTTTTACTTTTACTGTATCTTATTGTAACTTACTACAGTTCAAAATATTGATGTGTAAGTCCATTTCCCTGAGTGATTGTGGTCAAGATACCTAAAGAGTGTGTATGGCATATTTTTCATTTGGAAAATGAGGAGGTTGGAAGAAGTTCTCACCAGTTGATTGGTATAAAATTAGACCTCTTTTATTTTGAATGCCCCCTGCAACATGCCTCCAAGGCCTCAGCCTCCAAGTGTTCCGCAGTTATGTCTGCCAGTCTAAGGGAGGCCTCAGGGGGTTCAGGCTCCCAGTGTGACATCTTCATATCCTTCCTTCTTGTTCTAGCTTCCCCTGACTAGCATTTACTACAATCCGAGTTTTCTGAGGAAGACCACCTATTGCTATGACTGAGGGGTATGTGGCATCATACCCATGTTCCTAGAGCTGCAGCTCCCACATTGGGAGAGCAGAGCATGGTTGGGTCCTATTAGAACCTCAAGAAGTCTTTCCTCACGATGATGCCTTCTGGACCTTGATGCAGTTTCTGTCTTTCCTCTTTCCTTTGTGCTTCATCTTCTGCAAGCAATCCTCAAAACTTAAAAAAAAAGAAAACAAAAGAAAAAAGTCAAAAAAACAAACAAATCAATCAATAATACTAATAATAAAGAAACGAAGTCAATATTCTCAAAGATCTAGCTCTGATTCTACCTTACACGATGGTTGATCAAACCACAACACTTAACTTCAGCTTACAGGTCATCACAATTTTGTCAGGAACAAAGAATTTGCCTTCAATATGGATAGTTCAAGAGCATGTCTGCTGATTTTCTAAAAACAAGGGAACAGCTTGTCCAGGTAATTTAAAATCTTCATCTTTAGAAACCAAAACCTTCTCGGAGTGCCACATTTAGTTAAAAGTTTTTACTTGATTTTACTCATCAAAAATTTAAATCTCTTGAGTTCAATCTTAGCCAAGATATTTATGGCACAAGTAATCTTTAAAATGCCCTACAAGAAACACACCTGATCTCTCACACTTGTTTGTTGCTATGACCATGTGATTTTTCTTCAACAGTGTTTCCAGCCAATGGATTCACAGAATGAGAGTCATCAATACCTGTGGTGAAAGGACAGAGAAAGTTCATTGAGGGTGCTTCATCTTTGAGGGTGCTAGATCATTGATGAGATCTAGTGGGGTGGAGAAAAAACTGAGGAGAGAAGGGCACTATTGGGGCTCTAAAAGAAATACCCCCTGCTGTACAGTGTGTAAAATAACAGCAGTAATAATAACTAACAATTATTGAACATTTACTTTGGGTAATCACTGCACAAAGACCCTTATCTGCATTATCTTGTTCAATTCTTAGAACCACGTGGTGAGTCACATGCTATGATTATCTACATTTTATGGATGAGGACATAGAGCGAGGTTTGAAGAGTACTCGCTCAGATTCACATAGCTAACAAGTGGTAGTGCTACTAGTTCTCAAGTCAACATCTCTCTGATTCAGCACTTAGGTTATGAATATTTAATATACTTTGCAAAAATATTGTGTGATATGAACCTCATTCTGATCTCTTTAAATAGACATTAAATTAAATGCATGTGCAAGCAAGTATTTGAAGCAGGTAAAAAACTAATGTATCTATGTGTCTTGATATACATGTTCAAAAATTCTGTAGTCTGCTTCATCCACTGCCAATCAATTACATCTTGCTTGTTTCTGACTTTTGAGTCCATTTTGACTCTATTCCTACTGTTCTTATACTTGTCAGGTGGATGTCTCATTTTCAAACTTAACATACTGATTTCTCCCTTTAAAATCTCACCTGTGGGAGGTGGGAGATGAGGGTAAGGGGGATCGAATATATGGTGATGGAAGGAGAACTGACTCTGGGTGATGAACACACAATGGGATTTATAGATGATGTAATACAGAATTGTACACCTGAAATCTATGTAATTTTACTAACAATTGTCACCCCAATAAATTTAATAAAATAAAACTAAAAAAAAAAATCTCACCTGGATGTTACTCAGTTTTGTGGACCAAAACCACTAGTAAGAGATAGTTTTATAGTTGCCAAATAATCACAAGAAAAAGACCATATATGTTTAAATAAAACTGTCAACCATATGCTATTGATCTGATGTGGGAAATTTATTAATGAAAATTTATAGTGGATCCAGCAAACCCATTTCTGGGTATATAGCCAAAGGAAATGAAATCAGTGTATCAAAGAGATATCTGTACTTCCATGTTCATTGCAGCATAGCCAAGATAGGAAAACAATCTAAGTGTCTGTTGACAGATGAATGGATAAAGAAAATGTAATATAATGGAACATTGCTATGTATATTATAATATGATATTTACTCATCCCCAGAAAGAAGGAAATGCTGCCATTTGAGACAACGTGGATAAACTTGGAGGACTTTATGTTAAGCTAGAGGATGCGTAAGACACAGCATTTAGGACTCTGATTTGTTCATCTTCTTAATGTTCCATCAGCCACAACCCTTCTTCTCCTCTTACATCACAATGTCCACTCAACTGTAACACAGAAACACTTTAAAGTATGCAAAATTGTTTTGAAAATGAGTTCTAAGTAATCCTGGAGTAAAATTATATACAGTTTACAGTTTAAATTTGAAGTTTATAGTCTGAGACGACATGTTTCATCAGAATCGATTGTATGCATAAATGATCTCTTATAGGCGTGAGTACTAGTTTTAACAGGCCATATTTCCTTGGCCCCCTTTTGGCCTTCCATGGGGTCTCAAGTTTAACATGTTTAAAACATTCTCCTTCCAGTAAGGGACACCTATAGCTGTGTTTTCCCTTCTTCTGGGATTAGTACTTCTGTTTCTTGAAACTATTCCTTTTCCTCATCTAACTTGATGGTTTCCTTGAGCGTTGCTATTCTTACATGAATCCATCCCACTGGCCTTGTTTGATTGGTTTAGGGATGGCAACCTGGCCCAAGGTCAGCCAGTCATAGTATTTCAAAACCCTAGTTAAAATGGATTGATCTATGATATGACACAAGGTGGGTCAATTAGAATCCTTTCTTAGAATTTTGAACTTGGAAGACAGAGAGTAAAACACACAGATTACTCTTTGTGCTTCAAAAAATAGATATAGAACCAAGTTCAAAAATAGAGCTAGAACCTATAAGAAGTAAAATGAGGGAGTTGTTCGTAGTCACATTTCCAACTATGTAAAAAGAAAGTAGACTGTAGTGAGAGAGAATGGCACCAGTGTACAGGGAGAGGCACAGACGAAAGGTAGGGGACTAGATTCAGGCGATACTCCAGCCCCTGGCTGTCGTTTTTCCTGAGGCCCAGTTGCATTTCTAACCTTTTAGCAGTATTAATGAAGAATGTTATACTTTATATTACTAGAGCCATTACTAACTAGCCTAAGGGGAAAAACAAATTTATTTTCTCATATGCTTTGGAAGGATATTGAACAAGCTAATATGATTAAAGAAATAGCTTTACCATATGAACCAGGACTCTATTTATGAATCTGGAACTGCTTGGTTACTTACTCTTGTTCTCCATCTCTCAGCTTGGCTTGTCTCAGCTTTTGAATTGGTCTCAGTTAAGCTTCATGCAGTTAGACTTTTTTTCTAGGGAAGGAAGAGGGTTGCAAGCTGCTGCAGGCTTTCATCCACCCCAAACAGTGACCCCAAAGAGAAAAGCTCTAGGGGAAAAGTCTCTGCTAGCTTTCATAGAAAAGTGCTATAAAAGCCCCTGATTGGTATAGCTCAGGTCTACTGACCACCTCTGATCTAATCACTCTGGGCAAAAGTGTGGGTCCTGTGACTGGCCAGACCCAGCTCATATGCTATTTCTATGTGTGTGGGTAGGTCAGGCAAACCGTGTTTCCCCAAAAATAAGACCTAGCCGGACCATCAGCTCTAATGCGTCTTTTGGAGCAACAATTAATATAAAACCCAGTATTATATTATATTATACCTGGTCTTATAGTAAAATAAGACCGGGTCTTATATTAATTTTTGCTTCAAAAGACACATTAGAGCTGATGGTCTGGGTAGGTCTTATTTTCGGGAAAACACAGTAATTGTACTCAAAACATGAAAAAATGTTAATAGGAGGGATATTAAAATATATTCTGAGAAGATAATACTACAGCTAGCACAGTCCACTACACCGTTGTTGGTTTAATCCCTTCTTAGATCCCATAAAGCAAAAAAAGCAATTGTTTTGCCTAAGCCAGTTGAGTTATTTTCTCATATTTGTAATCAAGAGTCTTAATGAACATATACTTTCTCATCACTCTTTTTTTCCACTTAGATGCCTATTTCACTGAATGGCACTGTTTACTCAATCACTCTAGTTGGATACATGGGAATCCTCTTGAACCCCTCCCTATTCCTCTCGCTCCATATCCAGAAATGTGGGAATTATCATCAGTTGCTGCCTATCCCTCCCTCTCCATATCCAGTCAGATATCCTGCGTGAATTCTAACTTAAATATATCCCTAGAACCAACCTCGCTTCTCCATCTGTACTGTCACGGTCATTGTTCATGCCTTCATCATCCTTTGCTTGATTTGCCCCCTTAATTAGCTTTCTTACTTCCAGTCTTATTTCTTTGCATTCCATCCTCTACCCTACCATCACAGAAAAATAATCATGTCATTTCCCTGAATAAAATTTTCTCCTGGCTTCCACCGCCAAGAAATCAAAACTTCATGGTCATGTGGACAGGACCCTTTGTGAATGTTTGCTAAGGACGCCTAACATGTTCTTGGTGTTTAGGCCTCAGCACCAGTTCTGACCTAAGTATCCCATTTACTTGGCTGCTGTGTTATCTTTGTCCTGTTCCTTTCAGGTGCTGCTGTGCTGGCCCTAAACTTGAATCTCATAATTAGGTGTCTTTTGTTTGCTCTTGGCACTCCTGGATATCCTGACTCCTTATGCCTCTGATATTTACCAGGTACCCAAATCACTTCTAGAGCTTATAAGAAACACATACTTCCTTGATGCAATCCAGACATACTGCATCAGAAATATTTAAAAAAAATAACTTCTGGAGATTCAGAAGCAGATGGTTTGTAGGTGTGAAACACTGTGGTTGCGTGTCTCTGCTGTTGCTGCTATTGGAGTTCTCTGATGCCTCGTTTCTATACTGACTGGATTTCTTCCTCTACCTGCTCCTAAGACTTCTGATTAGCTGACCTGACTTCTTCCAGTTTGTAACCTAGCCATCTGTGCACTGGGCCCTTGTGCCATTAACTAAGAATCACTATTTCAGCCATTTTACTCTCCTATAGTTAGGTAGCCTCTTTGTTATTCCATATCCTTGGACTTACTGTCTATTTTTACTTTATCATCTATACTTAAATTTCTCGTTTAAGTCCAAATTATTTTTCCCAACTGCTTTGGCTACATCTCCAACCATAGATTCTCCTCATTTGGGAGCCCCAAACTATCATTGCACTACCAGTTCATTAGCGCTTTAAAATTATTATAAAGGTTCAAGTTAGTGGTATGCTACAGCTGAGGGTAAATTGTGTGTATCTCTTCCAAACTCCATGTTCAATAAAATCACATTGTTTGAAGCTGGCTATGGAGTGAATATTTGTACCACAGAAATCACCAAATACTCAACAAGTACTGCTTTTCCCCCCCAAGAGACTGGTAAACATTTACCAGCATGCCACTATTTCCAGTGGAATACTAAGCTGTGGGAGCCCTGGTGCCAACTTAGAATGTTTGATATAACCCCTGTAGGTAAGAAGTTGTAGGCATTCAGAATGAGTCACCCAAAGATGAGCCTCGGTGGTGTGCAGATTATTTTGAGCTAAAGACAACTAAGACTTTGTGGGCTCAAGAGAAATTTCTGCCCTCCCCTCCTTTACTACTTAGAAGAATTTAAATTAGGGCCTTGCACATAATAAGAGTTATCATTACAAATAACTTTTTATGACCTAGCTATAGGGCTGGGCAAACTTCTAATTACTGAACATCTGCTCTTTTTATTGTCTTGTGAATGACCTTCCTCTCCTCTGAAGCCCCAGGGCACCTTACCTCATCCTTAGCTCTGTCAGCATGCTATGTATACCTCATTTTCCCTTTCTGTGGTGAACCTCTTGCGTATGTGGGGTCTCTGACTCTCTCATGTATGTGGTGTTCCCATATGAACATATTTGATTAAATATGGTTATTTTTCTCTTTTTAATCTGTCTCATGTAGATTTAATTATTAGACCAGCTGAAAGAACCTTGAGGGTAGAGGGAAGTTTCTTCTTCCCCCACAAAGTATATACGCTGGACTAATATCAGCTGAAAGCAAAGGTAGACTGAGCTTGGAGAGGTGAGTAGTGAGTGGTCTCTGGTCCTTAAAAAGTGGAAAAGTAAGCTCCTAATTATGCTCCAAATCTGTTCCACTCCTACACTGATCCATCTCAGTTAACATTCACTGGCCCCTTGCCCAAGTCATTTAAATAACTGCGCTCAAGTTACTCATCTATAAAATGGGGATGCTAATTACATTTATCTCATAGGATTGTTATGAGGACTAAATTAGTCGTGATTGGGGAAGGACTTAGAATAATGCCTAGCACAGTAATGATTTCCTGAAATAGTATGTAAATGTTTAATAATCGCTCAAACTGAAACTCTTAGAATCAGCCTTGACTCCGTTCTTTCTGTCATACCCCATTTCCAATCTGTCAACATTTTCCCTCAGCTAAATATATATATATATATATATATATATACACACATATACATACACATATACATACATATATATACACATATACATATATATATATACACATATACATATATATATATATATATATATATATATATATATATATATATATGTCTGAACCTGACCTCATCTTACCACGTCTACTGCAACCATCATGGATCAAGCCTCCATCATCTCAGTCTGAATTATTTTGATGTCTTATAGAGGGTTTTCCTTCTTTTTTCTTTATACCCCTACAATCTGTTTCTAAAATAACAACCAGAGTGATCATTTTCTATCATTTTCAGACCTTGTTCACTCTTCAGCTGAAAACCCTCCAGTGGTTCTCCATTTCCCTAGCACTAAAAGTCAGAGCCTTTCCTATGGCCTGTACGGCCTTGGACTGCGATGAACTCTCCTCTGACGTTCCCTTCTATGACACTCCTTCAATCCAGTCTAGCATTTCTAGCCATTCTATAAGAGAGTCAGAGAGGGGAGTATTGTGGGATTGTGAACACAAGAACAGGTGAGAAAGCAAGAAAGCAATGGAGCAGGTGTGGAGGGTAGGATTTCAGCAGTGCAGACCAAAACATAAAAGTAAAGTAGAGTAGGAGCCAGTCAGGAATTCTGTCCAGAGCAAATCCAGTAAAAAGCAAGATCCGTACCCAGCCACTTGGAAATGGGCCTAGTATGAGGAAGGCAAGAAAACGCCCCAACTAATACCCTGCAGAGAACCTGGCAACCCTGAATGTGCCTGAGTCCTATGGAGAAATGGGCCAAGTTTGGTCTGGCTTTGTTGAGGAGGTATTCATGGTTAGGAAGACTGTGCATGTCCTGACAAAAAAATACATATGTATTTCCAAACTTGCTGGTATGCAGAACACACTCCATTAATAATATTGACCTGTTTCTCTCCTAGAACAAGACTAATGGGAACTAAATGTTCCTCGGGAACAGTTGGGGTGTGGCTTGGATGAGGGCAAAGGTTAACAGAGCAAAGATCTAAAGTGTGGCGACCAGGGCACTTGGGAGAATCAGTCTCCATCTGTTCATGGATAATCATCGTTTTTCTTCAGAGACAGAGAAAGCATAGACCAAGGGCAAATATACTGAGTGTCTTAATATATCACTTGATAGGGCCAGGATTATAAACCAAACAAGCAGATAACCAAAACAAAAACAAATCCAGAAACAAACCTTTTGCTTCTTCAGTTTAAAAACCACTGCACTAAGAAAAGATTCCAAAACAAACTCAGGGTGGGATCCTCACTGTTGTCTTATGGTCCAGCCTCCCCTTCCTCCTCTTCTCTTTTTTCTGCTACTGATGTACTCTTTTGACCCTGTTCTCGTCTGTACATGTACCTTTTGGCTTTGTTTCTCATCCACGAGCTCATTGTTATCTGCTTGCTTCTAAGAGTTAATACCTCTACGAATACTTGGCTATGGCTTATCTACTAACTGCTTAGGTCCCTGTGCTTTTGGTACCTGTTGATACAGTTGGCTCTAGTATTATAATCTGTCCCCCACTGCCCCTTTGTCACCTGCATCTCTCCTATCCTGGCTTTTCCCAAACCATGCCTTTGGGTTAACTCAGATCACCCTCAGTGATACACCTGCAGAGATAAATTCTGAAAACACTTCACGATAAGATAGGAAATTCTATCACAGCACATATTGAGTCACCAAATAAAAGATTTTTGAGTGTTGACAAGGTCAAAGCTTGGTCTTACACTATGAAAATGTGTTCCAGTTTAGAGTCTAGGACCTGGTGATCAGTCCTTTCTACTCATATGTAGTTGATGCTGTTGCTTCCCCTCACAGTTCCCCACGGAGCCAGTATAGCCTTCCCCCAGCTGCTGAGAGTATAGCAGCTAAGGCTGAGAACGACATCTCTTTCCAGAGAATCGCCCTTGGCTAAAGGGGGCTGCCTCACCCAGAGATGCTTGGGAATTTACTCCTCCCTTCCCCCATCTTCTACCTGAATTAGATTTCAAACCTTACTCTTTGCGTGGTGGAGTTTGGGGGAAGGAAGTTTCCCCTCACATAATCGCCATACATGGTTCTCTGAGAGAGGTTATGAGTCTGTGACTTTGTGCTGAACAAGTGGTGCCAATTAAAATGATTCTTTCTCCCTCCTTGAAATAAAATCTACCTTGTAACTTGGAATTTTTAGCCAATTCAAACATTAAAAACTTTCTTCAACTCTGATTAGGGAATTATCTCCAAGTGAGGGCTCTGATACATCTTCTTGGACAAGCTGTCAAACCAATATTTCATTAAGTATGCCTTACCCCACTAATGGCTAGTATCTTTTTGAGGTAATAGATCTTCGTACTTATAAAATAGAAGTAGGAGATAGTAGGTTAGACTCTCTCATCAAATTGTATTGATGCAAGACTCTAGAGAGAGGTATTGAAATCTGTTTCCATGGCAACAGCCTTGCTGCTCAAGTGGAAAACAGGATAGCAATTGAAGTCTGTGTTAATTGCAGCTCTAAAAATAATCAGCGATGTGTTGAAATCGAGTGAAAGACTCAGGAAGCAATAGGTAAAAATTACAACCATGCAGGGTGGTATTGAACAATAAGGTATTGTGCAAATATTATTGCAACTATAATAAGATTTAAGAATTACAGGAATGGTTGGTGACAAATATATTTTTGAGGAAAATCAATTATTATTTGTTCATTTATTTGGGTGACTGTTGAATACTGATTATATGTCAGCTATGAAATAGGACCTAAGATACAGAGATAAGTCAGTACTGTCCCCTTCAGGCTCTCAAGGTTTTAATGGGGGAATAGGAAAAAAAATCTATCATGATTATAATGGATATTTTGTTTGTCTACCTGACATCATTCTAACCATTTGCCACTGGGTAGAAGCCAAGACATTAAGGATTTGTATGTCCACGTCCAGGGACAATTCAAAATCATTTACTACAGTTATTGGTTCAGCTATAAGCATGTGACCAAGTTGTAAACCTATATGACATTCTTTTATCTATTTGTATAGTGATTGGTCTCTGCATGAAGCTCAGAAATCTTGTTAAGCGGTTGTGATTATATATGTATGTGTGTGTGTGTGTGTGTGTGTGTGTGTGTGTGTGTGTGTATTACCTAAACATGAAAGAGGAATCATGTAGTCTGGTGCTTCAGAAAGCCATTTTGTGATGAGGAGGAAAGTTAGCCTGAGGATGAAGTCAGCCACTGGACAAGAGCACAGCCAAGAGAACAACAGAGAAACATGGCCTGATAAGACCGAACAGCACTGAAGCCTACTCTGGATGTTTCAGTGATAATAGCCAATACAATTTCTTTTCGTGGATGCTTGAATTGTGTTTTAAGGTTTTCTGTTTGCCTGAAAACAGACACCAAAAAATGCATTCAACTAATTACGAAGGACAATACCACAGAATAAGCGAAATAATGGAAATAAGCAGAGAGAATGATGGATGGACAGAGGAAAAATAAATCAGAGGGAGAAAGAGGAGGTGTGAGGACAGAGCCAGGAGTGTAGTTTCCAGGCTCTCAGCTTCACGTGGAAAGGTGCTGGCTCAGGTAGTAAATGGCCGTCAACTGTGATTGGATGGCCATCAGCTGTGGCTAGTTGGTTGTCAGCCGTAACCAGTGAGCCATTGGCCACTAATATAACTGCCATGGCTACGCTAGCAGCAAATGGGGGCTAGCAAGAAGATGGTGGCTGAGCTAGCAAGAGCAGATTGCAGTTAGCATGGCGGATTGCAGCTAGCAAGTGAGGTTGGTTGGCAGAGAGAAGAGGACAGCAGGTTGTGGTTAGTGTGGCTCCTGCTTCCTGTGTCTCCAACCCAGCCGCCAACAAGAATATAGAGGTATGACTCCCCTATCTATGGCTCCATGGGTGTTCCTTTTTGGCCTCACAATGTCCTGTGTTCTTATGTGGGGAGCGGGAGCCGAGACCCCGCATGACAGGAAGTAACAACTAACTCTACCTTGGAGAAAGGAATGCAGAAAAGATCAAGAAGTTTCCTATATTGTGAGGTAGAGAATTCAGCTTTGCAGTCAGCATAGCTCCTGAGTGTCCAACGCTCTAGACTGCTGGACACTGGCAATATGGACAACTCTTAACCCAGACTCAATGCAGAGATGGGTGTATCATGAAGCTACAGAAGCTTAAGATCAAGTGCCCTTCACTTACTGTCCCTTTGGGTTGGGGGTGTAAGTAGCAACCCCAGTTGTGCATTAGCAACTGGGCTGCCCCATCTGGAAGGTCACTCTCTAAAGCCTGGTGGTGTTTCTGAGCCAGAGAAAGGAGCAAAGTTTTCAAGTTTTATTTCATAGAATTGTGGGGATGCCAGCCAAATTTCTTCTGACATGAAATTTTCAGTTGCCTTTGCAAGAGATGACCACTGGTAGCCCACCATATGAGCCATTTGGGTGCTAGGGGAAGGTGCACAGGAAGAAGACCAGTGAGGCAGTGGCGGCAGAGGCATGGCAACCTCTGGAGCCATGAGCTCCTGTTGCACAGCATCCAGAAGTCAGGCATGCAGTTGAGGTGCATGCACAGGCTCCAGAAGTGGCCAAGTAGCATGGATTGGGCCTTTGCCAAGTTGCGGGGGCTGGCAATACACTGCCTCCCTGATGGCTCTGTGGATGGCACCTGGGCCTCTATATTTCTTGCCTTTTCTTTTTATATTGATCATTTGCTTATGTTATTTAGCACGTTTTATAATTTTCAGTCATGTTTCTGATTATGGGTACTGAACTGTAGAGGTTCTATCTATATGATACTCTTCCAAAAAGTAATAAGATTTTTAATCACAAAGAGTTTCAGTGCATGATCTTGATCCAGTGAAGACTTGGTTTTAAGCTCTGTTATCCCTTACCTATTTTGGTTTTGGCTTTACTCGTAGGGATGGCCATTAACCCCAGGCAATGCCCATTCCCAGGTCTCAGGCCTGTGTTTAGCAAGTCTCCTCTGTCTTGAATAAAACAATCTTGAACACCCCAGTGCTGTTCAGCTGCTGAAATCCAGCTCAACTCTTGTACTTCCTGTCTGCTGTTGACTGCTTCTCTTCAGGCTTGCTTTGCACATTTAGAGCTCAGAAACTGACCAGCAATTTGAGGGACATTTGGGTGCAGGTTTTTGAGCACTCTCTCTGAGGTTCCTTTCTCTCCCATATTTTACTCCTCAAATCCCATCTCTTTTGGCATCCCCGAACTCAATCTCTGCTCAGATCTCCAAGAGCCCAAGAAAAGAGCTTTCTTCTTGGGCTCTTTTCACCTTTGCCACAATTTGGAAAAAGCCCTCAGGAAAATTCTGAGGTCAATGTGGACCACACCTCTGTGCTTCCTTTTCTGAAGGATTCTAGCTGTTCAATATTACTTGCACTGGCTCTCCAATGGCCTCAAAGGATTGTGTATATATTTTTTCAACTTTAAGTTATTTGTGGCAGAAGATTTAGTTCAACATAAGGTACACTGTTGAGTCCAGGGCCAAAAATTTTATCGACTGAATTTTAATTTCAACAATTTGTTTGAATGACATTGAACATCATTTCCAAATGTGGTTTTTTATTTATTTTCAATACATATTCAATCATTTTTAATTCCTGCTTGTTGCACGCTCAGTTTGCCTTCCTCTAAACATTTTTCATGTATACTAAATTTATATTTAGATTATGATAATTCTAAAATTTATCTCTCTCTTGGTGTTTGTTTTCTTTTCTTCTTTGTATGCTTGGTATTTTTTTTATATTTCCCTAATATAAACTGATCCCAATTTGCAGAAGTTTTAAATTGGGTAATACTTCATTTTTACAGAACTTGTAAACAGTGGATTATATATATTTTTCCTTATTTATCTTGAGTCTAGGTTTGAAGTAAGAAAGCCTTGGAGAGTAACTAGCCTGACGTACTGCTGAAGCAGGAGTTATACATTTTAATCTTCAATTATGCTCTCTGCAAAACTTAGAAAAATAATGTTTAGTGATAAGATTCACCAAACTTCTTAGGCATTTAAAAGTTTAGCTGCAGAAATTCCAAACCTATCTTATTAAACTTTTTCCATTTATTTTAATTATTTATGTATTTTAGAGGGAATGTTATATTCTTTTTTTTTTTTCTTAAGGAAAAAGAAAATGCCTTTTCTTTTTTCTTCCAGGATTCAAAAAATGAATAAGTGAAAATAAGCTTTGGTTCACTTTGAAACATATGACAGATTGGTAGGTGAATTATTCATCAAACTAAGTGAATAATCTACAAAACTAATCAAACCAGTCTGGTACCATCACTTGCCAGGTGAAAAATTTGGCCTGATTAGAATTGTCGTATTTGAGGTGGTGTATAGGCATGATTTACTTAACTATATTGAGGCAAGACAGAACAAGAAGAATTGGAATCTGAAACTAGACATATCAGTTAGGTTTGGACAGGCTCTAAAGGTTGGTAGACGGGGAAGTAGGTGAACTGAAAGAGCTGAAAGTTTCAGAAGGGAGTCTAGTCTGGGAGGTAGGATCCTATACACCCCTTGACTGTTACCGTTTTCGATACGGAAATGGATATCGTTTTCACTGCTACATCCAAAATGACTTGAGAGTACCTGTCATATAGTGGTTACTCCAAAAGTATTTTAAATAAAAAAATAAAAACAAAAGAATAATATAGACATCTAAAGATGTGGCAATAGACATCTCCATCTGCGATAACCCATTACAAGTTTCTCCATAACAGGGAGCTACCTGCCAGGAGAACTGGCTAGCTAAATTGATCCAGAACTTGGGTGGCCTCTCCTGTGATCAATGGGTAAATAGGCGTGGTCAACTCTGAATCTCTCTTTGTCTATAATAAGTGAATATTTCTAAGATCTGTTCCCCCCCCCCAATGTCCTGGTAATGACAAAGTTAACTATTCTATTACTATTGTCATTAGTCATTATCATTCTGGTAACAATGCCAGAGGCCTGTAAGGAGTGTATCTCAGGGGCCTGAAGGTTTCATATCACCTGAGGGGAAATTCTTCAGTGTGTGATGTACACTTCATACCTTGTATGACAAATGCTCCTAAGTTGAATTATAGTAAGTCCTTACCTAACATTAGATAGGTTCTGGGACCTGAGGTGAAACTACGAATAATGAAACCAGTTTTACCAGAGGTTAAACAAGAGTTAAGTTCCTATAGTTATAATGAAACAACATTGAATGAAATGATGTTATTCGAGGACCTGCTGTATTTGCCATTATTATATAGCCTCACAGTGGTTACCATAGGCTAATTCTACATATCACAGTCAAAATGACCAAAGGTTTGAATCCAAAGTAGCAAGTAGAATATACAACATACTTCTGATTATCTTTGAAGTCCTTTGTTAAACATAGAAGGAGATAGTGAGCAAATTCTGGATAATTTGCTGCATTTAGTAACTTAGTATGAGTGATGACTGCTTCTTGAACTTGAAATTATGTGTCAGTCACTGTTCTATCCATCAGTGTTTTCTTACGGTCTCGTTAGAGAGTGCTTACTCATTAGTATCATCGTTGCCAGGAAAAGAGAGCAAGTGAAAGAGCCATACTTCTTACTGTGTATCAAGCACTGTGCTAAGTGCTTTCCATATAACACATAATTTAATTCTTGGAACAATCCTGGGCACTAGATATAATAATCCTGGCTTTTCAGATGAGGAAATGAGCAAAATTAAATATCTTGATGTCCTAGTTCAGGCTGCTGTAACAAATTACCATAGCTGGGTGGTTTAAACAACAAAAATGTATTTCTGACAGTTCTGAAGGCTGAAAAGTCTGAGATCAGAGGGACAGCATGGTTTGGTGCTGGTGAGAGCCCACCCCCCCACCCCCCCCCCCCCCCCCTGGTTTGACGATGGCTGTCTCCTTGCTGTGTCCTCATGTGGCACAGAAAGAGGAAACAAGTTCTCCTTTGTCTCTTCTTCTGAGGGCATTAACTCCATCATGAGAGCTCCAACTTCATGACCTAACCCCTTCCCAAAGACCCCAACTCCAAATATCATTACATTGGCCGTTAGTGTTTCAATATATGAATTTTGTGGGGACACAGATACTCAGTCCATAGCACTTGCCAAAAGCACCTTACTGAGATAAGAATATTTTGTTTACAAATTCCTCAACTCAGTGTGGATTTATTGTCAGAAACTATATCATCTGGCCATTTCTATATTATAAGCAATTACTGCAATGACAAAATAAGGAGTATTTCCTCTGAGCTGGTGATTCCTTCAATCAAGGTTCTCTTCATTCTCCAAAGAACTGTAAAATAATGTGCTTTCTTATCCAAAGCATTGGTTGTTTCCTAGAAAAATAGGTTATATTTAGAGAAATGACATATTCATTTTGTATCAAAATATTTAATTTTCTTTTATGTGTTATACTGCTTTGCATCTGTTTATTTTTTTAGTTTCAGAACCCTAATGGCTTCCTGACAAAGCTTTTTGGCTTATAGTTTTTGCCTATGCAAAACATTATGTGGCCATGGGAACTGCCTTTTGGAAAACAGTGTGATTTTACTTTAACAGGTGTCTTGTGGGTGCAGACTGAACTGGGGATGGCCTGTAGAGGATTTGAGTTCTTCCTGCAGTTTTCCTTAGACGGTCCCTCCACACCCAGCCACCGGTGTTCCTGGTTTTCATTCCATGGGTTGTGAATTGTAGTCTCTCTCAAATGGTCTTCTGCCCTGGTATCTGCATCCTATGACCTTGCTTTGAAAAAAGGACTAGAATCTACAAGGCTGGGTAGGTGAGGGTGGCTGGGCAGATATTAACATATTCTGTCTTTTTCCAACCAATGGATGAAATGTTGAGAAGGATATGGAACTCTCCTAAAGAGGGAAATGGTAGAAAAAAAATTCTTGTATAAATTGCAAATGTTGTTTTGCATCTTTCTACAATTTTTCATTTTTCCATCCTTCCTCTTTTGGCATTTTCCTATTTTCCTCTTGGCCTGCCACATTCTTTTTGGGAGTCCTTTTCTAAGGCAGTGGTTCTCACAGTTTAGCATGTAGCAGATTACCTGGAGGGCTTGTTACAATACAGATTACAGAGCGTCTACTCCAAGAGTTTCTAATTCTGTAGTTCTGGGCTGGTATTTGCATTTCTAACAAATTCCCGGGGTGGGGAATGGACGCTGCTGGTCCAGGGCCACACTTCGTGGACCACTAGTCTAGGGATTGTGCTTTATCATCTCAGTATCTTTATTCACTTGTCCATTTAAGCACTCATCATTACTGAGACATTACTAAGCCCAGCAGTGCCTCAGACGCTGCATACCTCCCACGGAACCCAGCTTTAGTAACTGGCATTTAGTGGATCTGTAATACATGTTAAGTGGCTCTGCAACCTACATTTTCCTGGATCTCACCAGCCTAGTGGGAGTGACTCAAATTGCATAGATTCTTACTATGCAATTAGTAAGTAAAACAAGACCTCCAGGACCTCTCAAAAACACTCTCTTGTGTCACAGGGATATGGCATTGCTTGTCACTCATGTGCTATAACTCAGTCATTTTTGGTTACCAAACACTAGCCTCTCTCACAGATATTTTCTGTCTGTGCAGCTACTGAAAGGTGACTCACTGCGGAACCCACTGCTGTTGCTGCTGCTTCCCTGGGAACCATGAGGCCCACGCCACGCCTGCCTCCCACCAGTGCTTCCACAATTGCCAACACCTGGAAGTGCTGAGGAGCAAAGGTTGCTCCGAGACCCTACATCACATTTCCTTGTAGGGAAAACCAAAGTGCTGCTGGGGCCTCGGCATCTCACAGAATACATGCACATATCTTCATCAGTGATTGCCTGGGGCTTGAATCTGTTGGGCTGGTGAGGTGGAAATGGGTGGTTGGGCAGGGAATGTGATAGCAACACAGTCTGTCTTTTCTAATCCAGGTTCTCTATCAATTTATAAAACATGCATGTGTAGTTTCCACACCCCAACAACTTACCAGATATGTCACAGATGTCTGAATCACAGTGGGGGAGGGGGCACAACTGAGTCTTACAACTACTAGATAGGAATGAAAAAAGGACCCCTAATTTTTCTCGACCTTTTTCTCCTTCACTTTTAAGGTGTTTATTTAGAACTCTAATGCATTTTTTAATGTGCCAGGTTTAATGTAACCAGAGGCCTTCTTTCCTTCCTTTAAATGTCCTCTGCAGCTTCTTTCTTTTATACAAACTATGCCTCAGGTGAGGAGAGAAGAGATAATTTGTAGCTCTGCACTAGTTTCCTGCAAGGAGCCTGAAAATCAAGGTAGCTTAATCAATCTTTACTCCTGTACACAGGCCGAAACCCACTGCTGCTTTGGTCGTTCTATCCTAAGCCAAAAGGACCAAGGGCCAGCTGTCTGTCCTGGCTTCTGCGTTTGTGACCAGGAAGCGCGAGCAGCAGGCAGAGGACTGAGGCCTTCAGCACCCACAGCTGACACAGAGAAGTTTAGTGGTCTAGATTATGTCTGGGGGCTTTTAGAAGGATAAAAACCTGTTGCCCGATATTTCAAAGTATCCTTCTGTCACCACTCTCTCATTTAATCAGCCCAACAGATGGATGAAGTAAGTGGTATTATTATTCTTAAGGATAGAAACTGAGGATGAGAGGTCAGGTTCCTTGTCACAAGGGACCACAGCCAGGCAGTGAAGGAAGAGAACTCCAAGCCAAGGCTTTCTCCCTCTGGAGCCTCTTCTCCGAACATCATACCCTTTAGCCTCCACTAATCCCTCTTGTGGCTTAAGGGGAGGCGATCTGTTAGTCTTCTTCTAATACAGAGACATTTTTTGAGGGAAGGGATCAATCAACCAAACGTATTAACTCATACAACTCTTATCTACTTCCTAAGCATTTCTTCACTAATAAAAAATTGCTTTAGAAACAGCTAGCAGCGGCCTCTGCTTTTTATAACTTGGCTTCTGCCAAAAAGTTTTCAATTTTTAGAGTCAGCTCAGTTATTTGTCTCAATATGTGAAAATAATAAGAGTTATAATGAAACAGCTCTGCCATGGTTTCAAGAAGTTAACATTTACTATCTAGAAAATAATTCTGTGCATATGGAAGTGTGCTTTAAGAGTCTGGAGCACCAAGAAAATTGCTTTCATGCTTGGATTCTTACAAAGTTTAGCCAAAATCTACAGGTACTTCAAGGCCACAGTCAGTACTGGCATTGCTCCTTCTCTTTCCTCCATGTGGCAGAACTTTTACAGAGGAAGAGAGGTCTGAGTTTAAGAGTGCTAAAGTAACAGATCTATTATAATTTTTGGTATTTTTTCACTTGAAAGTATATTCTTTCCTTCTGTATATATTCCAATTCTGTAATCTTTTTGCTTTGTAAAATGTAGTATTTTTAGGATTGACTACCATACTGTAATCTCTTACCCTCCCCCCATAGTATCACAAATGTTTTTTCCCCAATGGGGAAGAGAATCTTGTCCCTTTCTTGCCTTCTGATTCTATTTGCCATAGAAGCAAAAAGAATATGCCTAGGTGAGGCCTGGAGGTCATCAACCTCTGCCTTTGTGCCGGGACATGCAAACTGCCTAAGCCAATTACTAACCGGTTTTGAAAAAAAACCTCCAATCAGAGAGAATCCACGACTTTTTCCTTTTCATGATGCAAGTGCTCACTATACATGTCTTTCCCTATCTATGTGTACACTTATCTCACTGTTCTATTTTTTTCCTCATTTGTGTTAACCCTTTCTCAACTTTTTTGAACTTTCAGGCCTTCTCTTCTCAGAAGTGGTAGGAGACAAATGTTGGAGAGAAATGTTCCTCTGTAAACGGCCAAGACGGTAAAGTGAGTCGTCGTCTCTGGAAACCCTGGTATTCTCGTCCCCAGCTAAGTGGGACAGACAGTGGGATGACAGCATTATCATCTTAGAAGGTATTTATTGGGCTGCTGCTAAGCAAACATTCAAACCTTTTTTAATTCCATGAGACTAACACTTCAGAGTCTGTTTCCAAACAGGACACTAGAGGGCTCCCAGGGGTTAAAAATAAGTGGAAAATTATTTGAATGAAAACTGCTTCTGTACGGCATTTACTTTTTCAGAATTTAAAATTGCAGTTTATTTTTTAAACTCTTTTTTTTAAACCTCACTTGTCTTAACATTGGGTTATAAGCAGTCAGTTTACAAGTAACTGGTTTGTTTGTTTCTGTTTTTGTTTTTTTGCTTTGCAATCACTAGTTTTCAACGGAGCTTTTAAAGCCGAGCTGAAATATTTGAAATGTGGAACCCTCTTGACCATGAAATATGTTCTACTTACATGCCTCAGCCTTTAAAAGTTCTTTGCATTAGAGTCAGGGATTACATTGTTTCTGGAGCCAAGCATGGGGCCAGCTGTGTAAGTACAGTTGCTTATGGTTTCTTCTTCTAATTAATAATGTGAAAAACTAGAACTAGAGATCCTTTTATTTTCTTTCAGCTGACTTTGGTGGAGAGAAAAGGAATAAAAAGCAGTCGGATTTGTATGTTGTGTTTCTGTGTGTGTGACAATAAATGTAACTGCTTTCAAGATATATGGGCATTTATGGCTCTATAATAGAGTAATAATAATATCAGATAATGGAACATACGACGAAAAAATTGTTCTGTTAGATTAAGAGAATATATTTCTGAAGTTGAATGTTAATTAGTTAACTAATTAGTGCAGGATTTAAAAAACAAATGTGGGATATCTATAGATTTTTAAAAACCATCTATTACTTGTTTTAAGTTATTTTTGAATTTCAAAAGGAAAAGCCTGGTTTTAATGCTTTTCCTTCAGAATCAAATTAAATGAGTCTAACTACAAGTTCTAAAATATTCTTGGATTTTTGTGGCTTGTTCTGACTAATTTAAACTGAATATCAGATCAATACATCTATCTTGTTTCTGTTTCTTAAACTTCAGTATAAAACAAAAAACATTTAGTGGTGATATTAATGAAAGGAAAGGGTTATTTCTTTCTTTTGCTGTTGTAGAGGAACTGAATTAGTTTGAGATTGTGACTCAGTTAACTCTGTTTCCATTCATTCTCAGAAAGAAGCCACACTTCTCCTTGGGGAGGCTGATAGGAGTTTAAAAGGTTTGTTGTGGCGAGTGTCACAAACATTCCCAAATCCATCACCAACCCTTTACTTCCATCTCTACCCACCGGAGACCACTTAAGGCATCTAAGTGAGGCAACAGCTGAATTCAGGAAACCATGCATCATGTCAGCAGGAGCCAACTTCAGACTTTAAACTCTGTTCAACATGTGGATGCGGCAGAGAAATGACCTGTCCAGACAAGCCAGGGCAGCTCATAAACTGGTTCATCTGCACCCTGTGCGTCCCAGGGGTGCGTAAACTTTGGAGCAGCCGGCGTCCAAGGACCCGGAGGAACCTCCTGCTGGGCACTGCCTGTGCCATCTACCTGGGCTTCCTGGTGAGCCAGGTGGGGCGCGCCTCCCTCCAGCACAGACGGGCCCCGGAAAAGGGGCCACAGCAGAGCCGCGACACCGCCGAGGCACCCTTCCCTGAGTTACCCTTGGATGGTACCCTGGCTCCTCCAGAGTCCCAGAGTAATGGGACCACCCTGCAGCCCAATGTGGTGTACATTACCCTACGCTCCAAGCGCAGCAAGCCCGCCAATATCCGTGGCACAGTGAAACCAAAGCGCAGGAAGAAGTATGCAGTGGCATCTCCAGCCCCAGGACAGGAGGCTTTGGATGGACCGTCCTTTCAGCTGCAGGAAGCTGCAAGGGCAGCTGATGCTGAATTGCCTGGGAACATCCAGGGAGGAAACCGGGCTAACACTGGACGACCCTGGATGTTGTTACGGGGTCCGGGAGTACGAGGTGGCGGCTCAGATTTCCAGCTGCCCCATGCCAGGGAGAGCAACATCAGGATCTACAGCGAGAGCGCCCCCTCGTGGCTGAGCAAAGAAGACATCCGCAGAATGCGCCTGTTGGCCGATGGTGCGGTGGTGGGCCTCCAGCCCCTGTCGCCTAACAGCAAAGCGCTCTTGCTGGTGCTGGAGGGGAGCACCTATGGCTCTGTGCCTGGCTGCGGCCCTGGCCCCTGTGGGCTGGTCAAGCATCCCTTGGACATGAGTGAGGTGTTTGCCTTCCACCTGGACAGGATCCTGGGGCTCAACAGGACCCTGCCTTCTGTGAGCAGGAAATCAGAGTTCATCCAAGGTAACAGCTTCCCATGCTTTGTTTGCAGCTGTTGGGGATTCGGGTTGATTTTCTTTTTTCCCTCACTCTCTTTTTCTAAATGATTGTCTCCACCCACGTTTCACATTTGGACAGCAGCAGCAGCAGCAGCATGTCTTTCCGTATGCTTGGCATTCTTGATTTTCCCAGTTTGGGGAGGATATGGCGGTTCCAGGGAAATGCTGTCCTCCACATAGAAGAGTAAGCCCACACTGTATAATCCTTGCTCTCCATTTCCCTTACTGCACTTCCCAGTGGCTTATTAAATCTAATTAAATCCAATGGCAATTTGCGTGATGAAGAGAGGAAGCCAGGGTAATCTTGCTGACAGTCAGGCATATTATTAGATGGGTTACTATGGAAGCACGTAAAATTTTGTTCGTTAGTTTTTGAAAGTAAGGGGGAAGTAGGTTATCTTTCTTCAGCAGATGGAATCTTTTTAAAAGGCCCAGAGCCAGCCCAAGTTAGATGCAGCCCCTTGATTTTTCAGAATGGGTTTAACCCCTTTATTTAACAAAGAAAATGAGGCAAAAACAGGTGATTGTTCAGTATATATGCTAACTAGCCATGTGGTTTTTTTCAAGTCCATGACTGTGGTTTATTGAGTCTGATTTCCAAGATTCTCTCAGGTGACAAACATTTTGGCAGGTTCTAGGGTATGTAGCCAGTCACTTCTATGGCATGGTCTATGGCCACAAAGTAGGGTGGGCCAGTGGCTTGTGTTTAAAAGTAGAACAATCCCAGAAGGACTCCAAAGAGATTATAAACTGAAAGGATATTCCCTTATTCCCTGTCACCATAGAATTTAGTATTTTAGTGAGAGTCCCATGGAGTCTGGGCTTGAATGAATTAAAACTCTTGGGACTGGCTAAGAACGAAACTGGATTTCTAATGGCTTTAAGATTATAACTTAATTTTAGAATGGGTACTTCTTGAAGTACCAGTGATTTACTTAGACAGGTACGGCATTCCTTACTTATCATGGTTTATGTCTACGTGCTTCAGAGTCACAGGTATGTTTCAATGTCTCAAGTTTATAAGGTAGCCCACCATGATTATACTGATGTGGAATAGCCCCTCAAACTTTTATTTTTATTTTTTACTTTTTTTTACTTTTATTGGGGAATATTGGGGAACAGTGTGTTTTTTTAGGGCCCATAAGCTCCAAGTCAAGTCAAGTCACTATCCTTCAATCTAGTTGTGGAGGGCGCAGCTCAGCTCCAAGTCCAGTCGCCATTTTCAATCTTAGTTGCAGGGGGTGCAAGCCCACCATCCCCTGCGGGAATTGAACCGGCAACCTTGTCATTGACAGCTCGCTCTAACAAACAGCCATCCAGCCCCCGCCTCCGGAAGCTCAGCGGCAGCTCACTATCTTCAATCTAGTTGTGGAGGGCACAGCTCACTGGCCCATGTGGCAACCCTGTTGTTCAGAGCTTGTGTTCTAACCAACTGAGCCATCCAGCCACACCCTAGCCCCTAAAACTTTTAGTCGAGTGTTGGTAAAAGCTAATTTTTATTGGGTGCTCACTGTTTGCTGAACATATATACTGATTCATATAGTTCATACATGCACTTCTATCATTCTCACAACAATGCTAAGAAGTAGGCACTATTATTATTTCCATTTGGTGGATAAGAAAATTGGGGCTTATTTAGGCAAAGTAATTGGTTTCAACTCCCACAGCTAATGTTAACAGCTAAGCTGTTTTCGAACCTAGGCCCAGCAAAATCAGAACATAACCTCTTAACCACTGGCCTTAGTTGGCTGTATTACTTATTATCCAAACTGGAACCCTCTGAAATGAAAGAAGATATTGGTGGGAACTGAGACAGCAGGCATATACTGAGGCTTTCCTGGACATAGTGTAATCCTTGTTACACGATATTGCCGGTTGTTTTCATGTCATAAAGGCCCCTGTGAAGAGAAGGTGAACTCTTGAATATAGCCCGAGGCACGCTACTCTGATACATCCTTTGATCTTCCCTAGGATGCTCCTGGATGGAAGTTGGGAGAATAAAGCAGTGGGTAGGAGCGTGGGCTCTAGAACGGGACAACTGGGTTTGAATTTACCAGCCATGTGACCTGGAAATGTTACAGCATCTCTGCGTGCCTCAGTTTCCTCAGCTATAAATGACAGTACTACCTACCTCATGAGCTATTGTTGATATATGGAAAACGTGGAACCAGTACTTGTCACACAGTAAACCTTCAATAAGTGTTGGCTATTTCTGTTACTACACTAAGCACATAAGGTACCAAATTACTCACATAGCCTCACATATCTTTTCTTTATGCGATGGGACTAGGACTACAACCAAGGTCTCCTAACTGCGTAGTTCAACTTTTCGATACCAGGATTCCTCGTACATATTTATTTCTGTTTTCTGAATATCCAGCGTCTTTGGGAATAAAAAGGGGAGTTGCACTCAGTTTGAAGGAAGGGTTTATAATCCCAACATAGCCTGATGTTCCTCTGTCCTTTCAGAAGTAAGTGGTGATGGAAAGAAACTAACGAGATTATATTTAATTCAATGTGATGCATTAAATACCTAAGATTATATCTCAAACAGTACCAGATTTTTCTTTGTTCTTTCTTTGATACGTTCTCGGATTTAGTTATTTAGAGTTATAAAGTCAGGCCAATTTCCTTAAGAGTCTGTGCAATAATTTAAATGTAGTTATGAGCGCCCTACACCATATAATTCTCCTTATGTAGAGTATTATACGGATAAGGTACATAAATAGATCGGTTCTGGTCATGGTAGGAGATATATAGACAGTCTTAGGTTCTTGGTGTCTTTCTCCATCTACCTATTTCTAGTCTTTTCCTGACTTGTGTCTTTCTTCCCCTGATTTCCACAGAAGTGTGTATTTTTCTTTTAGGGTCCTCCTATTCTTCTTTTGGTCCAAGCTTTGCTTTATTTTCACCTCCCTGTCCATCTAAGGAGGTGATATATTTCATCGAGTTACCCAGCACTTATTTCTGGCTCATCCTATGTCATTGCTTTGTGTATCATTCCATTTCTATCCCCCAGTGGAGAGTCTGGCAAACAGTAGGTGCTCAATAAATATTTTTGGACAATGCAGGAATGCATTCTTGGCCTGTATCACTGACTCTAAACAGTAAATCTATATTTGCCTCCAGCTTCCAATACTCAAGACAGGTGCTACTGATTTTAGACCTAAGCCCAGGCTGGGATTTCTCCGGGAGGATCTTATAAAGATCTCATTGTAGAAGTAATGAAAAATGTCCTTGGCAGACTCTGTATAATGCAAATCAAACGATTTATAGAGCTCTTGTGAGGCCCATCAATATGGTCTGCTGGCCTCACACTATAATGTACTTTGATAATGAGGTTTCTGTAGGAGGAACAATAGGATTTAGTTTCAGTGTATCTTTCTCTGATGGTCTGCCTTGGTTAGGAGTAGATCTTTTCATAACTGGGAGGGTGGGTAGCCAGCAAATCCTGTAAATTATCTTCCTTAAGTGTTGTTCCTGTTCTCGGACTTTTGATTAATGTTTGTGAAAATAAATTCATGGTTAGTACGAACAATGTAGCTAGTCTGTATGGTGAGTTGAATATAGATATTTGGCTTATCTAAGTTGATCTTTCCAAGAAATCTATGCAGTAGAATTTTTTTTTTTTTAACCTCCATTTTGAGGTGAAGGAAAAGTACTCTGAAGACAGCTCAAGGTCATACCATCAGTTAGTTGTCCAGAAAGATTTCAAACCCTTGTCTTCTAACTTCCCAGTCTTCCCTCTTTTCATCAGTCTTCCTTCAACAAATCCTGTAAGGTATGTTTTCTTTCTCCATCACCGCAAGCTATTAGTGGTATATCCACTTATTTCATATAACTAGAAACAGATGACACGCACACAAATGCACAGATGCAGGCTACGGGAACCTCTATTTTCTCAAGGAGACAACAGCTTTAGCCGCAGCGAGAGTAATACAGATGTTATTGTGTGTACCAGGCACTGTTTTAAGTACTGAGCATACATTATCTCTAAATCCTTGTAAAATTTTTCTGCGGTGGGTACTCTATGAGAGACGTTTTGTGAATGTGGAAATAGAGGCCCAGAGTAATTAAGTACCTTGTCCAAAGTCATATAAATTGCCTGCATGTAAAAAGAGTACACGACATATAAAGAGAGATGTAAAAGTGACTCAAACACTATGATCTGAACGATCTGCCTGCCCCCACCTGTTTCATCTGTTGATTCAGTCCACAGATAAAAGGTCCTAATTATAAAGCTCATCCTCAGTGATTTTTTTTCTCTTTTTTTAAATTAGTAAAAGTGACATGGGCGATCCGCTCAGCACAGAGCCACAAGCTCAGGTTAGTCTGGGACACAGGTTCTTAGTTGTATAACTTAATGAATTCTAGGTGATTCTCCTTGAATACAAAAATATGTATGTGAAATTAGTAGACTTAGTGGCTTTGTCGTATAGACCATACCATTTTCTGACAGGTGTTACCCCAAAGAGATCCCAGAAAATGCAAATGGTATACTTGGGGAAAGGCCAAGTAGGAATTGCCTACAGGTGTATCATACTACAAATCTAGCAATTATCACGGGACCAGAGGCTCACCATATGCGTGTCTTTGCGGGAAATTCAAAAGTGAATGGAAATGTAGTATCAAAGGGCTTTTTAAAAACAATCCATATTTGCAATAATGAAATCTTCAATTATGAATTTATAATGAATCTAGTGTTCGGCATCACACAATGCCTGTACTGCATTTGGTTTTTTGCCCACTGTATCACTTCTATACCACAGATAGTATTGATACTTTAAATGGGGGAATCCTGAGGCTCAGTGAGGTTATGAAATTTGTTAGGGACGCATAGTTAGTGAGCAGTGGAATCGGAATTTGTACGCAACTCTGCCTCATACTAAAGCCTCCTTATGTTGTTTTACTTCGTACATGCCATCTCTCAAATATACCTTGGTATAATTATGGAATAGTGATAAAAATGTGCAAATTTTGGCATGTGATTTCTGATTCACCACTATGCTAGCATTTCTATTTAATTTTGTTTTTCAATCTAACAATTTAACATTAATAGTATTTTTACCCAAAGGGAGTATTGCATACTGCTCTGAGTGTTGCTACGAGGTTTGGGTTTTGTTTTTAATGCAAGGCAGTGCTTACCAGATTTTCTTGTCTTAACAAACACTATCATATAGATGCTACGTAAATGAACATATTAGTGTGTTTTAAGCCAAACCATCCTTGCAAAAGTCATCCATCATGACAAAGGTCAGCAGATGCCATGTGGTGCTGATAACATTGAGATAATTATTTTAACAAAATGATTTGTAAATGTTTGTCTAAGACAAGACAAAGCAGACTATGTCCATGTAAAAGAAGAGGGCTCAAGAAAATCCAGCACCCCTCTGTGATCTTCTGTTTAGCAGCTTTGCCAAAGCTGTCCCTGGCAGTCTGCACAGTAATATGAATGGATCCCAAGAGACACCATTTTAGTAGCATTTAAGCATTGTGCTATTATTCATGCCCAGCATGGAAGACACATTATGTATGTTTTATTTTTAGGATGCTGCTCTATTGCCACAGAGCTGTCATACTGAGTTAAGGTAGCCTGGTTCCAGGAATTCTGCACGTCAGGGCTGCTTAGATGGCCCACTGCAGGCATGCTACCAACTTCCATTGAAATACACTGTTGATCCCAAGTTGCTCACTGTTTCCAACTTGTGTTGCCTCTTCTTAGCGTAAAGTAGGAGAGATACATTGTGTATTTCCCACTCTCTCTTCAAGTCCCTGCGAGCAGCAGCGTCGTGAGTTGTGGGTGACGGCGCAGGTACCAGAGCGAGAGGGTGGGCAGCTGCACATTTCATGTTGTTTCAGACCCTCAGGTGAGGAGGACGGGGGTGTTTTGTAGGAAGTTATGAAAATAACCCGGCTCAACTTGAAAACACACTGACTACAATATCCTGGAAATCTTGGATGTAGCTGCAAACCTTTTTAAAATATGCATTTGGAAATGCAGGAATCATGTTTTGTTTTTAAGAATCTGGATTGAGAGCACATTGGGTTCTTTATCAGAAGAGCCCTAAGGGTATTTCTTTAGCAATCCGCTTGATGCTCTCATTCATCAGCGAACAAAAGTTTACTGAGCATCCACTCCAAGCAGAGCTCTGCTCCAGGGTCCCCTTGTTTGCTCAGTACATCCCTTCATAGACAAAGTCGGGGAACTGAGTAACCTTCTCTGCTGTGTCTCTGTAACTTGTCCCCTGATCCCACACGTAGCTGGGATAGAAGGAACAGTGAATTGTTGAAACAGGGCTCACAGCATAAAAGGTGGACGGGCCCCAGCTCCATGCAGTATACTCCCCTCTACAGTATCACTTTATCTTTTTTTTCTTTTAAGAAGTGTTGATTGAGCACCTGCTATGTACCAGCCACTCTTCTAGTCATTGGGGCTACATCAACAATCCCTGCCCCTGTGGAACAATCCAAACAGTCAACAATCCCTGCCCCTGTGGAATTGACACTTGTGGGCCATGAGAGAGTTCAGTGGCCTGGAGGAAATCACATTGCCACTGATTTCGGGATTCACAGCACCAGCCTGAGCTCAAGGTCATGACCTTGCCATTAGAATCTGTTCCCATCTGTCTCTAAGGACAACACAGGTGCGGAAGGACTAGACAGCCCCGCTCCAACCTCCATTAATGGGTAACTACTGAAGTTACAGTTGAATTCAGTTGTAATCAATAGCATTTACTTTCCATGTGTTAGGCACCGCCCTAAGCCTACAAAGGAAGCCACACAGACTCCAATTCAAATAGCTTTGTAGTTAAGAGCATGGACAGGAGTATTATTTTGCCATCACAAAATATCACAGGCTGCATAGCTTAAACAACAGAAATTTATTTTCTCACAGTTCTGGAGGCTCGAAGTCCAAGATCAATGTGTCAGTATGTTTGGTTTCTTTTGAGGCCTCTCTCCTTGGCTTACAGATGTCCACCTTGTCACTATGCCCTCAGGTGGCCTTTCCTCGATGTGCACACATCTCTTGTGTCTCTGTGTTCTCATCTCCTCCTCTTACAAAGACACCAGTCAGATTGGATTAGGGCCCACCATGCTGGCTTCATTTTAACCTAATTACCTCTGTAAAGCCCCTATCTAGGAATACAGTCACATCCTGAGGTACTGGGGGGTTAGAGCTTCAACATGTGAATTTTGGGGGTGGGGAGACACAATTCAGCTCATAACAACTGGCAATCTAGGCATCTTGAATTTCAATCCTGGTTCCTAACTTGATAGCTGGATGATCTGGGATAATTACCTTAGTTTCTTTGTACCTTATTTCTTCATTAATATAACCAGGATGATGATAATAAAAATAATGGTGATGATAAGTACCTACCTCTTAAAAAAAAGGAGTTGTGAGAATTAGGTGAGTGGATACCTATAAAATATTTGTAACAGCGCCTAACACATAGTGACATTCAGTAAATGTTACCTTTTATTTTCATCTAATTTCCAAGCTGATTCAGCTCTTCGTGATGTGTTTCCTTAGATTTTCTTAGTTTCTCTAGATTGAACTAAGTAAAACAGGCACCTAAAATTGTCATTTAAAGAAAGTGCTTGCAATTGATCGTGAATAATAGCAATACCTTATTTGAGGGGTGCTAAGCACTTGACATGCATTATCTCACTACGTTTGATAACAGTCCCATACATCAGATACTGTTGGATGGTTCTTTGTGGAAGAAACGAGGCTCAGAGAATAACACATGTCTTCTAAAGGCCATGGGTTGTGGGTGGTGCGGCAGCGATGTAAACACGGGTGAGAAGGACGCCAGAGTCTTGTTCCTTGTCAGTGTGTATACCGTGTCCCATTATCCCTTCACATTTCATGTTAGCCTGCAATGGTTGTGGCCTGGGGTTTCCTGGTTAATCATGCATCCAGATTGTAACCCCCTTTCCCCACTGCCTTTCTGTCTGATTTCTGATGCCTTAACTGTTTCCTTTCTCATGACAGTGATTTGGGGTCAGGAGGAGAGAGGCAGTGGTATGTATACCACCCTTGTTTTCACCATTCCAGGGTCTCAGAGAATTAGGGTGACATGGGAGTGGACTGCTGAGCCCAAGCTGGGTAGAATGAGGGTGTGGAAACCTCTGTACACCCCCACCTTTGTTTCTCAGGTTTCTCGCTAATCCTTCTCAAAGAACGCATTATGAGTAAGGACAGTGAAATCACTGCTTACCAGGATGTCACATCAACCAAACCGGTCCACTGACCATTCCTTAGAACCTAAGGGCTATTAGATGAAAATTGAGGGACCCGTAAAAATTCATTCATTCATTTATCAGTCACCATTTTTGAATGTTTGCTTTGGTTGAGATGTTATGTCAGGAGTTGGAAATCTGAAGGTGATTAAGAAATAGTCCCCTTTCTCACAGAGCTCTCAGCTTGGAGGGCAGGAGACAGCTAAACAAACCCACCATGCCAGAAGGGTATGATGAGGACCTCAGTGGAGATATTTTTAGGAGGCTCTGCAGGCACAGAGAGGGAGAATTTAGCCTAGAATGTGTGTGTGTGTGTGTAGGGGGGTAGGTAGGGGAACTGTATAAACTTCCAGGAGAGATAATGTCAGAACTGGTGCTTAAAAGTCACTGTGGGTAGAGTGAGAGATTGGGTGGGTGTAGAAAGGGTAGATGTGTAAAAAAACTTGTGAAGGCAGAGTGTGCTTAGGAAATTGCAAAACAATTGTGAAAAAAGGAGGTTAGTGTTGTGGGTGGGGATGAGGTGAGATAAAGCTGTGGAGAGTAGGCAGGTTTAAGGTCATGTAAGGACACAGTAGACTTTATCTTGCAGATAACAGGGAATCATTGAAGGGCTTGAAGAAGAGGAGGGATGTAATCAGCTTTGCACTGTACAAAGGTCACTCTGGTCAGGAATTCATGGCTCCTTTATCTCCATTTATATAAACACTGAATTGCCCAGGACAGGGTCACCCTGATGTGACCGAGACTTCATTTACAAAATGGGATTGTTTGTGGAGCCTGTGACCACATCATCACCACCCTCTGAAGTCAAATTTGATTCCTGTTTTTTTTTTTTTTTTAATGGAATATTGAGACAGGAAGAGTCTGGGAGGCTTGGGAGTTTCCATTTACATAGCGGAAGTCCAGGGCAGGCCTAGAAAGCAGAAGTTCCTGTGTATTAGTCAAAGGTTCAGCACAAAAAAAGGCACTGTTTTTAAATCAGAACTGATGATTTAGATTGTTTGAGTAGTTTGTGATGGAGGAAGTCACAAGATATTCTCCTTTCCTGTTTCTTTAGCTTTGCACTTAGCTAACTCTTGAGGAAATATGGAGATTAATTCAGTCTAACCTAGAGAAAACAAGTTATGAAGTGGAAAAAAAACACAGATGGGTAAATATAGTTATTATTTGTTTGAACAAATATGTTCTAAATCACACAGAAATCTATTTCTAGGACAAATCCCTATATCCAGAACTTGGCTGGCTATATAAAATGTATACATATAAAAATCTATGGAATTTTGCCTCTCTACCCACCACCCCCCTTTTTTAAGTCATAAAACCCAAATACAGGTTTGGCTCTCCTTAATACAGAGGGTGCCAAAAAATATATACACACATTTCAAGAAAGGAACAAAAACTGTATTAAAATTGTAATACTCAAAATATACCAATAACAAACGATGGATACAAGTCATGTGTATACATTTTTTTGGCACTGGTATTTGACAGTGCTGCATTTTCAGTGTTTCACTGGATTGTGACACAATCCTGCCAGACAGATTTGAAAGGTACTCCTCACGGCAGGAAACTCCGTCATGGACAAGCTGGCTCATGCCCTGTGGAGACCAGTGATGGAGTCAAGAATAGAATTGACATCATGACTTCTTTTTCTACCTCCCTACACTCAGCTCCTTTTCAGTAAAAGTTCTTCTCCTTATAAACTGCAGCGTTTCACCACATAGCTGTCCTGGGGCACACCATTTCTTCATTTCTTGGCTTTACACTGAGAACTGTCTTCATTTTCGTCCTTCCCTTATTCCCTTCAAAATACTCATTAAACTGGCCCACATTTCATTTGGTCATCATTACATATATGCACTTATCTGTTTCTACTAAACTCTAAACTCTCTAAGGCCTGGGCTTCGCCTGGGTCTGGGATCTCGTACAGCCTCCATTTTCTGAATTCTTATATAGCTGAAGCACTGGAGCCAATAGGTCCATTTGAGGACAATTGTACATACTTTATGTTTTTTTTTTGTGTGTGGAGTAAGTCAATTAGCAATATTTAAAACCCAGAGCAGAAGTAAAATTTCATCTAATCCTGCAAATTTCCTCTTCCCTCCAGGCTGTTACAGAATCTTGCATTCCTATTTTGCCAGTCCTCACATTGACTAACTTGTTCACATCCAGCAATTCTATGCCTGGAGACCTTAACCTCTTTCTCACTTCAAATACTTTTTAATTGCCCAAACCCGAAGGCAATAGAAAAACAGAGCAGATAGCACTTAAGGGATCATTAGTAACAAGACAACTGCTGCGCTATCATTGGAGTTACATCAACATAACAATTGCCATCAGCGATTAGAGACGTGCAGCATTAAGGTTTTTCCTTCAGTGCATTGGACAGTTGCAGTGGAACCCGACAGAATTTATTCCCGGTGACAAAGATGAGCCTCAGCTTTTGACTGGACTTTGTTTCCTTGAATGGGTTTTGTAGAGTTGTTTTTAATGAAGGGCTCTGAGCTGGACTGTCACTTTCCTTTTTGCCTTGTTCACAAGGAGTCTTGGAAGTCGTCCCATGTGATAGAAAGGAGTTTCGATATCAGCGCTCAGGACATTTTTACTTATTTTTGCTCAGTGACAGATGCAGACAGGCATTCACAACCCCTCCCAGTGTGCTGAGCGTCTCCCACAGGTGAACAAAACCAGCCCACCAGTGTTCAAAGTGAAGACCAGTTCATAAATCCAGGCAAAGGAGACTGTGCATGGCTCTCATTCTCAGTGAATTTTCACATTTATATTCTCATAAGTATGGCTTTTTTGTGTGCATTTGAATAAAGAACAACTTGGGAGAACATGAGAATTCAGGGAAAATATTCAGATTTGGGAAAAAAAATAAGCTTTCCTGGCAAGTGTCATTTTTAAAGACAGCCGTGTTACCTTTAATTCACTCGAACACCCACATATCTTTTAAACCCTGCTTTCTCACCACTCTGACAGTTAGAATTTTATCTCTTCACTGTTTAGATTTCTCTAGAGAGTACATTACTGCATCATTCTGACAAACCCGAATGCAAAGAGATGAATGCTCCTCATCTCTGAAATATTTCAGGGTAAGTTGCTTTAACCAGTTTCCTGTTTTCAGAGGCTATTTTTCTGTCATCCCTTCAGATCTATCACAGTTCTGTTAATTCTTTTCACAGCCACATTTTTATAAAAAGTGGAATTCTCCTTGCAGTAGTACTCACAGCTCAGAGGTCTGGAGCCATACTGTTATGACTGTGAGGGCCATATGCACACGTGCAGCGAGGAGACCCCTGTGTCGTAATGCCCCATGGCCACGCACCGCGCAGTCTGAGACCTGCTACTAACCTGCCTGCTTGGATTCTGGAAACGCCCCTTTCTAGAGGAGCACTGATTTCCAGCAAGGCAGGATGGAACGTCTTTATGTGGTAGTCAGCATTCAAAGTATTTTGCTGAGGGACATGGATGGGTGTGAAGCAAAGCACAGAATATTAATTGGCAGCCAATTATTTTTATCAGTGGAAAGCTCCCCTTGGCAGTTGGAAAACAACTTTTTATATAGCCATGTAGAAAATGTATTATTCGAAAAATTTGATGATCTAAAGTAGAGAAATGGTAAATGAAATGTGATATACTCATAGACTAGATGAGGGGGTGATACCCTAAAGTCTGTCGGCCAAAGATGGCCCACGCCTGTTTTTGTATATGGCCCTTAAGGATGCCGATGGTTTCTACAACTTGAAGTGTTGAAAAAAAAATCAAAAGAAGAATCATATTACTATGACACTTGAAAATTATATGCAATGTGAATGTTGGCGTCTATAATACAGTTTCATTGGAGCATAGTCAAGGCCATTTGTCTTTGACTGCTTTTATGCTACAGAAGAGTTGAGCACTTGCATAGTTGAAGAGTTGCGATGGAGACCATATGTCTCTCAAAGCCTAAAATATTTACTACCTGCCCTTAACCAAGTTTGCTGACTTCTAAGCTATATTAGTGTATTTCAGTTAAAGTGATGCTATTTAAAAATATTCAATTATAAAATAAATGTTTATGGTACAATATTTAGTGAAACAATTATGACAAATTAATCATGTATATATAAGATAATCCCAAATAGTTTATTTTCTTTGCACAATTTTTGCCTCTTAGCCCTGGTGGAAATATAAGCTCCATGAAAGAAAAAAAAGTCATTAATTAATTCAGGTCTAGAACAGGCCTTGGCACACAGTAGATGCTCAATAAACAAATAAAGACCAGTTGAAGACTGATGAACTGTGTGATTATTTACTGTATATGTGTAATAACAGTCTTAACAAAACCGTTCTGGCATATATATATATATATATATATATATATATATATATATATATATATATATATATTAGATACCAGGCTGAAAACTGTAAGTGTGCCATCCTAACAACGACCATTTGGAAGGTACATTATCACCCTCATTTTATGGAAGATAAGAGCAAGGAGAGGTTGCATAACTTGTCTAATGTTACAAAGCTAAGAAGTAATGTGACCAGAATTCAAAAGGTCTGTTGGATTCTAGAGTCTGAGCTCTCAATAAGCTTTACTCCTTAAATGTCTAAAAATAATTTACATTTTCAGGTGAGAAAGAAAGGGATGGAAAAATACCAGAGATAAATGATCCAAATAACAGAACCAGTTACTAGGATATGAGATTATAGATGAATTTTGTTTTCTTAGCTATACATTTTAATGTTTTTCTACATTTCTTAAAATGCACTGACTTTTAGATTGACTTTTAATTACTTTTAAAATAAGAAACAAATGTTCCTAAAGGAAAGGAAAAATAGCCCGGAAGGTTGTTAACCGTTTCAGTTGTTTATGTGGGTATGTGTTGTTTCTGTGAGAGTGCTGTGTGAATTGCTGAGGAAACTGCTGGTCTGTCTGTCTCACATATTGATTTGTGTTATTGAAATTCCCCATTAGGTTTCAACTCCCTTTGAACAGTTCCTAGCGCTGAGAATGCAAAGTGCTATCTGTGTGTAACCTTGGTCCAAAGACATTGACAGATACGGTTTCTCGGTGTTTATCTTTAGAAGTCTGGAGTAGCCATGTCTTTGCAAGCTGTGTTGTGTCTTCTTCTCCTGTTTGATAACACTGGTGCATTATCTCCCACTGCCTAATGGATTGTTTTTTACCTGGGATATATTATTATTTTTTTAATTGGCATAGTATTTAGAGAATACCCCTTTAGGTCCCAGCAGCCCCAAACCATTTTACAAAGTAGAAGGAAAGTAAAAGGAGAGAGATAATGTTAAAAAATGAGGTTCTTTAGTAACGGTTCATGTATTTTTTTTCCCTCTGTTTTTCTCTTAATTCAATGTCAATGACTGTGGCATATTTTCCACAATCTAAATGACTTTCCATATGCCCTGGCCAAAATTGCAAGGCTAAAAGGAGAACGATTTTTTTCTTTTGAAAAAACTGGAATGCCGGTGATTAGAGTGATTAAGTGAATGCTATTAAAACTGTTGAAGTTCCCATAACACCCAATTCAAGAGTGGTTAGAGAAGATGATGGTTTCCTCTGTTAAAGACTAGAGGTAAGAACTATAGAAGAAGGCAAGGCAAGCAAGGTGGTAAACGATGTCTTTAGCAGAAAGAAAAACAGTTGCATATTGAGAACCTCTCAGGTTACTTAAAAGGGCTTTTAAAAATTCCTGTGACGTGTCTAGACATTCCACTCATAATTTCAGAGTCTTCCGTTGCCCAGGCCTGTTAAAGTGGGCTTTTTTTTTTTTTTTTTTTTGGTGGCTTTTTTTTCAAATCTTTGTGACTCCGTTTTATTGTTCTTGTTTTTTTTTTCACCCAAGAGCATCATCCTGAAAAGCTATTCATCATCGTCTCTTGGTGACTTTATTTGGCAGAAATGGGAGCTTGAAAGTGATGTTACCAGTTGTAAGCTTAAAGTGTCATTCCATGTGCCCAACGATATGGTGTTCTCCGTTCATGCTGCCTGCGCTCAGACTTGCCATTCTTCGTGCAGTGTAGCCATGAAATGTCTAAACTATCGAGAGTGAGACAAAAAAATTTTGAGTGACAGATTTTTTTTTGAAAAATCATCTGTACATATGCATTTGAAGAAATGTCATTTGCTTAAATATACTACGTGAGGTTATACACGAGTAAATGATCTAATACTAAAAGTAATGATGTTTCTATCAAAAAGGAAAACAAAACAAAACAACAAAAAAATACCTCTGGCTTCTTTTTTTCCTTCAGTGGAAATTATAGTGACTGGTGTGAACCAAACCATTTCACTTTTAAATTTGTGACTTCTAAAAATTCTTTTTCTTCCTGACATCATAATGTGGCCTCAGAAAATCAGACAGTTGTTATTACAAATAGAGAGCAGCTCCACTCAGACACTGAATAGACAATTATAAATGTCTGGATTCTTTCCTTTTTTGTGGTGGCTGCTTTTAGATGTGGAATAAAACCACATTAACCAGAGGACGTTGCTATTGGTGGTTAGTGGCCAATTCCTGCCACATCTATAAAGTATCTTATTTAAAATATTTTTTTCCTATCATTGTTTAACAATAACTTTCTGTTTTATAAGACTTCTATCAGGAAGTATCATGGAGGTATAAAATATTAAAGCCTCAGTAGACAAAGGGACCATAAAATACCATCCAATCAAACTCTCACATTTGACAGGTGAGAGAGTGAAGCTGTGAAAGAATGTATAGGGGTGGCCGGTTTGCTCAGTTGGTTAGAGCGTTGTGCTAACACCGAGGTTGCTGGTTTGATTCCCACACCTGGGCCACTGTGAGCTGCACCCTCCTTAAAACAAACAAACAAAAAAAGTATGACTGTCTAAGGGCACACACCGAGCATTAGCATGCTAAAAACGTGTTTGTTTTTTGAATTCCATAGATGGCCGCCCATTTCCTGTCATTCTCTGGGATTCATCTTTGTCTCCAACAAATAATGACACCCACTCATCTGTTAAGCTCACCTGGGGGACTTATCAGCAGTTGTTAAAACAGAAGTGCTGGCAGAATGGTCGAGTCCCCAAACCTGACTGGGGTTGTACTGAAGTACATCACCATGAGTGGTCCAAGATGGCCCTCTTTGATTTTCTGTTACAGGTAAGTCTATCAAATCGAGTAAGTGGTTATCTAAGACTGACACTGAATTATAGAAGTCTGACACTAAGGAATTTTCTTCATCTTGAATTTTTATGAAGCCAGAGGTTAAGTTCTATAATGCTATCTATATTTGGCAAGTGTACTACCATATTACAAAATTTTATATCCTTTTGGGGTATATTCAGAACTACCCTCAGCCCTTTTATTAATTTCTAAAGAAAATAATTATTTAATACTACAATCCTGTGATAGTCATACTCACCATAGACACAATTTATTGAGGTAACCCATCAACAGCTCTTCAAGGTGGATGGTTTTACTCCATTTGGGAGGTGAGAAACCTGTAGTTTGGTGAGATTAAGTAACTCACCCAAGTTCTTATAATTACCAGAAGCTGGGGCTGGGATTCCCCGGGAATCTGTTGATGGTAAAAATCTGATTTCTTTCCATCATTCCACATTGTGTTTCAATGGTCATTTGGGCATATAACAGCCACCATTTCCCTTCTTTTCTTTCTAGTAATTTTTTACAAATATTTCGTTATAATTAAATATTGGAGAAAAATGGATATCAAGCATCTACAAAATTGAGTGACTTGACATTTTACAGGTTTCTATACCTCTTATCTTCTTTTGATAAAGATCTCATGACTCTATTCACCCCCTCATTCTGATTACTGCCTTTTCCCTTCTCCATTTTAGAAACAACTGGCTTTCTGTTGTTGTATTGTTAATTAGTATTTTGTGGAAACTTAGGACAATCTCAGGACATTTGCAAAGCGTTCTCCTTTTTTTGGTGTCTGACATTTCAGGAAGGAACTAAAAGGGACAAAAACGTAAGAAAGAAACCATTTTAGTACAGAGTTCACAGTCTAGGGATCAGGAACTTTCATGAAGGAGAGAATGATTTATGATGTCAGTGCCACAGAGCCACCAGTGAGAACTGAGCTGGAAAGCATGAAATTTGCTTTGGCAAAGAGGCAATCAGGAGTCACCAAATATTATTGAAGAGTCCAGATATGAGACTCACGCTGGTTTTAAGCACCTTCTCCATTTTATAAGTAGAGAAGCTGAGGCATAAAGAGGTTATGATCGAGAGCTGTGAGAAATGTGAGATCTTACCTTTCTTGAAAGCTAACAAGTTTGTCAGCCATATGTTCATGGATGCTAGCAGAAGACAAAGGATTCCTGGGGCAGAGACAAATGACCTCGTTACTCATGGTTCAGCAGGTGGCATGAACTTCATAGTCCTTTGCCTCTTAGGTCCCATGGAGTGATACCTACCGGTAGTGGCCCTGGTGAATGCCGTATGTAGTGGGTTTGTGTCACTGCTGACTCTGGGCTCAGGAAACCCCCAATCTTATAAAAGGCTGCTAGCAAACCTGCCTAAAATCTGCCCCAGAAGGAGACTGTATAGCTTGGTCAGGAAACACGTCTGTCTTCCACCTCAGAGGGAGACACTCTTTGTATCTTCCAAGGCTGTTTGCTTTACTAACATCCTTGAAGAGATAGTACAGAATAAAACCTGATATAAGATGTGCAGAAATGTCCTGGAGAATTGTCTCTCAACAGTTACCTAACTTGTTCGGAATTACATAGCTAGTAAGTTCCCAAGTAGAGATTTCAGTCTGACTAACTCTAGATTTCATATTTTTAACCATTATTGTATACCAACTACCAAGTTATCCTTAGGTTAATGAAAGAAGTCAGTGTGATAAAAATGCATCAGCAATGAAGTGGAGCATGAATGAAAATGTATAGGGTTAAGTAGGTAAAGGTACTCATTTCGAGGCCAGATGTTTGGAGGAGTGGTCAGCACAGATGTTGATGTTCTGAGGATGGTGACTAGGGGGAGGATGGAGAGGAAATCCATGGTAGTGAAGCCTGTGAGAAAGGAATGATCTCCAGGTTTGTAGCTGATGCGCATGAGCCGATCAGCACTGAGTAGAGGGCAAACCCTTTTAGTTGTCTCTAGTGACATTTGTCTTTATTCTGGAATCTTAACTAAATCTCAGTCTACACTCTGTCTTTATCATTGAGGGGAGCTACAGCTATCATTCATCCAATGAATATGTATTTATGCCACATCTGCTGTGCCTTATACTATAGAAAACAGCCACAGGGGTAGCAAAGTAGTATAAGATTGTATCCTCATTGCCCCACCCCAAGTTTGATTTTTCTTTTTTTTTAATATTTAGTTTGGAAAGTATGGTGTCTAAAACAAAAAGATAGATTCATGCAAGAATGGCTGGCTGAAATAATACAAGTTCTTATTGTTATGAGGTCAAAAGAGGGAGAACTCTTTGTCATAAAATAGATAGTGAAGGAGGAAGAGTTTGAGCACGATTATAGGCTGCCAATCTTAGAGAGGATAGGAAAAAACATGAGGAAGGACAGGGATTGGCAATAATCATGTGATATTTACGGCATCCTAAATATCCCGTTTGTCTGAAGCAGTTATTTAGGAGACTAGTGACATTTTCTGCCTGTAAGAAGTATGGTAGAACATGGAAGAAGGGAACTGTTTTTGCAAGACGTGTGCTTGCTTTGTAATTCTCTTTGTCCATTCCCCTGACTGAGCAAGAACAAATTCCAGCTGAGCCACCATCTTCTGAGGGCATCATCAGCTTTTACCGTCATTATGCCCATTGTCTGTGTCCTTGAGGATAAGTCTGGGCACATGAAATCGTTATTATAAATTTTTAACAAGGATCTCTATTTCAAATCCTTAAATAAATACTATTAATAATCTAACAATCATGTAACACTTGCTATATTCCGAGCACTGTTCTAAGCAAGTGATACTAGGCACTAAGATATTAACGTATTTAATCTACATGTCAGCCCTATGAAATACATACCATTATTATTTCTATTTTAGAGATGAGATAATCTAGGAAAAGAGAAATGAAGTACGTAACTTGGACAGAGTCACATAGCTGGTATGCAATAGAGTCTGGAGTTCTGGCTTAAGAGCCAAACTTCTGAACAATGCTTCCTTTCATTTTAAGGGGGAATGACAGCAGCATCATTGAATTTTCCAAGTGAAAAATCCGGGAGTCACCTAGATGCTTCGTGAGACGTAGCCTCACATCCATACAGACCATATCCTTGATATCACCTAAATCTAACTTTTAGGTATAGCTTGTGTTCCTATTTTAGTTCAGGCTTTGTCATTCATTACCTGGAGGACTCCCCCCAATCCACTCTAGTTCTTTCGTTATGAGCCAAGATCACCTTTGGCTTGAGATACTTGGCATCAGGCAGCTGCTACCTCTGCAGGAACTGCTGCTATTGGTAGGGGAGGTGGTTTTTTGTTTTGTTTTTTTGCAGTCAACTCTCTTGCTCCTTCTTCCTGGGAAAGTAAGGGAGGTCTTTCTTGGTCTTGATAATTCATGAGGATGAGATCTCTGCAAGACTTTACTGGAACCTGTCCAAGTTATGATACTAAGATTGGAGTTCCTAATTTTGGCTCTGGCTAAAGCACTGAATCTAAAAGGTGGAACTTAATCCAATTGTTAAGAATTAATTTTGTTAGTATTTACAAAAGTATATCAAGTAATGTGTCTGAGGATGGCATCTGTGAGAATGGACTTACATTGATTCATTTATCCAACATTTATTTACTTCCTATAGTGCAACAGACAAAGGGCTGATTTCCTTTAGATATTGCAGCATTTTACAATTTCACCAGTAAGATAAGAAAGTGTGAGTTTCCCTCTCTCTCGCCAACTTTGGGAGGTAGAAAACTAATGTTTTTACTGATTTTATGGAAGGTAATGGGGTCTTGTTTATATTTCTGATTTTTTCATAATGAGTGAGATTGAGGATATACATATTTTCAAATATTGATTATTTGCAGTTCATATTTTCTGAATTGTATATTCAAATCATTGCCATTTTTTATTGCATTCATAACATTTACTTATTGATTTATAAAAACATTTTCTATACCATGAACATTTGCCTTTGTCAATCCTATATAGCTCAAATAATTTTTCTTAGTTGGTTGTTTTTCTTTTGACTTTGCTCATAGTAAAGTTTACTCCAAAAAAAATTATATGTTTTTAATAAGATCATCTCTTAATTGATCTTTTTACTTCCTATAATTAGCATCATACACTAGTGATAGATATTTATTGAAAGTGTTTACTGAACAAATATATAATAAGCTTAGGCCATTTTTCACGGGTACCCTAAAAAGATAGTTATTTTTTATATAATAATCCTTCTCATCAGTTTCACTGAAATTTTTATTTTAAAGTTGAATATATTCCTTATTTAAATGGTGTTTGAGAATGTGTTGGAGTGTATTGAATGGAATTTGTGAATAATCTTTAAAAGGTTATGCTTCAAGCAAACTAAAATCACTTGTTTTATGATACTATAGAAAAAGTGAGAGAATACAGAACACAGTTGTTAATTTTCTGTGCACAACATTCTTTTTGTTTCACCCTGTTAACAAATCTACATTCACAAAGCCTATGCTATTTTACTGGGTCTATAAAATGTGATAGAGACACAAGTAACCTTTTATTCATGAAGTGTGGGGGTATGAACTTTGTAGACAAAAGTTAATTTCCATTAGGATGACAAAGAGTAGTATTCTAGAGAGTATTTGAATTTCCAAGATTTGGTGAAATTTCTTTCCAAAAAGTTATATAAAATAACAGAAGAAGATTTAGGATGTAGCAAATTTGCTTTTGACCTCAGAGATAGACTATAAAATGGTTTGCAACTCAGAGTCTGGAGCCAGTTTGCGAAATTTGAATTGCAATTGCTGATACTAATTATTTTTTAACTTTGAGAATTATTTAACCTCTCTCTGCATGAGATTCCTCACCTGTAAAATTAGGAATAATAATATTGTTTATGTAGAGGGCTATCGAGAGGATTTAATACTTTTATATACATAAAGGATTTGGAACATACATGGTACATAATGGGTGCTCAGTATTATGGATTAATTGGGAAATTGATTATCTAGAAATAATAGTGGAAGTAAATATCAATATAATAATTAAATAAACTGTTTTATCATTGTTATCATTCATTAAAAGTCATTCCCAAATTTTATTTTTTCTACTCTTATGTACTTTCATACTTATAGACATTAGCATATTAAATTTCAGTTATTTTTGATTAATCTGTCTTCTTTAATGTGTGAATTTCTCAGTGGCGGTCCCCATCTTATTCAACTTCATAACCTTTTAATTAGCAGCAGACTATTTGGAGATGTCACAGTTACTCAGGGCATTGCTTTTCTTGATCAATGAAAACTACCTTGTTTTATTAAAATATTAAATACAAAGTGTCAAATTAAACATGTTAAAAGTGAAAGAAACAAAGATATACTTGTAAATAAAGAAACAAAGTTTGTTAAAGGAAGAGAAGTAGAAGTTGAGATTGAAAAATTAAATGAAGAGAAAATATTGAATATTTTTACTATTTAGTGGTATTGCTCCTACACTTATATATTTTTAAGAACAGCTATTTATTTGATGAGATATTAAGGAGTTTTTAAACAGAGGGGTCCGACAGAGATGCATCTTGGGAGATGTTTGCTTCCACCATCAACAAAATAAATTATACGTATTTCTTTTCACTTGGATTTGACAGATGTTTTTGGAGCTCTTCTCTGTTCCAGACACTCAGCAGGTTTAGTGCTGGTGATTAAAAGAGACCATCTCCCTGGCTTCAAGCATTATGCAATCTAATAGACTAATAGACGAGACAGATAATCATAGCAGAATATATCAGCTGTCCTGATGGAGTCAAGGTTAACATTCTGTAGCCACAAATAGGATGCTATTTGTTTTTATGGAATTGGAGGCATGATAATGCAGACTAAGAGTGCGACATTTAGTTTAGAAACTGAAGAACTTGCCGAAATAAGATGAGTATGAGAGATAGGAAGAGAGTTTTCAGAGAGGGATTCTAACAGGGCTGAACGTGGGAAGATGTTCGGAGTGGAGAAAATGATGCTTATGGAAACTAACTGTTCCATGAAGCTAGTTTTCTTGCTGATGACTGTGAGTAATCAGCTTATGTTCATGAATTCAACAAGCAAATATGAATTGGTATGCCTTGCCTTCTACCATTGTCTCTCTTCAGTTACCTCTCCTAACTCACAGCTGGCTTCTAATTATTTGATTACTGAATGTAATGAAATGGATTAATAGGTGTGAACCTTTGACCTAGTCTCTTCCACTCTTTATTCTGTGTCATTTTTTCCACTTAATGGTGTGATAATAGTAAAAGTAAACATTCCAATGAACTATAAACAACAGGAAATGTTACTTTTCACTAAAAGATTTGTTTCTGCAGGAATATTCTATATGCAAGGCAAAGAAAGACTCCAACCATGGCCTCCATGATAGAGCATGAGGGTCTTTCGAGCATTCCCTTCTTTTATCCCTACTACTCAGGGACCAAGGGTCTTACCTCTGACTTTCAGAGGTCAGTGAGGACAAACACTCACAGGCAGGTACTCTAACGGACAAAGGCATAGCAATTCAGGGTACTGGTCACAGGAATTTCAGAAAGTTTGGGTCAGTTTTATTGTTTTGTAGAATTAGCACATTGCCAATCTAAATAACCCCTAACCATGTATTATTGGTAAGTCCAAGCAAGCAAATTATATAGTTTCTTGTTCATTTGCTAGCAAACAATGAAAGATGATGTAGTCAGATACTGTCTTGGATTCAAGTAAAAAAGAAAGTCTGGGGTTAGCTTTGGGAATATTGGGTGGCATGCAGAATTGGCTGGGATTTAGGAAACAAAGATTGCCAAGGATCAGAGGATTTAGAGAACAATATATTCCTGCTTCTTATTGCTTGTTGAAAAATCTTCAGAACTTGTTTTATGATGAGAATCACAGTGGTCACTGGATTACAGAGACTCACTAAGTAGAAGACACACGGAGTGTGTCCTTCTAGGCATTATAAATGACAAACTCCAAAACTTCGCATGTATGGACCTGTTAAGCACTGAAATATGTCAAGGTTACTATAGAATTTTAATTGTATAAAATTAATTTGCCTTTTGTTATAATGAAATTCAAAAGTCGGACTTTGACATAGTTTCTTCTATGTATATGTTCACACTTTGTCACTAGGAGAAATTATTTTTAGTGTCAGTGATGCTGCAGTATAAGGCTTATCTTATTTAAAAAGGCCTCAGAGATTTTCCAAATTATCTTATGACACTACAGTTTTATTCTTCTGAGAACTGCTTGCAATACGTGAGCAAACTGGCCAGAAGACTGGGTATTTATTGGGTACCTACAATGTCTTTATTGTTTTATGTGTTTAGATGTGTAGAGACAGAAGAAAGGATATAAAAGAAGCATACAGATTTCCTAATTATGTGCAAATCATTGCCAAATTTATCTTTTCTATTTCCCTTTTAGTAATATTACTTCTTGCAAAAGAAATCTTTGAAGACTTCCATTTGATTTGAAATAAGTTTTAAATGCCTTAGTGCATTGAAAATGTATTACAGAATTGTACGCTTGAAACCTATGTAACTTTAACCATTGTCACCTCAATAAACTTTTATTAAAAAAAGAAAATGTATTATAGAAAAATTTAAACATATACAAAAGTAGATAGAATATTTATAATGAATCCTCTTGTACCTGTCATCCAAATACAACAATTAACTCATGACTAATCCTATGTCATCTCTATTTTTATCTACTTACTATGCCCACTTTAATTTGAAGCAAATACCAGGAAGCATATACTTTCATCTGTAAATATTTTGGTATGTTGAATCACTAGAAGATATTATAAAACACACAAGCATGTTACCATTATCACACCCAAACGAAAAATTAACAATAATTCCAGTTAAATATCCAGTTAGTGATGTGCTTGTCAAAATTTTAATTGTCTCCTATCTATCTATCTATCTATCTATCTATCTATCTATCTATCTATCTATCATCTACCTATTATCATTATCATCATCTTTTTATCTATCTCACAGTTTGTTTATTTAAATCAGAACTCAAAGCCTATATTTGTGATTAGTTGGTATGTCTCTTAATCTGTAGACTCCACCTCTATCTCTTTTTCTCCTATCATTATACTTGTTGAAGAGATCTGATCACTTGTTCTAGATTCTAAATTTGGCTAACCACGTTTCTGGTGCCTTTATCTGTCCTTCTGTCATCTACATGACATATATATTGGCGTCAGGTCTAGATACTTTATCAGATTTAGATTTGTCTTCTCAAGGATTCTTTAATTCTGTTCCTCACTATCTAATGTGTAGCCTGCCCATCCCTCAAAGTTCAGCTCTAACCAGATTAAGCTCCCTTTCTCCTCTGAACATCTAATATCATTTTTTAAAAAATTTCCCAAGTTTTTAGTACATTATATGCATAGAGAAATGACGTAGAATAGTGTTTACATAAAACAGACTTGGATTCAAATCCCCACTTCTTCAATAGTTAGCTCTGTAATCTTGGGCAAATTCATAATCCCCCTGATATTTCTTTACTATTTAAATAAGAATGATTTTACTTCCCTTGGAGATTTTTTTCTGAGAATAACATGAAATAATTTACATGAAGTGCTTATCACAGTACCTGGCCACTATGGTCTAAATGTCTGTATCCCACCAAATTTATAGGCTTACTCCTAATATATGAAGATGAGAACATTAAGTGGTGCTTTTGGGAGGTGATTAGGTCATGAAGACAGAGCCCTGATGAGTGAGATTCGTGCCTTTATGAAAGAAGCCCAACAGAGCTCCTTTGTCCCTTCTACCATGTGAGGGCACAGTAAGAAGTCTACAACCCGGAAGAGGGACAACAAATTACCCAGTCTGTGGTATTTTGTTACAGCATCTGAATGCACTAAGACACTGACAGATAGCAAGTACTCAATAGATCAGCACAGTTGTCATCTAGAACCATCCCATTGGTAAGAATTTCAATTTATTGTATTTATATGTATGCTTATGATTTCCTGAATCGCCAAATACTGCAGGCCTTTGGTGGTAGGGATCAGATAAGTCTTTATTGAATTTTTTTGCAGCGTAGAGCTGCTCATTGTAGCATTTGGTGGTGTAGGGAAACATACGATCATGTAAAGCAGTTTCCATGGAGATGCCATTTAAGTCAGGGTGAGGTCAGGAGTTGCCATTTTTGCGTAGATGGATGGGGAACTGCAGAGAATACTTTCTTGTATGTTTGTTAACTGCAGTATTCTCAGCCTACAGAATTAAGGAAGCTAGTTGGCATTTTATTTTCAGATTCTGTTCTTTACAATCTTCATACCCTTCGTTGAGACATTAAAAATAAAGTCTCAAGGAATAAAGAGTAACATAACAAGTATCATGTTTCCGCCCTCTAGAATTATTCTGTCAATATTCCTTTTGCATATCTGCTTTTGGTATTTACTTTAGAGATATAAATAACATTAAAAATAAAGTCCCTTTTGACCATTTCTTCCTATCCTCTTCCAGCATTTTCTCCCCACAGGCTATCACGCTCATGAGCCAATGTAAAAATCATTTTACATGCCAATTTAAAAATCATTTTACATGCACAATAAGTGGATGTTTGTGTTTTGTAAAACTTACATACTGTGAATGCAGTTGACCACATGCATTTTTATATAACTTGTTATTCCTGTTTTTAACTATTACTCCTATTTTAACAATTAGAGAGGGGCAGGGTCTAGCCAGGCTGTGGTTTTATGATGCCAGTAATAGGGGTGTAGTGGGATATGGATATTATGGGGAGTCTATTCCTGAGAACATAGGCCTGCAAGGCAGCAGCCAAGACATTTTCCTTAGATTAGAACCAGAATCTTAATGTGACAAACACCACAGAATTTTTTTTTTTTTTTTTGGGGGGGGGGCACTGTAGCATCATATGAAAGACTTTGCTTGGCTGCATAGGTGTTTTATTTAAATGGTTTGCTTTATACCCATTTGTTCTATTTTTCCTGTTAGTATGTCTTAGTAGTTTTTATTTTACTTTATGAACAAGATTAGGAATTGTAAACATACAGGATACAGCTTATGGGATTTAATTAAATTCAACAAACCTGAATTGAGGGATTTCTGTATTCTATCCAGACAATTCGCCATCTACGTGTGGACTTCAGTGCTCATTTGAGATTTCGTGACTTGGTCCCTGAATCTGACACAATGTCATTTCCATGCCTGGGAATGGTTGTCCTCTTGTTTCTTAGTGCAGTTCCTTCCAAGATGTCCTCTTGGTTGATCCACACAACCAATTCCACTTTGATTGTTCATGCGATAGGTCCCATTTACACACAGTGGCTCCTTCAGTATTCTCTCTTCCAAAGAGAGTCTGACCTACGAAATCTGTAATACCATCCTCTGCAGAAATTCACCTGCCAGATTGGACCTTCTTCCAGAGAAGTTAGGCCTCCTCAAAATTTCGGGGGTGATTAGGAAACCAACAGTAGAATTATATTGGCCTATACTTCAAAAGGCAAATAGTCTCACTATTTATGGCCCTTGAATGGAATGTATTTATGCTGCTAAAAATTCTCTACAGGAATATGACAGGATGGAGAGAGTAAACACAAAGGCATTGACCTATGAGTCTTTCCTTTGAGCTTTGACATAATTTCCCTGGAGGAGACCAGACTTTTAGAGACTACAGTCTCTCCTTTCACAGAATTGAAGCTCTGTATTTGATTTTTAATGGAGGCAACTTTGAAGAGAAAGAGTTGTCTAGCCACACTGACTTTGGTTTGTCACAGACATCGTTTCTTGGCTACCTGGCTTCTACAACAAGACCGTATTTCTTTGGATCCTGGCCCAATTTAAGGGTTCTCTGTGTCTCAGAGCATAACCCTCCTGCTAAAGAGCGTACAAGTTCCTCAGATGTCTGCTTCCAAATTAAAAGCCTTTAGAATTTTATATATCCTTTTCACCTACTGTCTAGCATTTATTCACAGAGATTTCCAGCATGGATTTGCCAAAGCCTTATTTGGGGCTAGGAAATTGGTTGACAGTAGGTCTTTGCTCTTATATCATCTGAATCAAAAGGGGAACTATCTGGTCAAATAACATATTCACAAACCTCACATTGCTGACTGACAATCAACTGTGCATTTTGGGGTCAAATGTAATCTAATTATTAATCAAAAGTACGGCATATGCTGTTTACTTCTATGTCATTTTTTCTTATTTCAACCATTGCCATGAAATTTTCAGCCTGTGCTGAAACTGATCATTGCATACTTCAGTCCTGAATCTTGTTATATACATAGCTGGGCTGGAGAGATCAGGGATTTGAGGAAGCCTGTGTGATTTCATACATAACCTTTTGATATTCAAAAATTATTTAATGCATTGTTTCAGCTAGCATTTGGGATTGGCTTCCCCACTAATTCTATGCCATTGAACCAGAGACAATTTGAAACTGACCTTGCCTGAGTTTGGCTGAGGTTCAAACAGGAGGACTAACCATTGGACCTCTGAATAAATCTGCCAGGAAGCAAATTAGAAAGCCATGGAAAAGTTATTATGATAATATTTCTATTGGAACACCTGAGGGGGCAGGCAGATAATTCATCCGGCTCCTATATATTTTTGTATGTAATTATTTTTAAAAGATTTATGGTTCATGTTGCCCAGTGTAGTAGACTCAGAGAGGATTAAGCGAGAGCTGATTCATAAGGATTCTAGTAGTTCCATGCTCTTCCCAACTATATTCAAGTTGTTTATGGATACAGATAGCTAAGAGATATTTAGAACTTTGAAAAGTTATTACTATTTATGGTCAAATTGAATGAGACTGTTTGAGGCAATGGCTTTTTTGTGGCCCTTTCAGGGGGTTCAGAACTATTTCCATAATAATGTTGAGACATGGCTTTATTTTATATCTATTTGTTAACCCACAGGGCATAGCAACAAATCCATTTAAAATGGGAAATTCTATATGAACATGGAAAAATAATCTTTGAAAAAAGTTTAGTAAAACACAATTTATTTTCTATTTTTTCCATCTTTATTAAGGTATAATTAACAAATATAATTGTATATACTTAAAGTGCACAACGTGATGATTTGATATACATATACCTTGTGAACTATTTACCACGATTAAGCTAATTAACACATCTGTCACCTCAGATAGTTACCTCTGTGTGTGTGTGTGTGTGTAGAGAATGCTTAAGAGCTACTCTGTTAGAAAATTTCAAATATACAAAGCAGTTTTATTAACTAATGTCTGAGCCTCAGAACTTATTCATCTTGTACCCTTTCTTTGACCAACATCTCCCCGTGTCCCCCACTCCCCAGCCCCTGGCAACCACCATTCTGCTCTCAAGCAGTATTATTTTTAAATAACCAGAAAATAATTACTGTCAGAAGCAATGAAATTTTTATAAAGAGAACTAATTTCCATAAAATAATATGAGTTTCAATAGCTTTTTGGATACATTAGATTGTGTTAATCTTTGTTAAAGAAAAAGAAAGTATGACACTTGTTAAAGATGGTTGGTGAGGCAGACTTGATTCAGGACGATCGCAATTGGTACAGGGATGACTACAATGGGATTTTACAGTGAGGGAGAGAGATTGGGCTCAACCCTGCAAACATCATGTGCAAGAATCGAAAATCACTAAGAGGAAACATCAGGGGTAAAGGGAGTTCTGGGTAAATTGGACTAACCAGGTTCTTGCTGAAGACAGGGCAGGGTCACTTGGGGGATGGTGGAAGACAAGGAACTTGATTAGACCGTGAGAGTGATCAGATATCAAGGGGGGTGGGGGTGGGAGTGGGTTCTGGTTAAGCTGACTTAGCAGAGTGTTTGCTAAAACAAGATTTTATAAAGACGTGCACAGATAGGCCAAGGAGAAGGTTTAGGAACCTGACCAAAGTTTGGTCAAGCTAAGAATTTTTGTCACTATAATCAGAATTGTGTTTTAGTATAATCATTTAGTTTATCTTACATTTTTTATCAATTTCCTCATAATAAAATAACAATATTATAGGAGAAGTTAAAATTGATAGAAATTCTATAAGAATACTAAACAATATAAATCAATTCAAGCAAAGGAAAAGTTTTCAATGACAATATTCCCCGAGATGTAGATGTACACAATTTTAAGCTTATTTATAACCCTATTTAATGTTAAATTGTTAAAAAGGATGTTTCATTTCATTGAAAGACAGCATTTAAACAATTTTACTTTTATTAAGTTTATTTTATTCCTGTGTTAAATTTATTTGCTTAATATAAATCCATTCTATGAATCAGAATTTCATAAAATGTAAAAATTATTGTTTTTCTTAGTCTGAGTGCTCTTTTTAAATCTTTATAGGAAAGTGGGTGTGCCTCTGGCAGAGCTATTTTCATGCAGTTCTGCTTGTGCAAATTATAGAATGTGAATTCTTTCTCTAAAAATAGCCTGATGACTCTCTCAAGAATCTTTCTGTGCCAGAATGATGTTTGACTTCTGATACTTACTCAGGGGTGCTATATATGGAATCTAAATGTTGCATCCAGTGCTTGCTTAGGCAGCATATATGCTCAAGCATTGCATCTATAGCAATAGATTCAAATATATTGTAGCATTAACATGTTTTTACTTATACATAAAGAAATGCTATTATGTTTTTACTTATGATTCAGGAATGTGGAAGAAACAAGAAATTCTGTCTTGAATTGGTGCACATTCATAGTTATTTTTAAAATAGTCAAATAACTATCAATGTGTACCAATTGATACCAAGAGTATCAGTGATATAGAACAATGACTGTTATTTACAGAGGCAGAGACCCAAGGGAGCCTATGCCCATTGTTAGATGTATAAATTGCAAACTATTTTTACTCTTCTCTTCATTCATCACCTGCTCTGCTAGTCACATTTGCATGCATACTAATTTAACAGGCACCTGTTACCATGGCAGCGCAGAATAAAAATGAAATCTATTATTTTATGAGGTGAGAGTTCCCAAGTGATACAGGTGCAGGCTGGTGAAAACATTTTTGCTTTGTATCGCTCCCAAGGTAAGAGGCTGGGTCTGTATTAACAAATTCCATGGGGACTAGGGGATTTGTCTTAAGTTGCTCTTCTCTGTGATCCTCTACCTTTACACATTCACCAGATTACAGGGATCCAACTCTACTTCCGCTGATAACATGGCAACCATGCACTGGCTTACACAGAGACAAATTCATGTCGACAAATTTTCCATTGTCGTTAGCTGATAAATTAGTCCATATGTTTCTGTGTTTCTCTTAACCTAGAGGAGGGCCGATAATGGCAACAATTCTCACTGTCTTTTTGACTTTTTGAAGTAAGGCAATTTCTGAAAATGTGACTTTTTTTCTCCATGCATTTTCTAAAAACAAATGAGATGTCCTATGAGACACTGGTATTCAAAGGAAACTTCCAGAAACTGCTAATTATAGAAAAATGTCCTAATGTTATTTCTATCACATCTGCTTGTGCATTTATCAAATGCCTAATACATGCAAGGGGACTCTCTGTGGGATGTAAGAGATCATGGTCTGTGGTAAGTGAAACCAAACCCACATAAAGAAGCCAACCGAGAGCAAATGACAAGCACAAGCTGTTCCATTGTTTGCTCCTTTCCTATTTTTTCCAGCTCCATTCACTACATGCTACCTTAAAAAGACCCATGTCTTAGTAAGCCACTAGTATTTTATTTGACTCTTCCCAATAGAAGACAGTGTTTTGAAAGGGCTTTGTAAATAGCCAAATGCAAAGTGAATACCACCTTTGAGCAGAATTCTTTCAATAATAAACATTTATTAAGTGCCTACTGTGTGCCAGTCTTTGGATGAGTTACGGTGTGAATTGTCAGATTCTATTCATTATGTGTTTTGTTGCATAATTTAAACCTGCTCTGTAAAAATGCAATTTATTTGTTAAAGGTGCAGTTTTTAAACAGTAAAAACAAATAGATGGTAAGAATCTTAAGATACAGACTTACCAAACCAGAAACACACACACACACACACACACACACACACACATTCATACCCTTAAAGAGGCGTAGAAAAATATATAGGGTTATGTAATTTAACTAAAAGAATTGAGAAAAATGTTTGGATAAGGGCAAATTCTAATCTGTGTTAAAAAGAACATCTTCATTTTGCTCTTTCTTCAGCTTCCATCTACACTCGGCCTTCGTTCCCTTCAGTTTTCATTCTTTTAACATTTTAACCTGATGACCTGCTCCCTTGCCTTATACCTTTCTTCCAAATGTACATGAGAAAATGAGAGTGAAACTTGTAGACACATCCACTTTTGTTAACTTTTTCTTATAGGCACGATACTCTTACTCACCTTTTGCTCCGACCTCTGATGGCAGTATCCTACTGTGTTACTCAATTAGCGATTAATTCAAAGACCCCAGCCAGTGCATGCAGTCCACAGTAAGTGCAAAAATTGCAAGTAAGCATTAAGCACTTCGATAGCAATTTGGTAGAGTCGTTTTGTCTATTGCTCTAAATATTGGTATTTTGTACTTTTAAAACTTTCATCCGTCCAGTAATAAATTAGTTTTTAAATTGTTTTGTTTTAGCAAAGCAGTTGTCCACATAGATTGTGGGGCCAGGGGAGAGAAAAGATAAAAACACCTGATCACCACAGTTTGAGAAGCACTGATCTAATGTATTCTCAGTTTCTCTAAAGATGTTTTTTGATTTCCTACCTTCATGCCTTTGCCTATTTTTCAGTTAATACTGCCTGTCGCTTACTCCCCACTATAACATTCTCTCCATGAATTTTTCTTTTACACTTCTTCTGACTCTTACACTGAAGTTCTTTGTATTTCTGCTGAAATCTTATAACTAGTATTTATTGGATATGTCCTGTCATTTAACATTCTATACAAATGCACTTGCTTTTTTGCAGTACCCTCTTGGAGGCCACACCTGAGAGATAGGATCAGGATGGATAAGCATGGACGTGGAAGTCATAGACATCTGGGTTAAAATCCTGAGTTCTGTCATTTATAAGCTGAGGGACCTGGGGCCAGTCAACTAGGCTTTTTATACCTCAGTTTCCTTATTTATCAAATGGGACTATTGGTTGCACCTATCTCTTAAGGTTGCTATGAAGATGAAAAGAAATAGTATACATAAAGCATTAAGTGCACAGTTCCTGGCATGTACTAAACACTCAATAAGTGACTGCTGTTGTGTTTTTCATTACTAATATTAGCAGCATTTTAAGACTATTTTTTATTGCCTTCGTTCAGGCATGGCCTGAAATTAGTCATTTAATCACATTGTTTTGAGGAAAAAGAAGAAGTGAAGAAGCTTCCACATGCTTTGACAGACCCACTTTTTGAAGACACAGCTAGAATGGGTGTTGTGCCAAAAAGTGGAAAGTCACCAGATAGCTGATGGGCTTTGCAGAGCTCCTCAGTGAGTGCAGTGGAGGCCTCCATGTTTCAGCATCGAGAGCATCACATGAGTCACTCATAAGATACTTTTTCCTACAGGCAAAACTAACACTACCAAAAGGAAAATGGAATAATAAAAAACAACTTTAGAAGAAGGCAATGATCCCCACCCACAAAAAATTTGGCTGGAACACCTGGATTTTTCCGAGTATAATTTTAGTTAGGTAAACATTGAAATGATGTATTTTCCTAAAAGAGCAAAGAGTAATTTTATGGAACATAGTGGTTGACAGTAATCTTCAGATTCAGAAGGTCAATTTTGCAAAAGATTTTCCTTGTTTTAAAGAATAAAATGTAAATTTGAACAAAATGAAATAATGATGTTCAATACTCACAATTGCCGAACTGCCAAAATTTACCCTCAAATAGTATTTTTGTAGGATAATGTCTAAGAACATAGACACGTAGATGTGAACTACTGTGCTAATCATGCAGTAGTTAAATGATGTTTTTAATGTGTGCACTGAACAAGCATATTAAAACCATATTATAGATTCATAGCTATTTAGAATATGCTTTATTAGGCTTTAAAAAATAGGTAAACTCTCTTAAAAGTAAGCAGAAATATATTCAGTATGTAACTAAATTAAATACCAAGCAAAATGGCACTGAATTTAAGGGAGTGGATTATGGTTTTTGTGGTCAAATTATTTCTGGTATATTGAATGTGAATTCAAAAGGAAGACTATAAACAAAATTCAGAGACGGGCCAGGGAACTAGATATAAGAGCTTTTTAAACCCTTGCTGCACAAGGGCAATAACACAAAGACATAATCTACTATAGCTGGAGGACGGGAAAAACAAAGTAAAATCCAGATTTGAGGACTTTTAATCCATTTCTGTGTCTGTAAGTGTGGACACACACACACACACACACACACACACACACACACACACACAGACTCAGTACACGTGAACATACCCACCATGTACATGTGAGGATCTGAATAAAAGGAGTGGTAAACGTTTTTCTGAAAAGGAGTTGAGCACACACAACCACCCATTTTCAATAATAAGGTCTGTTAGATTTGAGTGGTGCAGCAGTCTGTCAGGGAAGTGGTGAAATCATCACAGACGGTTGAGTGATTCAAAATTAGATCAGATGAAGCACTTTAAAAATACTCTGTAGGAAACAATCTAAAGTTGGGAAGGCAATAAAAAGATGACCTAAATTGGACTTTTCCACCTCTAATTTTTAATGCTTTTCATGTAGTTTAAAAGTAGAAGAGTATAATACTTACAGAAGTACTGAAAATTGGGGCCTCAATTCTAAAGTGCTTATTGGTACATCCAACATAACAGACCTTGATGTTATAGTCAAAATTAAATAGGATTTGATTTTTCCTCATATGTAATGTTATTATAACTGATATACATATGATGATGATGCTGGAAAAATGGTAGAGAGATTCTTTAAGAATTATTAACTAATGTTTTTAAAAATAAGGAGCTTGGAAGAGAAGCAGCTTCTAGAAGAGTTATTTTTCATATTCTCCCTGACCCCTGCTCTTGACTTAAATAATTGGTAATCAGATGCAATGTCTTCATATGATTTGATTTACCTTATATCCAAAGGCAGTCAAAGTACCATGTAAAATGAATCAAATTACATAGAAAAGGCTCAATAAATTTTTCTAATCATTTCTAATTTATGCTTTTTTCATTTAACCTACAGTGATTTGCTTGGGGCACTCTTGCTCAATTTCAGGAAACTCATTTATCTTCATGTCGAACGAATGTACTGTAACCAGAGGTGGGATCTTCCTGTTGGCTGGAATTAGCCTATGTGACCTTTTGGATAAACCACTGATTAGACATATGTCCCCCTGGGTCAACTGGAATCAATCCTGACCGGCCTTCCTTATCTGTGGATTGTTTCTAGATCAATAGTGTGCCCTCTGAGCTGTCCAAATGCTTGGCATTTCACTGACCACCCCTGCTCCATATGACTGATTTTACATAAAGCTCATAGGAAATTTGCTTATGCTAATTTACATCTCTTATAATCTCTGCTACTCAAAGTATGCTATTTGATACTAAGTCCACTGACGTGCAGAAGACAGAGAGGAAGTCATTTGCCCAGTTCTTCAAGTGTGTTGTGGTAGTGCGGCAAAATTAAATGACCACTTTATTTTCCCCTGGAAGTGGTGGTGTGAGGAGGTGCGGGCCACAGGCACCGTTTACCTTGATACCTAGCCCACGGAGAGGTGGTAGGAGATACGTAGTAAACTTCTGTTGGATGGATGAATTAATGATCATTTCAAAGGAGGCTAAATTTTGGTACTACTCTTTCCTCATTCTTTTCTTCACACCTGGCCTGCCTCCTAGAATGGCCAACCCCCAGGATCTGTAAAAACACAGGAGGAGGAGAAAGGATGGGCATTTAGTGCCGAAAGAATAAACATGACATTCTGTTCTAGCCATGTTTTGCATCATGAGCATGTGCGTAATCTTTGACCGGCCGTAAGCTATTCAGTGTGACATATAATGGGGGGAAATCATGGCATTATGGAGACAGACACAACTGGGCCTAAATCTTAACTTTGATACTAATATTTTACCCAAAGCAGATTATTTAACCCCTCTGAGGCTCAGCTTTTTTTCAGTAAAATGGAGAAATTACCTTTTGCCTTGGAAGCTTGTTTTGAGGTAAATCACTTCAGATTGTGTGCATGTGTGTGTCTCAACAATTATAACAACAGCTTTCATTTCTTGGGTGTCTACTAGATGCCTGAGAGCAGGATCTTCATTAATCTTCTTACTAACCATGCAAGGTGAATAGTATCATTCCCACTATATAGGTAATTAAACTGTAAATCAGTGATGTAAAGGAATCTCTACAAGGTCATAGAGCCAACAAGTGTGAGAGCAGAATTTGACTTTAAATTTATCTAATTTCTGAGCCAAGGCTTTAATTTACCCTGATCATTAAATATTTCTTTCGTTGTTCCAAGAAAATGGAAATTACACAATTTTTTCCTTTTCTAATCAATCTTTGTTCATCCTCTTCTATATGGTTGTAGCCCTATTCCCCATAATAAACCCTAATAGACCCAATAGTTTTGTCCAGTTGAGCCACTGAGATAACTCAGATTTTCTGTAACCCAATCCAAGGGAGAAAACAAGATAGAGCCTTCCGGATATGTAGAAGTACAGCCGTTTCTATCTTCTGTCATGAGTAGAGTCAGAGACTTTTCTGGCTGTGCATGCACATGTGATGTCAGTGGGAACTGTGACTATTAAGGGTGGAGACGCCAAACTAGGGTGATCTGCCTTTGGAGCTGTTAGCAGAAGCTGGAAAAGCTTATAACCATAGCTGAGTCAGAAGGATAGGAACCTTGGACTTATCCTGACAGTTGCCTTTAACAAAATGAAGCTGTTAGGTTCTGGCAAGTCAGCTATTTAGAAAATACCAGTTCTTTGGAACTCTTCTGACTTTCCCGAGTTTTGTTTTTACTCAGCATCTTGAATTTTGTTTTTGTTTTTCATTATCAGATTTATAATCGCTTGGATACCAATTGCTGTGGATTCAGACCTCAAAAGGAAGATGCCTGTGTACAGAACGGACTGAGGCTGAAATGTGATCACCAAGATTCTGTGGTTCTGGCCCACATTGTCCAGCGAAAGCATGACCCAAGACATTTGGTATTTATCAACAACAAGGGTTTCTTTGACAGAAGTGAAGATAACTTAAACTTCAAATTGTTAAAAGGCATCCAAGAGTAAGTTTCGTGATGTAGGATTTCAGATTTATATTAAATAATTAGTAAGGTTTTCAGAAACCTCACATCCTGTGTCTGATTGATTTAACCCTTGAATTGTGGGTGTGGACTCTGGGAATGGAGGCGCAGAAAAGGGAAACAAAACCTAGCGGAACAGAACAAGGGTGCATCCAGGGTATCACAGCCTCCAGCCCATGCAACCTGCAAAGCTCCTGCTATATTTCACATCCATCATGTTGCTTGGCCCTCACTGTGAAAAATCCATGTGGATTAGGTTGGAAGCATGCAGAAATCTCTCGAATAGGAACTGGCAGAACAGGGATAAGCAGGTGGCAGAGGCTCTGTTATTTGGGCATGGGACAGGGAAACTAACTAGGCATGCAGATATTGGCATGGCAGGGTGTCCAAAGGCACAATAAACTCCGGCGGCTTTTATGACTGTGGTGGAACATTAGAGCCAATCTGCTGAGTAGAACACTGTACCAAAGGGTAGCAGCTGTTTAATTCAGGTAGGAGGGTTTTCGAACATTTGGAAATCCTACCAGTAGACATAGATTATGGAAAAAAGTATCTCAAACTTACATGTAACTGGAAATAAAGGAAACTAAGACACTTAATAGTGGCAGTAGCCCTGCTGTAGAATCGGAGCTGTTCAACCTGCTATGGAGATTGAGGCTAGATTTCAGGGTCCACCTGTAGCCACGCTTCATGGTTTTCCTGCCTTAGTCAGAAATCAGAGTGATCAAGAACTTGGGATATGTTTGAGACTTGAAAATGGAGAGGTGAATTTCTAAAGTAGTTGACCAGCTGTGTGAAGCTAAGTGACTGCTGGAAAGCACATAGCAAGTCTAAAATTGAGGGTAGAAGCCAAGTCTTCCAAATCCAAGTCCAGTGATTTTTCTGCAATAACTCATGCTGTGCGTGCTGTTACTATTGCTCTTGTTAATAATCCTCTGAAGCATATTTCAATAGTCCTTCCTCGCACTGAGAATTAGGTAGTGTAGGTTTTATGTACTGTCAATCCTAGAGATAGCACTGTGAGACTTTCATGAGCCCCAGCTTCATGAGTGTTTCCCATGTTTTGCCCTCACATCTCTTTGTGGATTGAAGGTAGAATATAAGGCAAATTGTCTCCTGGAAGTATCTAAATGAAGGAAATTTGACATGTAGGAAAATTGACACACCTATGGTATCACTTACTGAGTTGATACTATGGGGCCTTCTTAAATCCCTAAATTTTGTCTTAGAATTAAGAGTCCCTGGAGAATGCAGTCCATCCATTTATATAAATATGAATACTGTTTTATTTATACTTTCAAAGAAAATTTAACTTTAAATGCTTTATGAGGAGTAATGAGTTTCGTTAAATCCTCCTTGAATATGTAACTCACACACTGATAAACAAAAATGAAGATTTTGCTAACCCAGATTTATGCATAGAATAATCCTATTAACCAATATAATGCAAAGACCGGTAATTTTTTTATTTCTCTTTGTGAAAACGATTCACCAGTAAAAAGAACTATGGTGTTAAGAATTTCATCTCATGCATTTTGCCACAGCTAAATTAGTCGAAAGGCCATAGCATTTATAAATCATAGATTCCTAATACTTCAAAGAGCTAAAATGCTTAATTAACACTATGGCCACTACGTCACATACTGCATGTCTTCAGGAGCTCAGAGCATCCTAGCAGCCTTCCTTATTTCCACACTTATTCAGACTCATCGAGCATGTCCAGTTCTGTGTCCTCTGGTTTTTCTGCAGCAGCAGAAGTGCAGGAGCACGTGGATGCCTTGCGTTCATGCCCCTGAGTGCCATGCCCCACTTGCTCCATTGAAATTTAGAAAAGGTACTTAGAAGGCTTGAAACTTCTGGCAAACTGCACTCTTCCAGCAAGTATGTGCTCTTGTTTTGGTTTTTCAGGAACAACTACTTTTACTTGAAAATTACTATGAAACCTCAATATTTTCACTGTGCTTTCATCAGCGTTTTAATCACAGCTGGGGAAGGCCGAATTGGTGATTCAGAAAAATACATTACTAGTGATTTTGAACCAGAACTTTTACTAAGATAATGTGTGTGCTAGACCCTGGCCTTTTTCTTCTTGTGTGAAGGGCAGGAAGTACATGCATTCTCTTAAGCTAATTCTAAATTGGCCTCAGGTTTTCCAGAGAGATGGTTCATGGTGGAATGCCCTGGCTCTAACACTTGAGTTTTGCTAAATTGATTTGAAAACAATTTAGTATTCCAGTTCAAGAAAACGCTCCCAGATCCTTAGAATTCCTGAAGTATAATCTGAATCAGGGGCAATTCTTTATTTAATTGGGCATTTTGGAATTATTCCTTTCTATTTTTACTGCACGTATTTTGGATTCTTCCCCATGTAACTTCTACTCAGGAATAGAACTTGCCTGAAATTGTCAGCATTTTGCTGAAGACTTTCTTGCATAAAACCCGACGTTGACACGTAGGAGAATACTATTCGACTTGACAGATTCAAGTGGTTTCCATGGGTGAAATGGAGTTTGAGATTGAGGAAAGTATTTTTGCCCATCCAACAGAATTCTCTTTTTAATTCTGTGCCTCTCTTTACCTACATATCATGGCCTGAGGTAAGATGTTAGCATGTCAACTTCTCAATGGTATGGAAAATTTTGTTCCCTTGAAATGTATTATTCTAGTATATTGTTATGATAAGTGTCTGCTTGACAGTGATCAAAATGTTTTGATTCTCAAGGTACTGTTTCATAGTGTGATTTATGCCAGATTAATGAAGGGCAGAGCAGTTGGGTAAGGTATAACATTTCCAAACAATTACTAAGAGTGAAATATTTTATCTTTTCAGGTTTCCCGAATCTGCAGTTTCTGTTTTGAAGAGCCAGCACTTACGGCAGAAACTCCTTCAGTCTCTGTTTCTTGATAAAGTTTATTGGGAAAGTCAAGGAGGTAGACAAGGAATTGAAAAGCTTATTGATGTAATTGAACAAAGAGCCCAAATCCTCCTCACCTACATCAGTGCACATGGAGCCAAAGTATTACCGATGAATGAATAACAAAAGGATCTTCTGGCTAGAGTACTAGATATATTTATGTGTTTTTGTTGTTTTTGAACTAAGTACACAAATCTCAAGTCCTTTTAGGAATGTGGCAGTGTAGATGAATATATCAAAGAAATAAATTGAACCAAGTATATGTGATGGGCCTTAGCTCTATAAGCAGACTTATAATGCTTTGAAAAATCATATTCCTCAAAAAATATTTGTTTGTATTTTTCACTAACATCATGTCATGTGAGTCTCAGATCTGTTGACAGAATAGTTGCAAAAATTATTCCAGCTAACTTTGTTAAAACGTTTGTTATGTTGTTTAGTAGAATGGTATAAACTGACTCCTTTAATAAATTATATTTTGTGCCATTTTCATGAGTCTGTCCAGATACTAATGAGCATGATTCTTGGCATTATTTGTTGCTGATTGTTACCACACAGCAGTCCCAGCACTAACCCAGGGGCCAGTCTGCACTGGAAAACTGAGGCACACGATCTGTAAGTACATCAGTACATGCAATAGTTCTAAATAGAAATGGTGAGTCATTTGCAAAGCTATCTGTATATATTTTACTGTAGCTGTAAATGACCAGGCATTTCTGTGATTCTGAGCAGTGAGAACCACATTTTCCATTCCTTTTTTAGACATTTACTTCATTGTCAGTGTCAGAAACTATCCACATCTCACAATTTATATGTTAGATGATTTTGCTGTCTCAGTTTTGGTCCAATTTATGTCTAGTGGCTTAGAAATTAAACAATTTTAAGGCATGAAGTTACCTATTTGAAACTATACTTACCGAGTATCTTTCTAAAAATGGATGCCCTTTTTAAAAGTATTGTTATTTTTACAAAGGATGAACTATAATTTCTGTATATTTCCTTAATAAGAGTGGGTTTCTTCAAATTTGTTCTGTGTAATTATATTTAAGCTGATTGCATTGCTATTTCCCAGATATTGACAATAGGGCCAGATACTGAGTGTGTTTAAATATATTGTGTGGCTTATTCCAATGTGAAAAATATGAACAAAATAAATTAAAACCTGACTGATCAATTCTCCTCAAGGAAAGCACATGACTAGAATGAAAGCAGCAAATTTGGATATTATTAAACTTCAGATAATTCTCCCCAGTTCCCTCTACCAACTTTTTAAATTTGGCGGAAGGATTTGGAGATAGAGTCTTCATGTGCTGGCGGCTCTTCATAGTCTTAGAAGATACCCATGTCATCGTGTATGATAGATGTTCATATAGAGGTTTCAAATCTTGAACAAATCATCATTATCCTCTCACCCCTACACACTCCACCCTTTACTTAAACACTAATAGACTGAATTTTCCTTTCTCTGCAAGTTGAAAAATGCAATTTAAGAATGTTTTTAATAACAAGAACATATCTATAGATTCTGATTTATACAAAAGTATAGGGGCAAAATGTCAAAATAACGTGTTAAGTACAGGAGAAGATAGACTCAGGAGAGAGAGATCATTTGATCGTCTAACTGTAACTTTTCTAGGCTCCCATTCAAGTACTGCATTTTAGGGCCCTTGTTTGCCGGGCTGACGTTTGGAGAGTTGGTGTTGCGACCATTCCTCCTGTACAGCACTGAGTGTCTCCCTCCGATCCCATCTCTTCAGCGTACTCTTTGTCTCTCCTGAGTCTCCACTTTAACCTGTGGTATTTGGGTTTTTAAAGATCGCTTTTTCTCTCATTAATCATTATATTAATGAAAAATTAGCCTAACAAAAGTTTGGGAGCCCAGGTTCTACTGTGAGGCACTGACTTGAAGTAACTTGTGGTCCAGTTACCTTACACCTTGTCTTATCAAGGAGGCATATGTGCATTGTAATATGCTTTTTATGGAATATACCATCTTCATCCAAATTGGTGCCATTGGTGGTGGGATTCCGGGATTCTGAGACGTGAGCTTTAATTTTGTCTCTCAAGCTACCTGCTTTTGGCCAGCATCGTCTTCCCATATGTGGGTCTGACTTCGTTTATTTGCCTTCAGTTTTTCCAAAATACTTAATATCAAACGAAAGTTTCAGGAACACATGTTAGTTTTAGTCACTTTTGCTTTTTAACAATGTATTTTGTTTTATAATCAGTGAATAATTCATGCTGTATTACTTTTGAATTAATGGATAGCTGAAGGCCAGGCTTTTAATTCTAAGACGTAATGCTCCTATTTTCCCTTACTGAATCAATGAGAATACTCTGCATCTTTCAAATGTACTCAGATTATCTGTGGGTCACATAAGCACATTATGTGGTTTATTTATAACTTGATAAATTTAAAATAGAACAATTTACCTTGGCAGACATACAAAAGCTTATTCTTGTGTGATTTATTTTCTTTAAACTTATGAAAATACATATCTTAAAAATCTGTAATAAAATATTAAAAATTAAAGATGCATGCTTTCTATTTTGTAGATGGGTTCATTATCTTTTGTAGATGGGTTACTTCTCAGAAGTGAAGTGTAGAGGAATGTTTGCTACTTTTATCCATGATAAAAGAAAGAATTGAATAGTCAAGAATTTTATTGGATTGTGTTTGTGTATACATATATTTGATATTATTAGTGACATGCTTTCTCTTGATGTGCATATAGCATAGTTTTAGGTGGCATGCAAATTAACAGATACCATAAACTATAAGAGAATATTTAATTTTCGGTTTTCTTTGCTTTGGGTGAATCTTACAATTATGTTTAAAGTTTTCCTTTTTAAAATTTTCAGCATTATTGAGGTATAATTGACAAATAGGAATTGTTTATATTTAAGGTGTACAACTTGATATTTTGATATATTGTATACAGTATGACCACAATCAAGCTAATTAACATATCCATCATCTCACATAATTAACATATTCTTTCCCTCCCTTTTTCTCTCCGTCCCTCCTACTCTTTCTCTCTCTTTCTTTTCTCTCTCTGTCTTTCTTTGTTCCTTCCTTTTTTTCCCTGCCTTCCTTTCTTTCCTTTCAAATATTTTTTATTTTTAAATTACAGTTGACATATTATATTAGTTTCAGGTGTACAACCTATTGATTAGACATTTATATAACTTGCAAAGTGATCAACCTGATAAATCTAGTGCCCATTTGACACCATACACATAGTTATTACAATATTAACTATATTCCTTATGCTATACCCTACATCCCCATAACTACGTGTAACAACCAATTTGTACGTCTTAATCCCTTCCCTTTTCTCACCCATCTTCCAATCCCTCTCCCATTTGGCAACCATCAAAATGTTCTCTGTATCTATGAGTTTGTTTCTGTTTTGTTTGTTCGTTTGTTTTGTTCTTTAGGTTCCACATATCAGTGAAATCTCACAGTGTTTGTCCTTCTCAATCTGACTTACTCCATTCAGCGTAATATCCTCTAGGTCCATCCATGTTGTTGCAGATGGCAAGATTTCATTCTTTTTGTGGCTGAGTAATATTCCATTGTATATATGTACCATCTTTTCTTTATCTATACATCCATTGATGGACACTCAGGTTGCCTCCATATCGTGGCTATTGTAAATAATGCTGCAATGAACATATGGATGCACATGTCCCTTCAAAGTGGTCTTTTGGGTTTCTTGGGATAAATACTCAGAAGTGGGATTACTGGGTCCTATCTCTTGTGATAGCCGTTGTTTTAAAGTCTGTTTTGTCTAGTATAAGTATTGCTACCCCAGTTTGTTTTTTGTTTCCATTTTCATGAAATATCTTTTTCCATCCTTTTAACTTTGAGTCTATGTGTGTCTTTCAATTTGAAGTGAGTCTCTTATAGGCAGTCTATGTAAGGGTCTTGTTTTCTTATCCATTCACCCACCCTATATATTTTGATTAGAACGTTTAATCCATTTACATTTAAAGCAATTGCTGATAGATATGCAGTTACTGCCATGTTATTATTCTTTTTTTTTCTTTCTTCTTTTTAAAGAAGTCCCTGTAAGATTCCTTGTAATACTGGTTTGGTGGTGATGAACTCGTTTAGCTTTTTCTTGTCTGGGAAGCTCTTTACCAGTCCTTCAATTCTAAATGGTAGCTGTGTTGGGTAAAGTAGTCTTGGTTGTAGGTCCTTGATTTTCATCACTTTGAGTATTTTGTGCCAACCCCTCTGGCCTGCAAAGTTTCTGTTGAGAAATCAGCTGACAGTCTTATGGAAGCTCCCTTCTAGGTAACTACTGCCTTTCTCTTGCTGCTTTTAAGATTCATTCTTTGTCTGTAAACTTTTGCCATTTTAACTATCTTATGTCTTGGTTTGGGCCTCTTTGGGTTATTTTTGTTTGGGACTCTGCACTTCCTGGGCTTATATCTATTTCCTTAGCCAGGTTAAGGAAGTTTTCTGTCATTATTTCTTTAAATAGTTTTCAATTCTTTGCTCTCTCTCTACTCCTTCTGGTACCCACAGGATGCGAATGTTGGTATGCTTGATGTTACACAAAAGCCCCTTAAACTCTCCTCATTTTTTTGGATTCTTCTTTCTTTTCTAATTGGTATTTTTTGCTACCTTACCTTCCAAATTGTTGATTCAATCCGCTGCTTCGTCAAATCTACTGTTGATTCCTTCTAATGTATTTTTTATTTCAGTTATTGTATTATTCATTTCTGACTGGTTCCTTTTTGTTTTCTGTCTCCATTTTTTATGCTCCTATCTCTTTTTTGAAGTTCTCTCTGAACTCATTGGGCATCGTTATAACCAGTGTTTTGAATTGTGCATTTGATAGATTGTTTGTCTCCATTTTGTTTAGTTCTTTTTCTGGAGATTTGTTCTGTTCTTTCATTTGGAACATGTTTCTTTGTCTCCTCATTTTGGCCACTTCCTTGTTTTTGTTTGTATGTTTTAGGTAGAACTGCTAAGTTTCCCGGTCTTAGTAGAGTGGCCTTATGTAATAGGTGTTCTGTGTGGCCCAATGGAGCAGTCTCCCTGCTCATCTGAGTCTTCAGGTGTGCCCCTTGTCTGTGCCCTCCTGTTGTAGTTGAGCTTGGTTGCTGTTTGCATGTCAGTGGCAGAAACTCACTCTCGGGATGATTGGTTGTGAGGACTGGTCATGGCTACAGTGGAGGGGCTGTTGTGCAGGGGCTGACCCTATGGAACAGGATTGGCTTTAGTAGAGCTCTGGTGCCTTCCCAGTCTGCCCTTGGGGTGTGTTATTTGTGGAAGTTGGGTGGTGCTCTGTTGTGGTCTGAAGCTGGCCACCAGGTGTATTGGTTCTGGGGCCTCTTGGGAGGGGCTTGTGCAGGCCAAGATCAGTTGCACAGGGCTACCTCATATGAACTACAAAGTGATCTGCAGATAGTTTCCACTTGTGCTGGGCTTGGAGGTGGTTGGGAGAATCAGGGCTACAAACTGATGCCGGCTGCTGCTAGTGCCAGGCTTGGGGCTGCTTAGCAAGAGGTACAGGGCATGCCAATGCCAGATGCAGCTCATTTGGGGTTTGTGAACTTTTGAGAGATTTTAGGAAAGTCTGCAGCATGAGCCAAGATAGGCTTTGTGTATGGAAAAGGGACTGGAAGGGGCTTAGGTAGGGCCTCAAGTTGGGTGGGGTTAGATCTCACCAGGGTGCGGTGATCAGTATTAGCTACGTTGATGGAGACGCATATATGGTATCCACCTGTGTCTGTATGTAGATTGAGGGGAGGAGTCAACAAAGAAAAATGGCTTCTGCCAGCACTTCTGTTTCGGAGAATGCTGCCCCTCCAGCCCTCGCCCTACAGGCAGATAATTCACTTCCTCCCCACATGTCTCTGGTGCCTTTCAAGCTGCTGTCCCAGCGCTGGAGCTCAGAGTAAGTGAGTCCATCAGTGAGTAAGTGCATGCATGGGCCCTATAAGGGGAGTGCCTGGGACTCCAGCTGCCCTCTGTCCCACTAAACCACTATCTCCACTGTGTTTCACAGCCAGAGTCATGGGGACTTCTCTCCCTGGCACTGGAGCCCTGGGCTGAAGAGCTTGGTGTGGGGCTGGGACCCCTGCTCTTCAGGGGGGAACCTCTCTGCAGCTGAAATAGCCTGGGTGTGCGGCCAGCCCATTCCACTTCTCCATCCCTCCTACCAGTCTCTCTGTGGTTTCTTCTGTATATCCTTAGTTATAGGACTTCTGTTCAGCTAGACTTCAGGTGATTCTCAATGATGGTTGTTCTATAGTTGTAATTTTGATGTGGTCATCAGAGGAGGCAAGCACAGAATTTATATACTCTGACTTCTTGACCAAAAATTCTAAAGTTTTCTGTATAGCGTTCATATTTATTAAGTTTATTAGGCACCCAGGGAACTTCTCAAAATACAAAATGTCTTAGACTTATGCTCAAAATATTTATGATCTCTGAATTTGTGTAATAACTTGTTTTTTATTATACCTTTAAATATACATTACATTATATTTAATGAATAAAATAAGCTAGATGTAGAGTCATGTAAAGACTTTCTTATGAAATGCTAATGCTTACCTAAGCACAGAACAAAATAAGGCATACTTGGGGCACAAGTCAGAAAATATGATATGGAAATTGTACATAGGTCAAATAAAGATGATAAAGTCCTTTCTCTAAAAATTAAATGGTGTCAAGAATTAAGACCTTTCATTCATTAAAAAAAATTTGATTTGTCAGAAAAGTTATCTGACACTTGGAAATAGCCAGAAGAGGATTTTGTGTATTCTTTTAGTGCGATTCTAGGTTTAATTTTGTATTAAATGGGCTATTTAAAAATGTTGTAGGGCAGAGGTTAACTTGTGGATTCTTTTTTTACCATAGAGATGTAAATAATTTCTGTCTGGTGGAAAAGAAAATTCTAATGGTTTTACTGTTTATTACCCTGTTGGAAATTAACCAGTTAAATGTAGTCCAGCAATCTTATTCTAACATTGCCTGTACATATTTAGCTTTAAAATACTTTTTAAAGTGTTTTACCATCTTACTGGTTCCCTTGTTAATTATTTGAATGAAATGTTTTACCTATATTCATTTTACATTTGCATAGGAGTCATTTGCTTTAATAACTTTTGACTGCTGAGTCATGTAATTTTATTTGCTTGAATCGTGATTTTCAATTTTTGAAAATTTTACTTTAACCAACTTTCAAAACATAGTTACATAATTTAAGGTCCGAATGGTACCATGTGATCAGCATCTTGTCTAACACCCTTGTCTTCTGGATGAAAAAAATGAGGCTAAAAGAAGCAAACATACTTGCTTGAATTTAACCAAATGATTGATTTAGAATGTTTGGTGTTGGAAATGATTTAGAAAGTTAGAGATACAAAACTTTCTCAAAGATTTCATTATCTAAGACAATAAAACAAGAAATACTAGTTTGATAAACCCTGAAGGTCTTACATAAGTATATTTATGTGTATTAATAATTTTAGGGCAGGGAGTGGAATAATCAAGGAAGCGTCTTACACTATGAAACTTTTGATAATCACATTGCACTATGTTCATGCTGTGTGCTAGGCAGTGTGGCTGTATACATTAATGAGTAACTTTTAATATGTTAATCACCAATTAAGCCCTATCATTAGACTTTAAGTTTTAATTTTAGTGGAAAAAGTTGAGGAAAGCGATTCTTTGAGAAATATCTAGAAATAATCTCTCATTCTAAAGAGAGGATTTTTTTTTAACTCACAGTGAGTTTTACTCTATCTCAAATCTATTGTTGACTACTACTGTTTAAAATGACAGTTTGGAGTCATTTTTGTGGTTGGACAAATAGATATATTTAGTTTAATATGTCCTGAGGACATCGTTGTGTTCCAGTATGGAGGTAAAATAGTAGATGTTCATAATGGATATCCTGATTAATCAAAAATATGCTAGTTTTATAAATTCAGGGTCACTTTGAGAAGCTGATTAAAATACACGCTGGCAACATAATTCTGCGTATAATTTCAAAGGGCTTTTGGACCTCTGGGCCACCATTCATGGAACTCTTTCCTCTCAGGTCTGTGCTCTCCCACGTCACGAACTCTTGTCTGACAGTGTAGTTAAGAAGTTGGGAAATAATAGTATTCACTTTAGAATGATCATCACCTAATGTGTTTTAAAAGTTTTGTTTTTATACAAAGGTGAAAGCTTAGGTTCTGGAAAAAAGTTATTTAAATAATTTTTAAAATATTTAAACTTAATTTAAAAGTATTTAAACTTTATTTAAATAAAGTATTTAATGAGATGACAAAGTCGAGGGACTATTGACTTTTTTTCAATGAATTTTTTTTATTAGTTTCAGGTGTACAAAGCAATGTAATAGTTAGACATTTAAACCTCCCATATAGTGATAACCACCCCCCAAGACTACCCCGCTAACATCTTATATAGCTGTTACAATACCATCGACTATCTTCCCTTTGTTGTACTCCACATCCCATGACTACATATACCTATATATTTAGTTACAGTTGACATTCAGTATTATTCTTCTTCAGCTCTTCAGGTGTACAGTGCATTGGTCAGGCATCTACACAGTTTATGGCATGATTCCCCTGATAAGTCCAGTGCTCATCTGGCACCTTACATGATCTTTACCACATTGTTGATTATATTCCACATACTGCATTAACTATCAACTTATATGTCTTAATGCCTTTAACTTTTTCACCCTGACTCCAACCCCATTTCCATCTATCACCCTGATAGATCTAGTACCTATCTGGCACCATACCTAGTTATTATAATATTTTTGACTATATTCCTTATGCTATAACCTACATCTCCATGACTACTGTATAACACCCAATTTGTTCTTCTTAATCCCTCCCCCTTTCACCTGTCCTTAACCCCCCTCCCATCTTAATGAAGTCTCTCTAAGTCCTTGTAATACTGGTTTGGTGGTGATGAACTCCTTCAGCTTTTTGTCTGGGAAATTCCTTGTCTGTCCTTCAATTCTAAATGACAGCCTTGCTGGGTAGAGCAATCTTGGTTGTATGTCATTGCTTTTCATCACTTGGACTATTTCCTGCCAATCCCTTGCTTGCAAAGTTTCTGTGGAGAAATCAGCTGACAGTCTTAGGGGGGGTTCCCTTGTAGGTAGTTACCTAACTGCTTTTCTCTTGCTGCTTTTAAGATTCTCTCTTTGTATTTAACTTTTGGCATTTTAATTATGATGTGTCTTACTGTGCGCCTCCTTGGGTTTATCTTGTTTGGGACTCTCTGTGCTTCCTGGGCTTATATGTCCATTTCCTTCACCAGGTTAGGGGAGTTTTCTGTCATTATTTCTTCAAATAGGTTTTCAATTCCTTGCTATCTTCTCCTTCTGGTACCCCTATTATGCAAATGTTGGTATGCTTCATATTGTCTCAGAGGTCCCTTAAACTATCCTCAATTTTTTGAATTCTTTTTGTTGTTGTTGCTATTCTTGGGTGTTTTGTGCTACCTTACCTTCTACATCATTGATTGAATCCTCTGCTTCATCTAATCTGTTGATTTCTTGTAATATATTCTTTGTTTCCATTGTTGTATCCTTTATTTCTGACTGGTTCTTTTTCATGGTTTCCATCTCCATTTTTATGAGATCATAGAACATTCTTATAACCAGTGTTTGGAACTCTGCGTCTGATAGATTGCTCATCTCCATTTCACTTTGTTCTTTTTCTGGAGCTTTGTTCTGCTCTTTCATTTGGGACATGTTTCTTTGTTGCCCCATTTTGGCTTCCTCCCTGTGTTTGTTTCTATGTAATTGGTAGGGCTGTTATGTCTTCCGGTCTTAGTAGAGTGGCCTTGTGTAGTTTGTGTGCTGTAGGGTTCAGTTGCGCAGTCTTTCTGGTCACCTGAGCTATGCACTCCAGGTGAGTCCCTCATGTGGTTTGTGTGTGCCCTCCTCTTGTAGTTGAGCCTTGGTTGATAATTGCACATCAGTGTGAGGGACTGACCCTTGGGCTCACTGGTTGTGAGGGCTGGCCTTGACTACAGTGGAAGTGTTGTTGTGCAGGGGTTGATCCTACAGAGCAGGATCTGTCTCATCAGGACTCTGGTGCCTGCCCAATCTGCCCCTTGGCTGTGTCATACTTGTAGGCAGCTGGGTAATGCTCCAGCTCATTTTGAAGCTGGCCACTGGGGGCACCAGCCCCAGGACCACCTCAGAGGGGATCCGCTGTAGATCTACTTCAGCCACAGCCCATGCCCCGCCCGGGGGCACCCAACAGGAGCCAGAAAGAAATCTGTAGATGGCTGCCGCCTGTGCTGTGCTTGGAAGCACCTTGAGAGGCCAAGACGCGAACCAAGGCCGGCTGCCACTAGTGCCAACTTAGTGCCAGCTTAGAGGTGAACCTTTGAGAGCCCCTTTGGAAAGTGCAGCTTGAGCCAAGGCAAGTGGCCACTAAAAGCAGCCTGGGTGTGCCCGAAAGTTGGGCAGGACAAGGTTTCGAATCACCAGGGCAGGGCTCACAAACAGCAGAGACTCAGAAATGGCGGCTGCCTGTGTTAGTGCGCAGGGAAGGGGGAGGACTCAACAAAGAAACAATGGCTTTCAGCAGCTCCTCCGTCCAGGAGAAAGCCGCCTCTCCGGCCCCTGTCCCAAGCCAGACAACTCAATTCCCCACCATATGTCCTGCCACCTTTCCAGCTGCTGCCCCAGCACTCAGAGCGAGTAAGTCCATGCATAGTCCCTTTAAGAGGAGCGCCTGTGAGTGCAGCTGCACTGTCTCACTCAGTCACAATGTCCACTGTTTTTCACAACCAAAAATTATGGGGACTTCTCTTCCAGCACTGGAACTCTGGGTTGGGATGGGGCTGGGATCTCTCACTCATTTAGGGGATGGGGGACCCCCACAGCCAAAATAGCCCTCCCGATCTTTAATGGTGCAGCCCATTTTGTGTCTCTGACCTTCCTAACAGTCTGAAGGTTGTTTCTCCTGCATGTCCTTAGTTGAAAGGCTTCAGTTCAGCTTGATTTTAGTTGATTCTCAATAATGGTGGATTTGTAGATGAGTTGTAATTTTAATGTGGTTGTGAGAGAAGGTAAATGCAGCGTTTACCTATTGTGCCATCTTGGTTGTCCCAGGGACCATTTACTTTTGTAGTATTTTAATATTTTCAGCCCATGCCATCATTCCCCAATTTACTACCATTCACTTAATCAGGTAGAGAATGAAATCCTTTGAGTTTATTTTCGTTCAATCCTTTAATTTATTAAAGATTATCAGATTTTTTTCTGCTCTGATATACAAATGATCCCAGATAGTCAGTTATTTTATAATGTCTTAGAATATGAAGAAAGTTAATTTAATGTGTACAATTAAATGAAGATACTTGATTTACTGCCAAGGGTTTTCTGGACATAAGCATAGTGCTCTAACTTTTTATAGAGCCATTTTCTTAAAAAAAAAAAAAAAAAAAAAATGAATGGGCTTATCCCAAGGGAATTATTTCCTTGACATTTGTGGAAAGAATGTAACCCTTTCTTATTGTTCCTTTGGCCAGTCAGATGAATTCAGTGTCTAGACTCATTTCACCTTTTATCCCCTTACTCATTCAGCCACAGCTGTCTTAAGTCGAAATACAGCATCTTCCCTAATTTATAAGCTCTTTAGTCCCCTGGGATAGAGCTCTGCTATTAGAAAGGTCTGACTCTGTCAGGTTGCTGGCAGAGTCTGTTCTGCAACCTAAAAATTCACATGGTAAGTGAATGAAGTCACAGAAATCCTTTCTTATGCCAGCATTGTTTATGGTTAAATTAGTTCCTTTTTTTTTTTTTTTTTAATCTTAGAAAGGTACCTTTTACTCTCAGGATTCCAGGGTACATTTAGGTTGTGGATAAAAAAATATACATAATTATGTGCACATTAAGAAATCTCTGTGCATCTTCTTTCTTAAAAAGTAATCTATATTTCTTCACAGCACTTGCAAAGATTTCTGAAGCTTTGGCGACAAAGAGCTAAAATACAAAGAAACCCCCCTTGTCAGTGGCTTTAATCACATGCTGCAGAAGAGTTAGCTGTGCTGTATCTCAAAAGGCAAACTGGTCTGCAGAAAGTGGGACCAGTCACCAATTGAGACTGAAACAGCTGTGATTTTGCAAGATGTGCCAACATTTCTTTAGTTCCAGGACACTAGATGTTATTTGGCTCATAAAGTACCCTATGTTATGGGCTCAACTTCTGTTTAGGAGAACAAGAAATCTTGTTCTGTATCCCCATTTCAGGCCCTCAGGAGTATTAAAAATTGAGGTCAACATTTTTTATTTTTATTTTTTTGTTTACTTCATAGTACTTTTTTTTAAACAAACATACTATAATTAAGATATCTTCTCTAACTTCATGAAAATTCATTACTATTCAGCTTTCAAGATTCAGGTCTTTCTTAAGAGAATGAAAAACAATTTATTGCATCTCCTAGGAGACTCACTCTTCCTCTCTTTTAGTCAGGTTGCAAGTGACAGTTAAAGTAAGGACTTTCCTAAGAGTTTTAGTGACTGTTGTGGCCATTTCCTTTTGGTTGCAAGTAATGATAATATGTTGTGTTTAAAGAGGAGTGACAGGGCAGCCTCAGGAGTAGCAAATTCCTAATTAAAGACACAGATTCATAGTTAAATCTTGTCTTTAGCCCAGGCTACCTACTAAATGCTACTAACCCCTTCAAATTGTGAAAACTAAAAATGTCTCCAGATATTGCAAAATATCTCTTGGGAGGCAAAATCATTCCCTCATTGAGAACTGCTACTTTTGTCCATTGATAGAAGGTCCTCCATAAAAGGTAAACATTTTAATTTTTTTGTCCTCTCAGATTCAGTTAATGAAGATTTTCTCTGTCAAATTCCTTGTGTTAGAATGTCCTGTGATGTTCTATGACATCATTCAGAGCCCTAAGACATCTGATGGTTTGGGGAAAGGGATTATTGAATGAAGCCACCTGAGAGTAAGGAGTAAAAGACATTTTGGTTTCTAAAATAAATATTTTAGGTGAAAAATTTAAGAGCTTATGATAAATTAAATATTGGGGCAAATATTTTGGAATGGGTGGTGGTGGCAGGTAAAAGTGCTTGAAAATGTGTGATTTACCTTCCTCAGTCCCACGGCCCATTATCTGTATTCTTGAAGACACCTGGACTATAAAGAAGCCATACTCTCACTAGGGAGCCAACAGCCCTGTGGGAACCTCCTCTGACAGAATGTCATAAAAAGTAAAGGGGAAGAAGAGTAGCAAAGTTTTATTAGAGTAGAATTGTTCGGCCATGATACAGTTAGCAGTCAATCGGCAGTGCAGACTGTCACTGGGAAATAGAAGAACAGGATGGAATACCGATAGGCTAGGCTAAGTAATGCTGCAGTGACAAAATGCCATCAAATCTCAGTGGCTTCAAACAACAGATTTCTCACAGCACAGGTCCATCACAGCTTCACAGGAGGGCTTTGCTTTTTCATAGACACCTAGAGACCCAAGCTGATGAGGCAGCCTGGATGTTTCCATTGCTGTGCCTGAGTGAAAGAAAGTTCTAAAGGGCTTGCACCTTCCAGTCACAACTCACCGGACTAAAGCAGTCTGGAAAGCGGGGAAACTGGAACTAGCTGGTGAATAACATTGGTAACTATAGCAGATGGTGAAAGCTACAAGTGGTGACTGATTGCAGTTAAGCAAATATAACCTAAATCTATTATTGTCTGTCTAATAGACCCTCTTTTTCTGGGGACAACCCACCCCACCTAGCTTCACTTCTGCCTGGGCTTCCAGGCCACAGGTGATATGTTCAATGACGTACATGTGACTTGAGCTGGACAAATCATAGTCTTCTAATTCAGTTCTGTTTCCTGTTATGATTGATTCAAAATTGAACATGGGTCAATCAGAAAACTTTCCTCAAAGTTTTAGAACTGAAAAGAATGAAAAAGAAACCAGGGCCCAGGACAAAGTAATAACGGGTAATATTCTTGAGATCTTAGACAGACTTTCCTCTTTGTGAGCTGGAGAAAGTCAATTGCAGAGAAAGAGGAAAGATAGAGGTGAAACTTGTAGAAGTGCTGATAGGCCAAATGCTCATGTCTGATGCCTTTTGATTCCTTGCATTAGTTGCTCTAGAGGTTCTTCCAGTTCTTGGTTCCCTTGAAATGGCTCAGCATCCTTTTTTAACTCACCAAATTTTTGCTTCAACTTAATCTTGGTCAGTTGTTTTTCTGATTCTTGCAACAAATGGAAAATCTAGAATTGGTTTCACAGACAGGTTTTTTTCTAATTTATCAATTTTAGAAAGTATATCATGATTTCTTTCTATGACAGATAAAGATGTTCATGCTCTCAAATTTTCTTCTCCCACTTCTTCCCTTTGCAAAACAACTTCTAAAATATGTGTCCTCATGCTTACGTTATTAATCATCTTATTAGTCACCTTTGGCTTCCACTTTGTCACCCAAGCATTTATTCTATATTTGAATGGATTTCCTGCTTACCATCCATTACAGTTTCCTCACTCATGACATTTTTGTTTGTTTTTTCCTTATTCATTGCTTTCCTGGCGAGCTTTATTATCAAATATTTTTTGCAGACTTACTCAGTGTTTGTGAGAGTGGATTGGAATGTGTGTTGGGGCGAGGATGAGGAAGAGATGGAGAAGTAATTTAGAATGCTCTAGAAATTGCATAGGCAGAGGATAATCAAGGAATGAAGTAGGATGGGTCTAATTTTGAAGTATTTTTCATACATAATTGTGGACCATTATGTATGTGAAGATTCAAAGGGAATTAACATTGTGAAAAAAAATATCATTACTATGGGAGAGTACTTGAAAACATATTCTAAAAACACTGTTAAAACAGTTTGCTTTGGTGTTAGGTATATTTTCTTTAGTTATAGTCATTACGTACTAGTCTTCTCTAAAGAGAAATATCTAAACCAAAGAAGGTCGTCTGAGTCTGTATCACTGAAAAAAAAGATTCAGAAGGATGGATACACACACACACACACACACACACACACTCACACTTACTCTCACATGGAACAAGAAATCCAGATAAGGAACTAGATTGTTTTCTTTTTTCTTAATGAACTTATTTTTTTTCAGAGTTAATTATAAACCAAGTTACTGTTATCAGGATCGAGGCTCTGAATGCAGGTTGGGGTACTCCAAACCATGAGATTAAATCCAGATCTCAGGATTTTCTGACCCAATTTGCTCTCAGCTGGTAATGATTAAAGAATTTATTTGCTAATTTAGTTGGGTTAGGGCTTTATTTATTCATTCATATAACAAATATTTGTTGAGTGCCAACTATATGCCAGGCATTTGGGATGTAGCCGAGAAAAAGAAAAAAAAAGTACATTAGTCTTTAGCAACTTCTTTTCTTCAAATCTTTGATCATTAAATTGTAAGGGTTAATATCTGTGTATATGATATAAGAAATATCAGAGGTATTCGCCAAAATTTTCCGTACTTAAGAAACTAATTTTATATAGAGTTCCCTTAACCTTCTGTTCTGTTCTTCAAGTGTTCCTATCAAAAATAGAAATATTACTTTTCAGATATCTGTGTGTATATTATCAGAATCTCTTGAGTAATAGCTCAAATATTCTTCATAATAGCTCCAGCCAATGCATTTTATTATCAGGAATTGTGTGTTTTGTGTATTTTTCATTCTGGTCTTTTCCCATTTTATCTTTGGTAGAAAAATCACCAGTATAAATCATAACAAAGACTACAGGAAGAAATAGTTTGGATTTTTGCCCATCTTGGTGGTATACTTTCAAATCAAGGAAGTGTTCTAAAATCAATATTTAAATAGCATTTGGCAAAATGTTCTGCCCTGAAAGAAATGGATGATATTTTTTGAAGAGGAGGAATAATGGGAACCAGACAGCAAAGTTCAAGAAGCCATCCTCAGTAAACCTGCTTCTTTTGTTGCAACATAATCCCTTTCAAGGGCTTTCAACATCCCAGGTCTCTTCCTCCATTACTAGCAGTCTTCTTCTCTTTACATTTTCTTTTTAAGTGCATGAAGGAATTGCTACTTCTATTTTATTTTTTTTCTAGAACTCTCTTCAATGCAATTTCTTGTTATTGGAGTAACTTTTCAATAACATACAGTCATTTCTTCTTTGTAAAATCTCCAGTGGTTCTTTCCATTTTCCACTAATGCTGCTTTCTCTTCTCCTTCTCTGAGACACAGAAATACCGCGTTCGATATTCTGTCCTCTTCTCCTGCTTTACTTCCCCTAAGGCTATCCAGTTTTCCCCTCTTCATCATTGCTCTCAAGAAATTCATAGCTTTGTTTCTACTGCCTTGGCAAATGGCAGCTAAATTGGCCTGGCCACTTGTGAGTACCTACACAAACTTCTTGCTTGTCTTATCTTTCAACCCTTTAAAAGTTTCTTCTGTGAGAATTACACACCATTTAAAAAACTGACAGCATGAGATTAAAAAAAAGCAAGAGGCAAATAATGGGTAGAATGACATAGAGATCTGGTTGTTATTTAGGTTCATTTGGTTTTTATTTATATTTTGAAAATGATTACATATGAGTTCTGGAGAGTTGTGACATGAAACAATATGGCAAGTCTCATAATAATACCATATCAGATGCTTGCTATGAGGCTGGCATGGTGCGATGCACTTCAAAAATATTAACTACTTTAGTCCTGATGACTATCTTACAAATGAGGTAATGGAAGAATGGAGAAGCTAATAATTCATCCAAGGACAAACAGCCAGGAAGTGACCATACTGAGGTTCAGATCCAAATCTACTTCACTTCACAATTTATGTTTCTTATAAACAGGCCACCGAGCCTTCCCAATTCCATCCAGTGCTCTCTCCACTCTTGTCACAGTGCCTTAGTTCTCCGAGAAAATATGTATTTCTTATACACATTGAAAAATTACAGAAACCACGATTAAGTGTTTAAGTGGAAAAATTGACTAATAGACATCTGATAGAGATAAGCATAGCCACTCAAATTTACAGTATCTCTCGCACGTCTGGTTCTACTCACACATGAGATGGTAATCTTCAATGTTGCTCAGTATCAGTTCCTAATATTTAAAAGTGTTATCATGTTGGGCTTCGTGATTCATAGGAGACAAAGAGAATTTCAACTCTCAGTTGCAAACTCCATCCATTTGTCATGATGCTGAGTTTACATAGAACTAAGGCACAAAATAAATACCTCTTTCTGTTCCAAGCCTCGGTGAACATTTTTCTTGATTCATTTGGATTCTTCGGGTGAGAAAGTCACAATGTAAAGACGTTCTTTACATTCAATGTTGTGAGTTTGAACAAAGGGCTGTGAGACTGCTATGGTGTCAAAGCTGGTGGAGTTCACAGAACAAAGGCAGGCAAAGCCCACTTAAAATCACAGCATTCCACTGCGTTTTAGTTTGTGTTGTTAAGTCGAAAATTGAATTTACTAGTTTGCAAGTAGATAGAATAGCCAGTGGAGCTCTGGTCAACTGATTAGTTAGAGTGTTTTAAAGCAAGAGATTGAAGAAACAAAGAACAGCTTTAAACTCATATAAAATCAACTCTGTGCTGGGAAAAAATTCTTATTTTCACTTAGAGTTATATAAGAAAGTTTATTTTCATGACTAAACAGTGATACTTTATAAAATTTTATACCATTGATTTGATTGAAGCTTTCTTTTTTTTTTTTTTTTTTTTTTTTTTTGGCATTCTTTTTGCCAGTTATATGAGTGACAACAACCATTTTTTTTTATTTTTTTTTTTACTAAGTCCTCAGTATATGCTCAACATTCCAGTATCTATTTGGTTGGCTTATATAAAGTTTTGGAACTTTTATATTGAGAATTATGGAAAATTGAAAAGTAAAAATATACACATCTTCTTTTATAGACAGGTATGCACACTTTTTAAAAGAACATTGGGACTTTCCATGCAGCCACCGCATCATAACTATGAAGCAGCATCAAAGTTTATGGACAGTGGGTTATCTGAGAGCGTGACACACAAAGTAATGTGCAATTCATGGCTTCAGTTCAGTTGCTTTTTTGTTTGTTTTGTTTTGAGGAGGATGAGGTGCTTTTTTAGAATACAATGATCTGTCTTATAAACCCAAGATACTCTATCAAATCGGTTTCACTACCATAATGTAGAAATCAGAGAGAGAAGCCAATCCCAAAAACCTGGTTAGTACAAAAACCATTTTATAGGAGGCTATTGTTGGAAAACAAAGCTCCATAAATTCTATCTGTGAAGGTATGCATTTGTATGGCAATTGATTTATTTTTATTAATGTATTTCCCTATGTCATTCCAAAAATGATTTGAAACATCTAGCTTCCAGGTAGGAGTAGTAAAATACTTAAAGCTATAAAAATACAAATGATGAACACTTAAAACCAGAATTTAGGAAAATAGAAAATTAACTAAGAAATAAAGTAACTATTTTGAAGAAGTTTGGTATAAATACAGGACCTCAGGAAATAGAAAAAAAATCAGCAAATCACTCAGGACCAGAATAATCAAAGTATAAGAGGATTTCTTAACTATGTGAGAAAGAAATGTTTCCAGTGTCAAAGCTATGTAAGTTTCACCAATTCCAATATTAGTTTTTGAGATTAGAACCAAATTATAATATATATATTTATACTATACAGTATATATAAATATGAATTTAATGCATTATATTAGGTATATTTTATACATATATTTATATATTTTGTATTTGTATATATATATGATACACATATATGTGTGTATTTACTACATACATACCTGTAAAATATGTGCATATTCTATACATATATGCACATATGTATTAATATCTGCATACATACGTATATAATAGATACACACATACATTTATAATATATCTGTATATTTTATGCATATATGTATCTATATCATATAAGTCTCTATGAAAAAATATTTTTAAAGTCTGGGCCATAGAAATCTAAAGCTTCAGTGAAAGGTGGACATTAAATATCTGCTCTTTGACCCAACATTTGACAAGGAAGCTCATATTTGTCTGTCTGGGAAAAACGCTACTCCAAGCAATCAGAAGCCTGATCCTATGTCCCACGTTGGTTTGGAGTCTAACTCTGCAGTACCTGAGAAAGCCAGAATCACCCAGCTGAGACATTAATATAAAAGCTGATGTTTGTGATACCCGCGGGATGCATGAAGTAATGCAGAATTTCCCCGGAGAGTCAGCCAGTCAGCATAGGACACCTCAGCAAAAAAACAAGCCCTTTTCGAATAGGTACAAAATTTAAAAATTAAAGAATATAGAAATTCTTTATCATGAAACCAGGTTTACAGACATAAAATAGAATTATTGCACTCATCATTTGAAACAATAAGTAAAGAAAACTATAAAATGGTAATGGACAATTGAATGCTTTAATTGTTTAGTAATTTGTCAAACGATTGCAAAGTATAGTAGATAGGAATCCGAGATTGGGGCTAGACAAAGCCTGACATTAAATCTCAGCTGGGCCACTTTCTTGTCATGTGTCCTTGGACAAGTTGACCAACTCTACTGAACCCCAAGATCTTCATCTGCAAAATGAGAAGGAAAACAGTAGTACCTGCCTGATTGAATTATTGTGAGGATTAAATTAGATAATGTATTTGATATGCCTGGTAATACAGTGCCTGCCATAGAGTGCTATAATTTGCTCTAGAATAAATTGTGTGTTTTAAAATTTTAAACTATTTAATAGGGAGAATGGGTGCTGTATTGCAAAAGTGAATACTTTGGAAGCAAAAGGCAAATATTCTTATATTCAAATATCTGAAGACATCTCCTTCGGGAAGGGGGAAATAATTATAAGGGCTTTCCTCTAAAGCAAAAACAGAACCATGGTTGGAAGTTATAAGGAGCATAATATTATTCCAATTTAAGAAACTTTCTCACAGTCAGAACTTTTCATAAATTCTCTCCTGAAGACGTTTGAGTAGACTGGTGAATCCCATGTTGGGTGGGTGCATCTGACTCAATTCTAGAGTTTTAGATACATGCCCTGCCAGACTTTCATTGGGAAAGAAAAATTGATACAAGAGAAAAATTGGGGAATGAAAGAAAAAAAGTAGAGATCAGTGCCATTGTAGGGTACTCTTTCTCAGTTATTCATGAGTGAATAGTGTGTTATGTTTACATATTAACCATTTATTAATTAAAAATATTTACTGAGTGCCTAATTTATAAACAACAATTTACAAATCCCTGTCCTCCTGGAGCTTCTCTTCTAGTGGGGAAAAGATAGACAATAACCAAAACAAATAATTACAATGTTGAAAGACTAAGTATAGTGGGGAAAAAATTAGAGCAAGTTAAAGGAGATCGGAGTGCTGAGTTGTGGGTGGTAATTGTAAACTGAGTGTTTTGGGAAGGCCTCAATGAGAAGGTGACATTTAGGAATGCTTGAAAACAATGAGGGACTGAGTCATGCATGTATCAGGGAAAAGAGCGTTCCAAACTGAGGGAACATGTATCACAAATGTCCTGACGTGATAGCTGCCTCATGTGTTCTGGCGGGAAAAAGGAGGCCAGCAGACTGGAGCAAAGGGGGCCCTGGGAGAGTTGCAGGGGATAGTATCAGAAAAGTAACAAAGGGCTGGGCAGTGAAGGAACTTGTATGTCATTGTAAGTACTTTGGCTTTTGTTGGATTGAAGGATTTAAAGGGTGACACCATCTAACTTTCCCTTTAACACGCTTATTGGTTGATGTGTGGAGAATACACTATAGGGGCAAGAACAAAAGCAGGGAGTCTAATTAGAGGCTATTCAGGTCTAGGTGAGCCATGACGATGGTTTGGACCACAGTGGAAGCAGTGACAATAAAAAGAGGTGGTCAGATGCTTGATACATTTTGAAGGTAGACCTACCAGGTTACATATGGGTATGAGAGAAATAGAAGAATCAATAATGACCAAGATGCAGAAGAGTATAGGTTGTACATGTATTGGGATGGGAGGTAGAGGTTCACTTTTGGATATTTTAAGATTGATGTGTTTATTAGGTGTGATAAATCTTGAAAGGAAGTTGCTAACAATATAGGTAGAAAATCAAGCTACGAGGTCAGACAATTACGTTCACGAACTTATCCTAGAAAAAGTACCTCATTGTTGAATATTCTATGGTTACCTTCAAAGTACACCCCTTGGGAAGCTATGCACCCACATCAGCACCTAGTCTACTCTTCAAAGCAGTTTTGGAACTCTTTTTCTGGAACGGCCGTAAGAGTTGTCATCATATTACACTTGATGTCCTGAATGTCATCAAAATGTCTTCCTTTCAATATTTCCTTTCTCTTCAGATAAAGAGAGAAGTCATTGGGGACCAGATCAGGTGAGTAGGGAGGGTGTTCCAGTACAGTTATTTGTTTACTGCTAAAAACTCCCTCACAGACAGTGTCCTGTGAGCTGGTGCATTGTTGTGATGCAAGAGCCATGACTTGTTGGTGAAAAGTTTGGATCGTCTAACTTTTTCACACAGCTTTTTCAGCACTTCCAAACAGTAAACTTGGTTAACTGTCCAGTTGGTACAAATCCATAATGAATAATCCCTCTGATAGCAAAAAAGATTAGCAACATCATTACAACAAGTTCGTGAACTTAATTGTCAGACCTCGTATTTTAGTGCCATAAAATCCAAGAAAAAGAAAAAAAACCAAACATAGCAAAAGGAAGGAACTGAGAAACTGTCTGAGGCTTGAGAATTGACTATTTGTTAGTGACCTTAAAAAGTTTCATTGAAGTAGAGTGGGTAAAAGTCCAATTGAAGTGGTTTTAAAAAAACATGAGGTAAGAAATTGGAGATGGCAAGTAAATCCCGAAGTATTTTCTAAGACATTAATTTAAAAATTCATATTACCTAGAAAATCCAATTTCCTTGCATTGTTCTTTGGATTTTTCAATACTCCATGACTTTTTTTCTCTTCCCACCCCAGCTCTAAGGGAAGCTGTATACATGACAAGAGAGAATAATTAATACACTAAAGACTTGGTAGCACAGTATATAACCAAGCCAGTAGAAAATTCAAAAGTGCCTTGAACTCATCTCCTATCATATTTTATGGAATGATCCATTAGTCAAGTTATTCATGTTCAGATATGATACCTATCACCATGGTACAGACATTTAATATTACGAAGTTATATTTAACAACTGAAATATAAACAATATTGATGTAATTTTCCTAAGGAGATTCCTTACCTTGTGTTTTATATTAATAGATATTTTTCAATGCATATATATGGTATAGGAAAACATATAACATGAAAGGAAATGAAAAGCTTCAGTGATAAACATGAATGTAGTAAACTTAGTTTTCCAAGTAGTTGCAGAAATTTTAAAAAGCCCCAGCCATTGTTTATTATCATATTTTCCATTAAATTCCATATTGTTCTAAAGATACTTTTGAAGCTATTGCAATAGTAGCTCTAGAGACAATACCAGTGGATAATCAAACATGTTAAATTGAACAATACTGCCAATCAATCACATTGACAGAAAAAACGAGCTTGTTCGGTTACAAGTTTGTTAGCACATGAGTGGCCATTAATTTTATCACAGCTTCAAGTAGCCTGACGTGATAATCTTTGGGTTGATTTTATGAAAGAATATCCTTATCTGGCAAAGAGAAGAGTCAAACTTGAAAAACAAATCTCTTTTTCATTTCTGGCCTTGAAAACAGAAACTCGTGGGACTTTCATGACAAAGCTCCTCTAATGTTGGGGATATTTTAGCCAAGATACCAACAGAAAGCCTCGGGCTCTTCTCACTAACTGGTATCCATAAATATCCCAGAGGATGGTAGTTTGCTGACTCTCAGACCATAGAGACCAAACTGTACAGTGAATTTTAGGTTATTCTGTTTTATATTAGGAATTCTTTTTCTGTATTTAGAACATCCCTGAAGCACAAAAATTTGGTTTATGTCCTATATACTTTTTTTTCCTGTCACACCTTCCTTGACTTCTTGTTCTGCTAACCCTGATGACTTTCAATCAAGCAAATGACAGCTATTTATTGATGACCTCCCATGTCTGCATCTCTGCTGTTACTTGCCTAATCACCAAACAGCAGGATTGACAAAAAAATTAGATTAAAAAAAAAAAAAAATCAGGGCTAGAGAAAATGGGTGGTGGTGGAGGCTGAAAGAAAAGAAGTGTACCCTGGGCATGGAGACTATGAATGAACTAAGCACACTTGATGACTGTAGGATCGGATGTCCACATCACAAGAAGTTAGGAAATATCAGTGAGACATGGTGCTGAGATCCGAGAAAAGTAACAAGCATTTATGGCAGGACAAATGCTGCAGAGACTACAAAAATGAATAAAATAAAGTGCCTGCTTTTAAGAAGCCTGAGATCTAGTACTAAGAGATATCTCTGAAAAATAGAATGTAAACATGCAGTGGCTCCCCAATAAAAGTAATGAAGGACTAGGTATTATTACATGACTCCAAATATTCCATATAGGCCAAAATATTAGTTAAATTTGCATCAAAAAATTTGCTTCCTGGAATGCCTCCTTGTGGAAGATTTAGATGTCTTTAATTTTTTAGGAATATCTCCAGAGTTCTCAGCCAATTTAGAGAGAACGAGCTTCCCCTTTAGTGTGGGTAAGTAGGAAGAAGTGAAGCAATAACCACCTCCTGCCCCTTCCCCCTGGGTCTGCGTGCTGCTTAGCACCCTCCAATCCCCGGCCCCTGGAGGAGGGTTAAAGGGTCAGGGCCAGCTTTGTAAACTAGAACTTGTCTTTGCCTGGGGGACCAATGGTAACAGCCACCTCCTGGAACTCTTAAATCTGGGTCAAGATATTTGCCTCCCTGAACCTACTAACAGGAAATAAAAGTTATGCTTCTCTCCTGACTAATAGGCATGTTCACTGGATCCCCATCTCCAACCACAGTGACTGGCTCTGAAACCTGGAAATTAACCTGGATGTTTAGAGCCAAGTTGACATAAGCAATACCAGATAAACATCAGAAAGCACTGGAAAGTGCTGAAATCACTGTTAAATAACATGCAACAGTTGTTCAGGAAGCATTTATTTACCATTTTTACAGACCATTAGATTTCTTAATGCTTCTGCAGAATTACATTTAATTAGAGCAAATCAATCACTTGGCAGATTTAAGCTTTGTGCCTCGATAACCTTGACATTGTGTCATTTTTTTCTTTTGCTGAGGATTCACCCATCCCCTAAACCCAGGTGCATGGAAGGAATATCTAAACAAACTTGTAAAAGAGCAGCATTTGTGTGGCATTTCCTTTCATATGTGTTTCGTCCAAATGAAACAGACTTCACTGTTCCTTTCAGCGATAGCTTTCATGACAGCAAAGGTTTTCCATTAATTCTAGCAAGCTGATATTGGATACATTTCTGTTGTTGCTTGTTCCTCAGAATACATGGTCTGAATAGATGGAAGTTGGGATTTAATCATATTTTTACAAATTATTTAATCTCAATGACTAAATAGTAAGGATAAATTCCGATACATTTCATGAAGCTGGAATTGTGTGCTGACTTTAACCTAATTACAAAGCTGTTTGCTAAAATTTTATAATTTCAGGTGAGGCATTCATAATAAAAACAAATCATACTGAATCCTGCTGGACTGCTGCTTTCCTCCTCTCCTGAATGCACACTACTGAATTCAAGGTAAGTCAGTGACAGAATCATTGGTTCCTGCTGTTCTTGTTCATCCCTCATTTTCTATAATACCCGTCTGTCATTTACTGGATTTTTTTCAGATAGCTCTGACCTTGGAATGCTTTTTTTTATTTTTTTCTGGATGACAGTGTGGAGAAGCATTTGCTTTTGTAGTCACCAAAGTTATTTGCCAAAAACACAACACAGGTTTCTCAACATTTTGTAAATACCTCTTAGGAAAAAAAAAAAAAAAAGGATTCCATGGAAATGAGAATAGTTTGCAGCTAAAAAATAATGACAAACATGTTTACTATTTGGGGAGAGGAAAAATATGTATAAATTATATATTTGCTTCTCAGATGGGCACAAAATCTCTGACCGTCTCACCTTTCCTACCAGAGGTTCTGCTTTTCATCTTCAGTCTAATGCTCTCCCAACATGGCTATTTTGGCTGACTTGTCTGTGTTTGCTCTTGTAAAGATTTCAGAATGAAAATAGTTAAAACATTAATATTTCAATAGTGCATTCTGATTTAGGTTGGTCTCACAAATCTGTCAGAAGTAAGTACTTGCACTTTGTTTGTTCATACTTCATGTTGATGTCTACAGGGTTACTCATACGTCATACTGATGTGGGTGCTCTTGGGAGTGAGGTGTTTCAGGGAGATAGATAAGGAGGCGCTCCGATCTGCAGCTGATAAAACAAATGACATTGTGTGTGGCCAATGCTTAAAGCTCCACTTACCATCTTCAAGGGGTGTCTGTGGTCACTCTTTCTTCTCGAAGATTGTGAAAGATCAAAGGATTTTGGAGGGAGGGACAAGAAGTCCCAGCGGATTGTTGTATTTCCTTTGTAACTTATTTGTCACTTCACGACATCTTCAGTGCGTATTTTAAACATCGTTTCACCTATAGGAAATGTTGTTAGGGGTTACAGTGTGTGTTCGCTAGTGTCCAGTGTATCTTCTCTGTTTACACATCTACAGAGAAGGCTATGCAAACAGTATGCTGATATTCTATGTTTTCAAATTCCAGGGAGTATATGAGCCACTTTCTTGGAAATTCCACCAGAAAAAAAAAAAGAAATAAAAAGAAAATTACCCACATTAAATTTCACTGGTCATGGCCAAACTCTCATCTTTTGTAACGCTAACAGAAAATTTTATGAAAAGCCTCTTACCTATCTTTATTCATAACACGCCCCCCTTTTTACAAAATATTGTTTCAAAGTTCATACAGGATAAGAAATCAGATAACTAACTTTAACATGATAATTATGTATGGCTTTTGCCTACTCTCAAAGAAAGTTTTCGTAAATCCACTAACCATAAGGTATAGGTTGGCTTTCGAAAGAAGTTCCTCTCATGTATACATAGTTTTGTACTGGATGCAGGTATACTTATAAGCTGCCTTAAATCATTTCTGAATTTCTTATTGTTAAAAAATAAACAAGTAGATTTTGCCCCTCCCCCACCTAAAATCATTACATTCTTTTAATTAGATTTCAAGATACTGAAGTTGAAATGAATAATCTTGATATTGAAAAAGGCATCCCCCAAAAGTAAATGAATATCTATTTTTCCCAATTCCTTAATGCAGCATTTAATCAATACCAGTTAATTTTAGTAAACCACATTTGGATCACATATTACAAGGAAACGTTTAACGCAAACCAACATTTTGTTATAATAACACGAATCCACATTTTTTACAAATGAATCAGCTATATTTTTCTTGAATTCTACAGAACACGAGTTTCTAATTCTATGGATGTCTTAAAACAGAACGTTTAATTGTGGAGGGCTAGTTGAATCAATCCCATGCAATAAGTTCTCTGTATGTGCCCTGTGAGGTTTAGACTTTGGTAAAGCTTCATCTTGGGGTGAGTAGTATATATCTTGGGGGAAGATGCTGGTTTCTAGATATTGGAGGTTTCCATAGAGAAAATATTAAGAATGAAGCTTTCCATTGAAACACATTTACCCTAACTTCCCTAAAATCATATTCTATTTTCAATACAATCGCATTTAAAATTTTTTGGAAAATGGAAAAAAGAAATCAGTTATAGTTGTATACTCCTGTGTTAATCACTGTGAACATTTTGTTTCATTTTCTTTCCATTAGTTTTTATTTTCTGTATTTTATGTTCCAAATGCCTTATTTAACATGACATTTTAAGGCAGATAATTATAGATAACCTATGAAGAACTTATTGCAAGCACTTTACATGCATTATCCCATTACATCTGCACAAACATACCTGAGAGGCAGGTATTACTTATGATCTCTCTTTTATACATGAGAAAATTGAGGAAGGTTTATAAAGTTTAATTAATGTGCCCAAGGTCATTTGCCTAGTAAATTGCAATGTCTGGCCTTGAATCCAGGCAGCCTAACTTCAGAGCTTTTAATTAGAATATTATGCTGTATTGAGTCTCTGCAAAGTTATTTTCAGTGGAATTTATGTAGATTGAAAATAAAATTATCTGACTTTTTCCAGGAAAAAAAACTTACCATGTTTCTCCATTAATGGTATGAGTTCTGGGCTCTATGCTACTTTATATAGATTGATTATATTGTTCAATTTTTTTGGTCTAATTCTTCTTATCAAAAATATGGTTAGCAATATCCTTAAGAATGTTTGGCTTAGAACTTAGCTAAAATACGTTTAACTGGATTTGCTTTTCCTTTAATTTGGACTAAAATCTTCCTTCATCTGCATAATTTCTCAATCCTTCCCTTTTGTTTGACTGTGGATACCTAGCTTAATAAATGAACCTAGTTAGTGCTGCAAAGATACTTGCATACTTTGAAATATTTCTTTTGATTTTCAAAAAGGAATCGAGGCAAATTTAATCATGCTTTCTTTTAAAATTTATTTCTGCAAGTATAAAGCCACGCTAGTGCTTGAGATTTCTGATTGTACAGAAAATGAAAACTGGAGCAAGGATGAGTGAATTGCAGTGAAGAAGGCGTAACTTACAGAAAAGTCCATCTGAATTTTTATTTCCCAGGTTCAAGGTCATAAATCATTATTTGATTAAGAAGGTGATTGTTCTATGTGTAACTATCTTTTTTTATATTCAGAGCTAGACATTAGCAGCTGCCCAAGCAAACCCGTCAGTGCTTTTAGAGCAAATTGAAATGTTGAGAATTAGGAGAGTTTTGTGAAGAAACTGACTTTGAGATGGTTAAGCAGCTGCATAGAAACTGATGGAGATTTTGGCTTTTCCTGCAGGTGTATTTATTAGAGAAAGAGTGATAATAACAAATGTTTGCCGTATTATAATACATTCTAGGTCCTCAGAGTGAAATGCAGAGGGGAAAAGTCCTCTCCTGGAGACAATATTAGGAGCCCTTTCCTCCACATTGGCTATAATCAAGGATAGAGAACCAAGGAGATCAAAAATTGAAATGAAACTATCCTGTATATATGTTTGGGTTATACAAGCATCGCAGGGTAGTAGGGAACTGAAAATAAGAATAGGTTCGGTGCGATTGGTGCCTGGGGATATACGTCTCTGTCACCAACTGCAGGGTTAACTTATGAGACAACTAATCTCTCTGATTCTTAGTTTTCTCTGAGCAAAACATGAAGACTGGATGGGTCGATCTCTTCTAATATCACATTTAATGCATTTTCAGTAGCTTCACAGTTCTTACTAGAGTGTTGAGCACATAGGAGGCCATGAAATACTGCTGATTAACTGACTAATAACTGACTAAAGGTATAACTAGCTTGGGGGTAACCAGAGAAAACAAGAGAAAAAGGAATCCAAGCTTTACATGGTTGAGGAATAATCCATAAATTATATTGAGGAAGGAAGGATTATACGAGGTCTGACAATTAAGTTCACGAAGTTGTTTCAATGGTGTTGCTAACCTTTGTTGATATCAGATTCATTATGAATTTGTACCAACTGGACAAACAGTTAACCAAGTTTACTATTTGGAAGTGCTGAAAAGGCTGCGTGAAAAAGTTAGACGAAAGTGACCTAAACTTTTCGCCAACATTTATGGCTCTTGGATCATGACAAAGTACCAGCTCACACTGCCTTGTCTGTGAGGGAGTCTTTAGCTAGTAAACAAATAACTGTATTGGAACACCCTCCCTACTCACCTGATCTGGCCCCCAATGACTTCTTTCTTTACCTGAAAAGAAAGGAAATATTGAAAGGAAGACGTTTTGATGACATTCAGGACATCAAGGGTAATATGACGACAGCTCTGATGGCCATTCCAGAAAAAGAATTCCAAAATGGCTTTGAAGGTGGACTAGGTGCTGGCATCGCTGCATAGCTTCCCAAGGGGAGTACTTCGAAGGTGACCGTAGTGATATTCAGCAATGAGGTATGTAGCACTTTTTCTAGGATGAGTTCACTAACTTAATTGTCAGACCTCAAACATTTCAAATTTTAATGACCAATATTTAAACTGAACATTTTTCTTTATTTCTATTGGGGCTTTGGTGCCTAAAATGATTGTCTTCAGGGTAAAACCAAATAACTGAATTCTGTAAAATATCCAGATAATCAGGCCTAAATGGAATCTTGGCTTAGGTGATTCTTAACATTACTTTAAAATTCTTCAACATATAGAGTAGTGTTATGGGTGGAATTGTGTCCCCTCCAAAAGATATTTTGAAATCCTAATCCCCAGTACCTGTGAATTTAATCCTATTTGGAAACAGAGTCTTTGTAGATTCAAACAAGTTAAGAAAAGGTTATTAAGATCTACTCTTAATCCAATATGATTGGTGTCCTGCTAAGAAGAGGAAAATTTACACACAGAGGCAGACACTCAGGAAAACGTTATGTATAGATGAAAGCAAAGATTAGAGTGATATATATTTTCAATCCAAGGAACACCAAAAATTGATGGATGTCACCAGAAGTTGGGAGAGAGGTGTGAAACAGATTTCCCCTTAGAGACCTCAGAAGGAACTGACTCTGCCGTACCTTGATTTCTATACTCCAGAACCATGACAGAATACATTTCTGTTCTTTTAATCTATACAGTTTATGACAATTTGTTATGACAGCCCTAGGAAACTAATATAGGTAGCAAATTTCTTCCAAGTCAGACTGTCTGGGATGGTGGACATAAAATGCATCCAAGTAATAGAAATGAGCTCAGGTAATCAGTTAAATGTTTCCTTCCTAATTGAGAGAAACAGAGTTGTGAGAAACATGAGGTTTTGTGGCCTGGAGCTAAACGTTCTCACTAACCACTACGGAGGGAGTCTCTTCCCCCACCTCCAGTGTTTAGAAGCTGTTCGTAACAACTGCTCACAATATCCAATATCAATGATTTGTGCAATTTGCAAGACTCTCTGCTTTCTACTCTTCTAGTGAAAACAATTTCAAAGTTTAACTATTTCAAGATTATAAGATAGGAATCATGCCCCGTGTTCCAGATTCACGTACACACATATGTGTGTTTATAAAGGCAAACAACAACAAATGTCAGTGAGCTGTAATGAGGCTTCCCTGTGTGCTTGACTAGCTTTTGTAGCAACTATATGACACTATTTTTCTATTATATCAATATGTGATGTTAGTTATATGTTATGAACCCTGTCACCTCTTCCACGTTCACTCCTCCAACTGAATCAGGGGGGCACCTTTGGGGTATTGAATTTATCTAAATGGGTTAATAATTAAAGACATGAAAGGAATAAATACTAATAGATAAAGCACGTGTTATATGTGTAAGTTCTAGCACTGTGCTAGATGCTTTGCAGGAGTAAATAAAATATTAAGGAATAATCTCTGTCTTCCAGGAATTTAAAATACAGTGAAAATAGAATTTAAGAATGCAGACCCTGGAGTCAAATTATCCTGCTTTGATCCAACCTCCACTCAGACTGTTTCTAAAACATTGGGTAAATTACCCTCTCTTTGTTTCATTTTTTTATTCATAAAATGAAGGTAATAGTAGCTACTTCGTATGCCAAAGAAGTTACTCATGTTAAATCAAGTGCAAGACTTATAGTAAGTACTTAATAAATATTAGCTATTGTTATATTAGTAGTATTACTTATATATTGGTTTGAAAAACAATATTAATCAACACAGAAAGCAATTAGAGAAGATTCTTGGGGATAAATGTTAAGAAGCATGATTCAACCTTGAAATACATAGAACTCATTATTGCATGTTAGACTTCATTGTTTTAATCTTGATAATTGGGAAGGAACCAGTATCGTGGGCCAAGAAAGGACTTACCAGTAGGTTGTGTAGAGAAAGCTGTCTGTTCTAGTCATTTTTTCATCAACTGAGTGGAAAAGATAACCTGGAAATTTTTTTCTTAAAAGTTTGTGTTTGGCTGAAAGTTGTTAAAAGGATTTCTGTGCATGTCATTCTCATTGCTTAAAAATGGGGAGAATAGTAAGTTTTAAGTCACCAAATATTAGCTGTGATAAGCAGAATAATGACCCCTTAAAGATATCATGCACCCTAGTCCTTAGATCCTGTGACTAGTGTACCTTACATGGCAAAGGGAACTTTGTAGATATGATTAAATTAGGGATCGTGAGGTGGTTGATAGAACACTGGATTGTCTAGGTGAGAACAATGTAATCACATGGGTCCTTAAAATCAGAGAGACTCTTTCCTTGATGTGGTCAGAAGGAGATCTGGCTCAGAAAAATGGTCAGAGAGACGCAAAGTTGCTGGCTTTAAAGACGGAGCTAGGAAACCAGGAGAAATCTGGGTGGTCTTTAGAAGTGGAAAAGCTAAGGAAATGGATTTTCTCCTAAAGCCTCCAGAAAGAAATGCAGCCCTGCTGACTTCTTGATTTTAGCCCCCTGAGACCTGTGTCAGACTTTGGACCTACCTAAGTATAAATAATACATTTTTGCTGTTTTAAACCACTAAGTTTGTGATAATTTATGATAGCAGCAATAGAAAGCTAATCTGTCAGCTACTATACATCATCAAAACAAGCAAGGAAGAGGACATGTTTTAGCCCTTCCCTGCTCTGTTTTTGCTTTTTTCTTTTCCCCCTTTAGTTGTTTTTTAAAATGTGGAGGGGAACTTCCTTTTCTGCACAAGAGATAGTATCAGAGACTGAAAACACCCTCTTCCTTGATAAAACCAAAAAAATTTAAAAAAGGAGCGAGAAACCCAAAAACAAGCAAAATGCAGACAATATGAAAACATTGTTTTCAAGACACCGAGCATCAGGCATCAAAGCATAGTGATCCCTGAAAGGATCAAACAAAATGGGTGCTATCACTTCCCCAATTTACTGCCCCTAGGTTGCAGCGCAGGATAAGGGAACCCAAGCAGAGCCCAACAGACTCCTTGAGCTGAGGAGCTGGATCTGAAGATAGGTCTGGGAGCACCGAGGAGGCTACAGTTCTCAGGACAGAGTACCAGAGACAAGCGAGCTGCACAGAGTTAGATCCCTAGAGATCTAAAGATGACGCCCTAGAGTGTTCAACAGAGCACCCATCAGTGTATGAAGGTGAAGATGAAACTACGCAAGGCTGAGAAAAAAAACAACCAACAGAATTGGAGGGAACGGTGACTGGCACTCATGCAGGCCTGGGAATAGTTCCTGTTTCCACTAGCCAGCCTGGAAAAATTTATAATTCAAGACAGGTCTTGCCCAAGTACTAGAAAATTATTAGCCCTAGACTGAGCACCTCTCAGGATCTGTCTAAAAAGAAATCATAAAGGCAAGATCCCAAAAGCTTAAATTATATCCAGGTACCTCGACTGCATCCCAGAATAAAGGACCAGAGAAGGCAAAATTCACCACGTTTGTTATTGAATTGAAGACTATGAAGCATGTAAAGAAGTAGGAAAATATAATACATAATGAAAAGAATATTCAGAAAGTTGAAATTGCCCCAGAAATGCCACAAATGTTAGAACTAGCAAGAAAGGATGTTAAAACAGTTGTAACTGTATTTTGTGTGTTCAATGTATTCAATAAGGACATAGAAAAAGACCTAAATCAAAATTTTAGAGGTGAAAGCTACAATGTATGATATGAAAAATATATTGGATTGAATTAACAACAGATTAGACACTGCAGAAGAAAAAACTTGAAGACCTAGTAACAGAAACTAAATAAAATGAAAAGCAGAGAGAAAAAAGTTTTAAAAATGCACACTGTCAGTGAGTTGTAGGAAAATTTCAAGCTGTCTCATGCACTTGTAATTCATATTCCTGATGAAGGGAAGTGGAGGGGAAAAAAAAAATACTTGAAGAAATAATGGCCAAGTTTTTTCCAAACTTGTTGAAAACTTTTATCCCACAGATAGGGATCAGTTCATTAAAAGTATATAAGAATTCTAAACGTTGATGTCCCTAGTAACAGAGTTTCAAAATACATGAAGCTAAACATACAATGGCAAGGAAGAAAAAAACAAATATCCTTAATGATTGTCAGAAATTTCCATACTTCTCTCTCAATACAGGATGGAACAAGTAGAGAGAAAATCAACAAGAATATAACTTAACAAACTTAACAAACTTGATCTATTTGACATTTATAGAATACCCAGCAACAGAGTAATATACATTCTTTTCAATCATACCTGGAATATTTACCAAGATAAATCATATTCTCAGCCATAAAATGAGTCCCAAACAAAATCTCAGCAGGCTTTTTGTCATAATCGACAAGGTGCTTCGAAAGTTCATGTGGAAGTACAAAGAATTTAAACCAGCCAATACAAATTAAAAAAAGGACAAGTTTAAAGGACTCTTACTGACTGGTTTCAAAACCTTCAATAAAGCTGCTGGAGTCAAGTAATGCGGTATTGCCATTAAGGTTGATAAATAGATTCATGAAAAGAATAGAAGGTCCAGAAATAGACACATACATACATGGACAAAGAATTTTGGACAAAGGTGAAAGAGTAATTTCGTCAAAAAAAGGATAATCTTTTCAACAGCTGGTGCTGGAAAAAATTTAATAATCTTTATGTAAAAGCAAAATACAAATACTTTGATCCATAATGTGTCTCAACATATACAAAATTAATTTTAAATGTATTATAGACTTAAACCCAAAATGGTACTAATCCTCGATGTAAACATGGGGAAATCTTTATGACCTTGTTTTAGACAAAGATAGCTTAGATACATTACCAAAAGTATAATACACAAAGGAGTAAATTGGTAAATCGGACATCATCAAAATTTAAAAAACCTACTCTTCAAAAAACACTTAGAATCGAAAGATATGCCATTTACTGAGAGAAAATTCAAGGATTTGTATCAAGAATATATAAAGAACCCTTGAAACTCAATAATAATAAAAAAGAACCAATCCATTAAACATGGGCAAAAGATCTGAAGAGATACTTCACAAAAGAGGATTTACAGATGGCAGATACGTATACAAAAAGATGTTCACTCTTTATTAGGCAAATGAAAACTAAAACCACAATGAGATATCACTACAGACTGTGCAAAAATGACCAAAATTTAAATGACTGACCACACCAACTGTGGGCAAGGACTTGGAGGAACCAGCACCCCATCAATAGATGGCAGGAAGGTGAAATAATACAACCACTTTGGAAAATAGTCTGACAATACTATCTTTAAAAATTGTGACCCAATAAAGTTTAATTTTTTAAAAAAGTTAAATATACTACTATTATATGCTCCAGATAATCTATTCCTAGGCATTTATCTAAGAGAATTACCCAGAGACTTGTACACAAATGTTTTAGCATCTTAATTGGTAATAACCAGAAACTGGAAACAATCCAAATGAGTATCATGTGAATGGATAAACAAGTTGGTATATTCATATAATACTACACTACTAAGTAAGAAAAAGTAATGAACTATTTATGCCTGCCTCAAAATGGGTGAATTTCAAAATTACTATATTGAGGGAAAGAAGTGGACAAAAAAAGGAACACATACTTTATGATTCCATTTATATAGAATTCTAGTTATATTTATAGTAACCAATAATCTATAGAAATCTTATCTATACTTATCTATAGTAGCATAAAACAGACCAATGTTTACCAGAGCAGGGGGGAGGGAGAAAGTCATGATAAGTCTGGGGGGCATGGATATATTATTTTGATTCTGGTGATGGGCTTCACAGTGTATACATACTGTGGGTGCCAAAAAAAAAAAAAAAATGTATACCCATGATTTGTATTCATCTTTTGTTACCGGTATATATTGAGTATTACAATTTCAATACAGTTTTTTCCTTTCTTAAAATGTGTGGCTTTTTTGGCACCCTCTTTATGTGGGCTGTGAAGATTAAATGCTTTATACATAGAAAGCCCTAAAAAGTGTGCTAAAATTAAATGCTTGCAATTATGAAATGTTAATAGACTGTCTAAATTAAATTATTTCTTTGTATTATTGTTCCGAGTTTTACAATTTTTAACTCAATCTCTCACAATTAGAAAATTTCTTTCACTTTCAGTGGTTTTGTTTTTCATCCTTTTCCTTTCATGAATTGTGGGGGGGGTTTGGTATTTTTTTTGCTTCTCTTTTTATTCTTATTCTAGCAATGCAGCTCTACTGCTATGGAAATCTACTTCTTTGGCTACCGCTAGATATCTTTTACTGAAAGCAATGGATAGTGTAATCGTCTCTGGATTAAAATATCAAACCGGTAAATACCTTTGGATAAAAAAAATTTATCACAAAACTAAAAAAAAAAAAAAAAAGAGTGTGCCTGCTTTCAACAAACTGCATTCAATATGTTTTACATGATTGGTCAGCTTTTATATTAAGAAACCCAACATAACTACAAAGTAATAATTAATAGAATTAAACTCACTGTCCTTTTAATTAATAAAAATAATTAGGGATAAAGAGAATCCTGATTATATTTAGCATTATAGAATAATGACGGGGGAAGGTAAACTTTCACAATTCTAGTCTTTGGGTTTTATTCATTCTGGGGCTAATGCAAGAAAGAGTGAAGTAAACTACTGTTAGGTTGGTGCAAAAGTAATTGCGGTTTAAAAGGTTAAAAATAATTGCAAAAATCGCAATTACTTTTGCACCAGCCTAATAGAGTCTATCTGCTCATACAGTATAACTAGGACTCTTATAAGAAAATCTGAAAAAGTGTTTTAGTTCTCAATTTATTCAGGTTTATTAGAGGTGAGATAGGGAGTAAAGATAGTTGCACAATGTGTCAACCCCCAAAATCCATTCTTTATGTTCTGCTTTTTCTTTCCAGTACAGAAAAGGGATATAGGCTAGAGAAATCCAAAGATGAAGCAAAATAATTGTAGTAATCCTCCCATCCAGAAAGGGCTATGTTGGTGGCACAAAATACGACAACAATTTTCTTTCCACTAAATGAAAGAGGAGGGAAGTCTAAAGACCAGTAGTGAATATTTAACACAGGTCACGAGTAACTATATTCAAATAGCATTTCATCAGTTCCCTGTAATAATACCTTTTATTCTTTGTGTGCATAGCCAAATATGTAAATAAAAATGTATTTATATAAATTTAGTTTCATAAACTGTTTTGTAGGGAATGTGTATTGAATACATAAATACTATAGCAACAGCTTATATTGGTTTTATTCAGCCACAGTGGGTCATATTGAATATATTAAAGGAAAAGAACAGAGTCAACTGTTTTATAAAAGTAGTCTACACTTTAAGAAATATGGAAGTGTTATTTTATATAGCAACTCGTGAATGTTTCAGTATTTGTGGTCTAGTACGTTAGAATATTGTGATTTATCATTTCTTTATTGTTACTAAAATTACTTTTCTATGGAATTGCTTATGGCCATTATATCTTGAGTGTAATCATTATTCTAGACAGTTTTGGCCATTATTCGGGTTAAGAACCTATAAAAATTGTTTCCATTTTGGGCCTTCTGTGTCACCATGGAAACTATCCATGAGTTAAGTGTTTGTGAATGATTTATAGTCCTTGATGGAGCAAACTTTTGATGAAATAAATCCCTTCATGACCCATTTGTGTGTGTGTGTGTGTGTGTGTGTGTGTAAAAATTTCAGAACTGTTTCCCCCTAAGATTCAGTGCCCAATTTAGTTTAATTAGTTTTGGTGTCTATAGTTACAGTGTGCTTCTAATTTTTGTTTTGTCTGTTGCACTTGCTATTTGCAATTCCTTTGCTTCCCCTTTTTTGTGATGGTGATGAATGGCTGACACCACCTGTCTTGAAGTGACCATTCTCCATCAGACGTTTTATTCAGGGCAGAGCTGCACATAGACAAATGTACTTTCAACATCACATTTACTAAGATGCTCCCCAATTTCTGAAATAATTTTTGGAATGGAATTTATTTCCATTTTTTTGTAGCAAACTTTTAATTCAGATGAGTTGGCGGACATTCTTATTTAGGAGACATAACCAAAGTATTTCAATTAAGTATGTAAAAATATTAGCTGCTCTAATGCACACTACTTATTTTTATTAAAATACATTTACCTTACATCATTACTAGTCTATGTATATATGCATATATATATATATTACTAGTATATGTATATATACATATATATGAAATAAATCCCTCCATGACCCATTGTGTGTGTGTGTGTGTGTGTGTGTGTGTGTGTGTGTAAAAATTTCAGAATTATTTCCCACAAAGATTCAGTGCCCAATTTAGTTTAATTTGTTTTGGTTTCTTTAGTTTAGTTACCAGTGTGCTTCTAATTTTTGTTTTGTCTATTGGGCTTGCATATATATACATACATATATATATGTATATATATATATATATATATATATATATATATATATATACACACACATATATATACATACATATATATATGTATATATATATATATATATATATATATATATATATATATATACACACACATATATATATATACATATATATGTATGTATATATTATGTCCAGAAATATGAGGATATTTTAATATTTTTGGTAACAGTATTCTAATTGCAATGTTTTAACACTAATATGAGAGAGTAAGTACAATAATAATTTAACATTTAAATTAAAAATGTATTCCCATACAGCTCCAGCAGTACAGACTACACTACACAAAAATTTGTGCCAAATCTGGCTTAGGTAAACTAATCATAATTTAATGATTGTGAGAAAAAATGCAGCTAAATTAATAGTGTACTCTTAGAAAATATTTAAATTTTTCAAGGATAAAATTATTTGTAAGATTTCAACAGAACAGTTTTTATTCAATAACTGTATTGATTTTAAATGAATCTTGTACATTTTAAAGCAACCCCAATGGTCACTTCTATTTAGTAACTATTTTCTAACTATTTTTTGAGATATCATATGTGCTAAGGAAGAATGGAATCACAATTTTTGAATATTTTATACAATTCTGAGATTTAAAAAAATAGGTTTATTGAGATATAACTCACATAACGTATAATTTACCTATTTAAAGTGTACAATCCAATGGCTTTTAATATAGTCACAGAATTGTATAACAATCACTGCAATCATTTTTAGAACTTTTCATCATTCCAAAATGAAACCATGTACTTGTTAGCAATCACTCACCATTTCCCCCCCACTCCCAGCTCCAGACTTAATCAAATCACTAATCTACTTTTTATCTATATAGATTTACCTCTTCTGGAACTTTCATATAAATAGAATCTATAATGTATAATCTTTTGAAACTAGCTTCTTTCATTTAGCATAATGGTTTCAAAGTTATCCATGTTGTAGCATGTACAGAGACATCACTTGTTTTTATTGCTGAATAATATTCCATTGTATGAATATAGTACATTTTTATCTACTCATTTTCAATTGATAGACATTTGTGTTATTACCCCTTTTTGGATATTATGCATAGTACTACTATGAAAATTCCTGTAGAAGTTTCTGTGTGAACATATGTTTTCATTTCTTGTGGGTATATACCGAGGAATTGAATTGCTGGTCATATGGTAACACAATGGTTAATCTTCTGAGGAACTCGTAGACCGTTTTTCAGAGTGGCTGCACCATTTTACACTCCTGTCAATGATATAGGAGAGTTCCAATGTCCCCACATCCTTGTCCAACCTTGTTATAGTTTATCTTTTGGATTACAGGCATCCTAGTGAGGTTGGGGAGTGGTACTTCCTGGTCTTGATTTGTATTTCCCTGGAGGCTAATGAGGTGTGCATCCTTGTATGTGTTTGTTGACCACTTGTGTATCTTCTTTGGAAAAACGCCTTTTCAGATTCTTTGTCTGTTTTTTAATTAAGTTATTTCGTTATTTTTATGATAGAGTTATAGACTTTTTTTCTTTTTTTTTTTTAAATCAATGAGGGTGGTCTCCCTAAAGCTATTTCTTAACTGGTGAATTTTAACTGTCTTAAAAAAAATGATTTCTGCACTTAACATAGAGCCTGTTCTACTCAAGCCTAATACATAACATTGATTTTTATATAAAAGTATCAATATGCTTTTATACTATATTTAAAAATCAATTACAGCAACATGATCTCATTGAGCAGTACTTTTAAAAGAATGCTGACTTCTCTTCAAAGATAATATTCCTTGGGAAGAAACAGAATATTTTAGAAAGCAGTAAGAGCTTATTGGTTAACAAACAGTAGGGCTCGATATCATGAAAACTTTTATAGTTTCAAGAAGACCTTGGCATTTAGACAATAACAATATGGTTTTGTAGAAGTCCTTTTTCAATGACGTTAACTTTTTCCTACCCTGTATTGGTAATATTCCCCCGAATGTCTGTGTAGGAAGCTTAACAATGTTGTCACACCAGCTACATGTCTGAATCTTAAAAACTTAAATTTGCCTGGATGGCATAGCAGGAAATAAAAATATTTTCTGCAAAACAGCACTATTCAAACATACTGATCCTGACCATCCCTGGAATTATATGTTTGATTTTAACATGGAAGCTCTTTGTAGAGTAGCAAGGTAAATTATAATAGATGTGTACAAAATACTAAAGAAAGATTTAGAAGAAAGCAGCATCATTAGTATGTTTTTTGAAACCATTCTCAAAGGGTCTCTAAGAACAACATTATTTGACATTTGTAAATTTTTTAAAACTATATGTTTGGTATTTTCATCATTTATACACATCATTTGTGCTGTTTGCATGGTGACATGATTACTTTCACAGCAAAAACACACATTAAAAAAATTCAACCATGACAGAGTAATATCTCTTTATTTTAAAAAATTCATACTTAAAAGAGTAAAATGTTTCTTAAATTTTTTACCTGTCAGTTTTTGAGAATAGAGACCTGTCTGATGGACCACAGAACCTGCCATATAGTAAGTCCCTAATACATGGTTATAAAATGAGTAAATTAAAAGTATTTTTAATTGGTGAGTGTTAAAAAACTTAAAAAATGATTTCTATTCTTAATGTAGAGGCTTGCAACTGAAGCCTAATATTTAACATTGCTTTTATTTAAAAGTACCCATATACTTTTATAGTTTATAAAATACAACACTCACCCTAACCACCCTCAAACTGGGATGCTTGTGGGGGCACTTGGTCGGTTTCAACCCAAGAGGAATCCGAGAATTGAAAGCCCTTTGGGAAGGCCAGAACCTCCAGGGACTGAGGGATGTGAAAGGTCCAGGTGGAGGGGAGCCTGTTTGGCTACAGGGGTGAACAGGTTGCCCTTCCTTAGTGGGGAGCCTCCCAGCCCCTCAGGCCTGGAAAGAAGGGCAGCCTGCAGATGCCCTGTGGGCAGGTCTGGGCTGCCAGATGCTTAGACAGGGAGAGAGTCACAAGAGCTTGTGCTCCAGGGAGGTGATGCCACTGCCCACGAGCTTTTCTGTTAGGGCGCACTGGTCCTTGATCACCCTGTAGCAGTTAGCTTGTGATTCAGTTTTGGTCCTTGACAGCTTCTTCTTGATGGTGTCCTCGGAGCTGGCATAGATCATTTTTACTCAGAAGGAGTACCGACTCAGGGACCCAGAAGATAAACGCCAGGCTCTCCTTACTAAAATTTCACATATTAATTTTTTTTCTAAGGTAGGTTCTCTATTACAGCATAGGGTATCTGTAAGAGTTACTGATGCAAAGAGGAATCAAACCCTTATCTATGGATTTTCCAGGCAGGGTTGCAG